>NW_027187358.1:3590495-3594214 GCF_028583685.1 Petaurus breviceps papuanus | reverse complement strand
GTGAAATGCACACCGTGCTCCAAGCTGCATCCAATCAGAGCTACAGTAGTGAGCGTGTCATCCTGTTCTTCCCCAGTGATTTGCTTGCTGGCGCCATTGAGAACAGTGCCGCGGAGGAGAGCTGAGGCAGGACAACATAAGCCCTCCCCTGAAAATAAGCCCTCTGGTGTTTTTCTTTCAAAAAAAAAAATAATAAGACAGTGTCTTATTATCGGGGAAACACGGTATGCAATGATGTTAGCCTACAGCTAATTGACCTGCTATGGTGCCTAATGTAGGGCAGGAGACCTAGGGTTGTTCATTTGTTCCCACTCTTCTGTGGCACACAGACTTTGGCCCCAGAGCAGTTCTAGCACCATACAGACTTAGGTATGTTTGAAATAGAGAAATATAATCCTTTACTCATTTTTAGGTTAAAAATTAGAACACATGATTGTAACTGTGTTTGTAAGGAATGTTGCATTCATGATGGCCTGTGCTTATGATTATATGTGCCTGGTTGTGTGTGATTGGTTACAGATATGTGTGATTTATGTGCCTATTTGTATGTTTTTTACAATCTAAATTCAAAAGCATGAATGAGGAGAAATGTCTCCATAGGAACAAAAAGATGGAAGATCATTGTTTCTCTCTCTTTTTCTCCTAGAGTGTCTTCAATCAGAATTAGAGAAAAGGAAAGGTGGGTGAATGACAATGTCCTTGGTCCAGGAGACCAGGTCTCTTGTATATTGCAATTCTATCATTGAGGGTTGACTGGGGAGGAAAATGAACAATGTGTGGGACAAAGACGACCCTTGCCCAAATAAAAATAATCAGAGATATCTCCAAGTAGAGACAGGAATGATTTATTTAATTATTTCTTCTTGCAAGAAGGGTGGTCTCACAACTAGAGTCAATCTAGTAGGAGAGGCAAAATATAAAATGCAAAGCTTCATTATGTATTCAAAAGACCACCCCCCCTCTTTGTTCTGTCCTGTTCCCGTTAATTAGGAACTGAGGTGTACAATCTTAATCATAAAAATCTGCTGGCATTGCAGGGGAAATACCAGCAATGTCAAAAAGCATAAGGTACATGTCTAGTGGACATGAAAACAAACAAAATATATCATCAATATCAACTTAGATATGAAAGCAGAACATAAAAGTTCTAACAATATCAATATAGATATGAAAGTAGACAATATTTTATGAATCATGGGGATTTTAGGACATGGTGACCTGCCCAGAGTTCTGCAACAAGATTTCCAGTTTTATATTTATAAAGGTCAGATGGTGGTCAGTGGAAACAAGTCTGGGACATTCAGGCCTGTGGTTAAATTTGCAGGGTCTGTGCTTTCCCCTCCTACGCTTAGCTAAGCTTAGCAAAAACTTCAAGGCAAGGGTTCCAGGCTCCCAGCCCAGGTTACTAAGTCTTTGGTCCTTTATTACAATTCTGTTCTGATTTCTGGAATGTTACCTGAGAAGTTTTCACTTTTATTCCATTCAACAAGAAAGATGCTCTTCCTCTGGGAGGTCACGAGCTACCTAATTCCATGGTGGACTAGCTTCCATACCTCTAGTACCATTTTTTTTC
The DNA here is from genome assembly GCF_028583685.1 of Petaurus breviceps papuanus. NCBI lineage: Eukaryota > Metazoa > Chordata > Mammalia > Diprotodontia > Petauridae > Petaurus > Petaurus breviceps. Next base: position 3,592,641 of record NW_027187358.1, on the reverse strand, counting down.
TCCTTCTCACTTCTCCTAATTCTTTCTCCCCTACTCCTTTTGCCCACATCGTCCCTCCCATGTTGGTTGTCTCCCTAACACACTCTTCTACATCTTTTTTCCTTACCCTTTTCCCCTCTCTTTACTTTCAAGTAGTGCTGCTGACTCTTAACCCAGACACAGCCAACACTCATCTGTTTATCTCCCCAAATCAGAAGACCATCCGCTTCAGGGAAATCCCACAGAAGTTACCTGACTGTGCTGAGAGATTTGACTCCCATTTCTGTGTGCTGGGCCAGGAAGCCTTCAGCTCTGGGAAGCATTGCTGGGAGGTGTGTGTGGGAGTGGGCTCAATGGAAGGCTGGGCTGTTGGGGTCTCTAGAGCCTCTGGGAGAAGGAAGGGGGAAATCAATTTTCAACCCTCAGGAGGGATCTGGGCTATTCAGATGCTGAAGGGGTGTTATGAAGCACTCACAACCCCAGAGACTCCATTGACTCTAAGTAGGCCCCCTAAGAGGCTGGAAGTCTCTCTGGATTATGAAGGAGGAAGCCTAACCTTTTCAGATGCTGAGACAGGAACTCTCATCTTCGCTTTCTCAGTGGATTTCTGTGAGGAGGTTCTCCCCTTCTTTTGGCTCTGGGGCCAAGGGGCTCAGCTCACTGTGAATCCCTGAATTCTAGGGAATCCTCTTCCCATTGGGTCTCAGTTTCCTCATCTATGAAATGAGGAATATGTGTGCAGGAGGGCAGAGACTGACCCTTTCTTATCCTACCAGTCTAAACATGCCCTCAGTGGAGGGAGCAGGTACCTATAAACTGTATCCATAAAATACCAACCAGAGGGGTCCCTTTTACATACTCCCAGCCATCTTTTCTGATATTATCACTTTCACTTGCCATTTAACATATCTATTCTTGGACTATTATTGTGCTGTAAGAAATGACAAGCATGATGATTTCAGAAAAACCTGGAAAGATTTACATGAACTGATGCATAGTAAAGCGAACAGAACCAGGACAATGTTGTATGCAGCAACAGCAATATTGTTTGATGAACAACTGTGAATGACTTGGCTATTCTCAGCAATACAATGATCCAAGACAATCCCAAAGGACTCATGATGAAGCATTGATTGATTATCTGCAGAACAAAACATGCTATTTTCAACTTCATTTTTTCAGAATCTTCTTGTACAAAATGACAAATATGGAGATGTTTTACATAAGTATACATATATAACCTATATCTGCTTGCCATCTCAGGGAGGGAGGCAGGGATAGAATTTGAAACCCCAAACTTTAAATAAAAATGTTAAAAATTAAAAAAAAATATGCCCATTCACTAATTTTACATGTTCCCCCTTTTCTCCACATCTATGTATCTTTTTTCCCTCTCCTGTTATTTTTTCACATATACAAAGACCATATTCTCCTGTTTAGTATACTTTTCATCCTCTTTCCCAATATAGCCTTCCTAGCCTCTCACCTCCATTTTTCACCCTGGGTTTGGAACTTGCTGGTCATCACCTTGGATTTTTAATGGGGGTGGGGGTGTGGGGGAGGAATGCATCATTAAATCCCAGGGATTTTTGAATGGGAAATAACCTGAGAGGTCATCCATAATGGGAGTTCTTAATATTTTTTTTTTATCACATGTACCCTTTTGGCAGCCTGGTGAAGCCCTTTTCTTAAAATGATGTTTTTAAATTCATAAAATAAAATACATAGGATTATGAAATTATATTGGAATAAAGAGGTAATTGTCTCCCTATGCAAGTTCACAGGCTCCCTGAAATCTATCCACAGACCCCAGGTTAGGCACTCCTAATTCTAGACTAACCCATGATGTTACAGAAGGGGAAACTGAGACTTAAAGAGTTTGTGCCTTACCCAAGGTCACAGGGTGACAAGTGGCAGAGCCAGGATTCATATTCATGTCTTCTGATTACAAATAAAGACTGCTTTCCACTAAAATAAGGTGTTAAGATACAGAATAATTTGGGGGAGGGAAATTAACACCCAGATAGGATCTTTGGGCACTGGCTTCATCTGTGGTAGGTAATGAACCCCTTGGAAGAAAGCAGGGCTAAAGGAAAAACTGAGTTCTCACCATCTTCAGGGTGTGTGTGTGTGTGTGTGTGTGTGTGTGTGTGTGTGTGTGTGTGTG
>NW_027187358.1:3571253-3590485 GCF_028583685.1 Petaurus breviceps papuanus | reverse complement strand
GTGTGTGTGTGTGTGTGTGTGTGTGTGTGTGTGTGTGTGTGTGTGTGATTTTGGGAGTCAGGCTCCCTGTCCCATGTTTCCTAATTGCATGGAGAGTAACAGTTTTTGCAAAGACATTCCTTTTCTAAGAACTGAAATGGAGGAGAGAGATGGATTGATGATGATTCCTTCAGACTGAAAAGCCTTTGTTTGTCCAGTGTTTTCTTCCTGGACACTTTCTCTAGTTTCAGACATGGGAAGGGGCCTAGTCAGTCCATTGTGGCCTTGGGTTTTAGTTTCCCAGCTCTGGGAAGAGAGTGGGAGAGTAGAAGCTCTCAGCTGCTAGCTTTTTCATTTCCCTGGACACTTTTTCACATGATCTAAGTCTCTGGACCTGCAGGCAGCCCACAGTTTGAGTGATCCAAGTCTGTGGCCCAAAGAGAACTCCCCAGGAATTTTGCTTCAACAGCATGCTTCCAGACTCCATGTGGTGGAGTTAGCTGCTGTCATGTGGTAGCATCATGGGCTGTGGGTCCATCTTAGATTTTATTGCCACCTGGTGAGCAAATGTGCACATAACAACTTTGCCATCTATAAGCCAAACCAGCCTGGAAGGATTATAGGGTCAGATCTAGATCTGGAAAGGATCTTAGAACTTTAGAGGTCATCTAGTCCAACTCCTTTATTTTATGTAGGGGAAAACTGAGGTCTAGAAAAGGTTACTTGTCAAAGGTGCTAGGGAAACCTAGGAATTATGAAGTAGAGAAGGAAAACGAACCTACTCTATTGATAAGAGAAGCTAAAGGATGAACCCATAAATAGGAAATGAGGCAGGAGGAGTACTATAATTTTTAATCATTAATATTAGCAGTTGAGGATAGTAGCTGCCACCTGACTAACCTTGAGGTTCAGAGAGGTAGGAGACAGCGAATCTGGAAGCGTAGTCTTTAATTAGCTTTGTTAGTTGTGATACCTGTAGCTATCTATAAATGGCTCCTATGTACACCTGGGTGTTTTCTTCCACTAGCTCGAAAGCTCCAGAGAAGTCTATTGCTATCCCCTACCCACCCAATGGGAATTTTTTTGTCTTTTCTCAAGCATTTTCAGTTTTTCCCTCTCCAGTCTTATCCTCTTTATCTTTGTCCCTTCTTAGACTTCTATTCTCCCTTCAAGTAAATACAGTGCCTTAAACATATTAGGCACATACTTTACATATGTTTGATAAATTAAAGTGTGCACAAGTCTTTCTTATTTGGTAACAAAGAAAACCCAAACCCCAAACCTTCTTATCTTTTTAAGGCTAGTCTATTTCTCTCTTTACTTTCACTGTTGAACCTCTTCTTAAGGCTATTCTATTTCTTTCATTATTTTTGTTGCTGAACTTCCTGAAAGAGGTGTTTATGCCTTTTCCCATTACTATTCCCTCATTCCTAAATTACTGGCAATTTGGATTCTAGCCTCATCATGTTAATGAAAATTTCCTCTAAAAGATCAACTTAACCTAATTGCAAATTCAAACTGTCTTCTCTTTGTCATCTTTCTCTTTGATCTTAGTTGTATTTGTTACCCTAATGGTGTCCATCTTGTAATTCTCCCCTCCTTGAAATTTTTTTTTTTAGCTTGCTACATTATCTTGGTTCTATAGCCTTTCTCCTTTTCTGTCCCTTTTATTCAGTTCTTCCTCTTTCTTCCTTTTAACTATCACTGTTCCTCAAGGTTTAGTTCTTGACCCATTGCTTTGTGTTTGAAGATCTCATTCACTCGTAGATATGACTTAGACTGTCTTCTCCATACAAATAGACACCTGTAGTTCTGACCCCTCTTTTGAATCCCAGGACTGTTTCTCCAGCTACCTATTGGCTATCCCCACTTAAAGATCTTGTCACCTCAAACTCAGCATGTCTAAAATTGAACCCAACTTCTTCACTTCAAAACTAGCTCTCTATGCTCACTTCCTTCCTTTTTTTTTTTTTTTACGTTTTTACTTACATCTTTGTTTTTATATTACCTTCATTTCTGAATATATTCCTCTCCCTCCCCTATCTAATTAGCCATCTTTTGTAGAAGAAGAAAAAAGAAGGAAAAAAGCATCTCAGCAAAAACTAGACAACCAATCAAGAGAGTCTGATGGAATATATACAATATTAATACTTATCATCCTGTACTTTTTCAAAGAAGGAAAGGAAATGAATTTTGTCATCTCTTCTCTGGGACTCCCTATTTCTTTACAAGGTAACATAATTTTCCTAAGCACTCAGGCTGGCAGTTTCTTTGATGTTTTCTTCCTTATCTCCCAAGGTATATAATTGACCTTTCACTAGCCCTGCCTGTTTATTTTCCTTCTGCCATATCTTTTGTATCCATTTCTTTCTTTTTATGTCACCTCCCTTGAGGTTCTCCTTGGCTAATTGAAAGTGATCTTTTCCTCTTCAAATCTCTGCTTGCCCTTGTTATATTTGACTCACTTGGCATCCTATCCTTCCTTGAATGGTTAGTTATTTTTTATATTTACTGGATACTCTGTCTCCCTAAGTAGATTATAAACTCTGATACAATTGACATGAAAGCTTCTTGCAATTACCTTGTAACATCCTTGGGGATGTGCTGGTAAATGTTTAACAACTGACTCCTCTCCTTCCCTCCCCACCCCCCCCATGTAGACACCACATATTTTGGAGTTAAATCTGCATTATTGACAGCTTCTCTATTACTTTCTTATATTTAGGCAATCGTCAAAACCATAAATCAAGCCCTAAGCCCTGATTTATAGCATTTGTCAATATCTGAAATACAAATGCTCACACTGAAAATCTAACAATTGTGAGCCTGACTCTAGCATATTACAACTGCCTCAGATTGATATACAAAGAAATATCAAGGAACCCTGTAGTCAAAGGGTCTGGGTTCAAATTTCAGCTTTGCTACATCCTTATGACCTTAAGCAAGTCCCATCATCTCTCTGGGTCTATTCCCTTTTCTGTAACTATATGTAGGTTGTCTCTAGATGATTTCTGATATTCTTTTTTTTTTTTTTAAAGCAATTGGGGTTAAGTAACTTGCTCAAGGTTACACGGCCAGTTATTTCTAGGTGTGGTGCTACGTATCTGAGCCTGGATTTGATCCACAAATCATCCTGACACTGGGGCCAGTGCTCTTACTCGCTGAGCCACCTGGCCGCCCCTCTGATATTCTTTTTAACAGTTCTAAACTTTACAATCCATGATTTATTCCCATATAATAAAAGTGGACAGATTAAAGGGTGAGAACAATAAAAAGAACATTAAGGGTCTTCTTCAGCTGATCATCGTCCTAGGCTGAGCACTCATAGGCAAGAACTCAGAACAGGCATCCCAACAGCCTGGACATCAGAGAAGCCCAGTTGGAAGCACAGTGTTGCCCTTTGGTGAACATCCCTAAAACCCACAGAACTTTCTGCAAAAAGTGCAGGAAGTACCAGCCTCACAAAGTGACACAGTACAAGAAAGGCAAGGATTCCCTTTACCCACAGGGGAAAAGGCAGTGCTATCAGGAGCAAAGTGACTATGGTGCTCAAACAAAACCAATTTTCCAGAAAAAGGCAAAGACTGCAAAAAATATACTGAGGCTTGAATGTGTGGAGCCTAAGTGCAGGTATAAGAGGATGTTTGCCATTAAGAGGGGTAAGCATTTTGAATTGGGAGGAGATAAGAAAAGAACTGGTGACCGAGTTCTGAGCTTCATTGTTTTCCTCTTAATAGGAAAACACTACTCCATGCCATTCCTTGATTTTCTGTTTTCTGTCTTGGAAAGGAAGAGGCTTGAGTAAAACCAAGTCTCATACTATGTAAGGGTTTTCCCATGTAGGAAAAGTTCTTGAGGATGTGACTGAGTATTGTAACTTTAATCATTTACTTAATGAGATTTATGTGTCATGGAGAGAAAACCTAGCTGAACATTTCTGGGGGGCCTTGATTATTAGTACTATGGCTAAAACAGTTACTGACACTGGGCTCCCAGGCAAATTGGGGATGGGGAAATTAGGGATACAAAGTAATAAAGATAGGGATAGTTAGCTCCTATTTTATAGGTTTCCAGCAAATCATAAATAATTAATTCATCACCTTCAGAACTGCCCTGCTTTCAAAATGTTAATGAAGTGGTTTCCCATGTCTATTTGGGTTGTTAGGGTTCTTTGTGGAGAACTAATTAATAATGATTGAATTGCCTGGTCATTAAAGGGATGACCTATTAATTGAAAATTCATTTGTACCTTATTTTCAGAGTATTAAATCAAGTGACTTCCCATATCTAAGGGGATGGCCTGTTAATTAAAAACTGATATTAATTATGCTTAGGGGTGGGTTGGAATGACAGCTGGTCAAGACTTGGAACAGCAAAGAATGGAGGTCATTCTTCCTTTATTTTACATCTTTTCTTTCTGTATTATGTAAACTCATATTCGCCTTTAAGCCTTCTGGAGGGCAAAATTTTTATTTCTGTTGATTTTTGTATCTTGGCATGGTATGCCTTTCACACTAAAGGTGCTTAATAAATGCTGAGTCTTCTTTAAAGAAAAAAAGAACATTAAGGAAGGAAGATCATTAATACAAAGGAGGAAGTTTTATATAATCAATTGCTGATAAAAGTAGGATAGAAAAAGTTCTGGAAGAAAATGGCATGGGGGAATAGGGTAGGTTCAGGAAGCCAACAACCAAGGATTAGATATATCTGCTCAACCCTGTCTGCCTCCCATCTTCCCCCTATGGTGCATAAGTTTCTTCCTGCAAGTCTCAAAGTTACAAAAAGATCAAATTGGTGTATTTTGGGACAGTGTATTCTGTCATTTCTAGGGTCTGGCGTCTCTCTGACAGCGCTCTGTGTAGAAGCCTGGCTTCCTCCAGTCTTCTCTCAGGCGCCTGCTTTCTTGGGTATGCTCTTCCTTGATTCCTCAGGAGTTAGCGATCTCTTCTTCTTCAGATGACCGTGTGTTTTACCTGTCCTTTTACATGTCGCATTTCCTGCCTAGAATGTAAATTCCTTGAGGGTAATTAGGGAAGGAATAAATGATAAATACTTAAAATGTGCAAAGAACTGCATTAAGTCCTGGGGATACAAATAGAAAAGTAAGACAGTCTCTGTTCTCCATGAGCTCACATTCTAATGGGGAGACAAAATGTGGGTAACTGTGCTTCATTTTTGTCTCTTTACCCTGCTTGGCACCAAACAATTGCATAATAAATGTTTGTTAGGTTGAGTGCCACTCCCTTGGAGCCTCAGCACCTACAAAGGGAATCAAAAGCAAGGGAAATATTCTGGGGAACACGACTTTATTTCCTTTGTTGAATATTTTGATATCTGTATTTCAATGTAATTATATTAAAATATGTATTTGGTTTCCTCTGTAATTTTGGTAATATATTTTACATACTTACAAACCATATCTGTACCATCTTTACCTAAGGCTCTATGATTTAAAAAAAAGCTTAAAAACTCCTGATAGAAATAAATATCGATTATGCTTATTCTCATGGTAGATTCATGTTCTTGATAGTAATAAAAAATAATATAGAGGCTAATCTTTTACTGTGCTTCATGCAATTTACTCTAGGTTCAGTAATAATACTATTTGAGTCTCTCTCTCTCTCTCTCTCTCTGTCTCTGTCTCTCTCTCTTTCTGTCTCTGTCTCTCTCTCTCTCTGTCTCTGTCTCTCTCTCTGTCTCTGTCTCTGTCTCTCTCTGTCTCTGTCTCTCTCTCTCTCTCTCTCTCTCTCTCTCTCTCTCTCTCTCTCTCTCCTCTCTCCCTTTCTTTCTTGTTCCTAAAATGTGGCAAAAATCTACATGAGAGGATTCTTTGTCAGGCTGTTTCTGCCCAGACAGAATTTCCTTTGTGAGTGTTTAGTAGGAATATAGAAAATTTCAAGGTCCCTGGACTTAGGGCTTTTTTATTATAAGCAGTTGTTAGGAGATTAGATGACTATATAAGCAGATTTAGCCATTTTGGTGCAGGGCCTGTCTCTTGTTGACTTTGATAATCTGATCTAACTGGAAACTGATGAATCTCCCAGCTCTCAGGGACTGTAAGAGCTTTCATTAACCTGTGGCTGGCCTCCTCTCTGCTGACAGTCAAGATTCTAATTATGACCATAGGAATTGAATCTAATATCTGGTCCTCTCTCTACTGAACACTAGTTCCACATAAGCACATGTCAGGCATTATGCTGATGCTGCAGGATGCAAAGAAAGGCAAACATATGAGGAGCTCATGGTCTGCTAGGGGAGGCAACATGAACCTAGATAGGCACATATACAGTATAAATGGAAGTTGATCTTGGAGAGAAAGCACAAGCAGCGGGAGAGAATAGGAAAGACCTCCTGCAAAAGGTGGTATTTGGGCAGAATCTTGAAGACAGGAAACTAAAATGTAGACATGATAAATTCTGGGTGTGGCAAAGAGATGGGAGATGGAATTCTATATGGGAAGACAAGAAGTAGGCATTGCTAATGGATCATAAAGTTCATAGAGGAGGGCAAAGTGTAAGAAGATTGGAAAGGTAAGAAGGATCCAAACTGTAAAATGCTTTAAATGCCAAATAGAAGGTTTGTAGTTGATTCTGTACATAATTGGAAAACACTGGAATTTATTGAGCAGTGGGGTGACATGGGCATGCCTGTCCTTTAGGACCTCACCCACTGGCCCCTAGACATCTCTGCCACAAGCTGCTCAAACCCTGCAGGTTTTCCTCCTGACTTTCCTGGTTTTTTGAAGGGTTCCACTTCTTTCCAATCATGTAAGTTCACAATTCCATCACAGACTTTACAATCCTCAATTCTTCACAATTCTTTAGAATGGTCAATCCATTGTTGAGGTTTTTTTTTTCTTCTTCTTAATATCTCTTGAATGCATCTGTCTCTTTATCATCATTTCTGGCTAGAATTATGGCAATGGTCTTATAATTGATATCCCTGCCCTATCTCTCCTCCTTCCAATTCATCTTCCACACAGCTGCTAAATCGATGTTTCCAAAATCTGGACCATGTCATAGAAACTTCAGTGGCTTTTAATCAACTATAAGATAAAGCAAACTTTCTCTCCTTGTTATTTGAGTCCCACAAAATACTGACTCCAGCTTACCTTTTCAGATATTCATATTACTCTTCTTGGACACTCTACTCCAAGTGAATAAAAGCGCACTGGGCCCAAAGTCAGGAAGATCTGAGTTGAGATCTGGCCTCAGAAACTTACTAGCTTTTTGACCCTGGACAAATCATTTAACCTCTGTCTACTTCACTTTCCTAAATTGTAAAATAATAGCACCTACCTCCCAGGATTGTTGTGAGAATCAAATGAGATATTTGTAAAGCACTTAGTATAGTACCTGGCCCCTAATAGGCACTGAATAAATCCTCCCTTCTTTCTTCCTTCCCTCCCTCCCTCCCTCCCTTCTTTCCTTCCTTCCTTCCTTCCTTCCTTCCTTCCTTCCTTCCTTCCTTCCTTCCTTCCTTCCTTCCTTCCTTCCTTCCTTCCTTCCTTCCTTCCTTCCTTCCTTCCTTCCTTCCTTCCTTCTTCCCTCCCTCCCTTCCTCGCTCCTTCTCCCTCCCTTCTGTGACCTCTTTTCTGTCCCTTGAACATGATATTCCATTTCTCCATCCCTACCTTTGCCTCTCAGTTTCTTTGGCTTCCTTCATGTCTCAAGTCCCCTTTTGTCAGGAGGTCTTTTCAGCTACCACCTATTACTAATACCTCTTCTTCATGATTGATTACTTTTCACTGAGATCTGTGCATATCTTCTGTTACTTGCAGTTACTTGCAGATTGACTCACCCATTAGAATGAGAGCTTCTGCAGAGACCATGTTTGTGCCTTTTTTCCTTTGGTAGCCCTAGGGTTCAGCACAGTGCCCAATACTTAGTAAGGACTTAAATGTCTAATTGGAATGTAGATAAGTATTTTAGTTCCTGCATAATGGACTGCTACAGGCAAGAGGTAGTTTTGTAAGGGAATTTTTTTTAAGAGCTAGAAGGACCTCAGAGATCATAAAATCCAGCTCCTTTGGTTTATAATTAAAGAAAGTTCAGCCCAGAGAAGGAAATTATGCTCCTAGAGCTGCACAGTATTTAGTAGCTGTAGAGCCAGTGTGAAAACAGGGATCTCCTAAATCTCAGACCATTTCCATTTCCAGGAAATTACCATTTCCATTGTGCCCCAGTGGGCAGTTTCTGAGTAACTGGGGTTGATAGCCACATTGAATGCAAAGACATCCTAGTGTTGAAGAAAGCTGAGACCATTAGCCCCAAATAGTGTAGTACAGACATGAGAGTATTTCTTCTGGGGTCAGAACATGAGTTAAAACTTCACTATCTGATTCATGCTTCATGATTCTGAATCATGTTGAATTTAGTGTTAGGAAGACCTGAGTATGAATCTTGCCTCAGATATTTACTAGCTATGTGACCCTGGGCAAGTCACTTAACAACCTCTCTTAAGGTCTAGTCTGGTCATCTATAAAATGAGGGTGATAATAGTAGTGATGAGGAATGGATCCCAATAGGTTCAGCAGGAACTCTGATCTTATCCAAGACCAGGGAACCTGCAATGGCGTCCGGAAAGAATTCAGCTCAGCCTTACTTGGAGTCAGAGTTGAGAAAGTTTATTTCTATACTTTTACAGCAGGCAAGAGTCCTTAGGGGACCTGCAAGTGAGAGGGGTACATGCTTTTACTTTTAAAGGGTAGGGCTGCTATTGTCAGGGCTGACCAGATGGAGGGAAGGGACCTCAGTGCATAGATAAAGGTTAGAGCTGACTGAGAGGAACTTGTGACTTCAGTGCATAGATAGTTTAGATGAGATCTGGGCCAGACCTGAGGAGACATGAAGAGATTAAGTAAGAACAAAGGAGTCACAAGTTGTTGCCTAGGCCTAGCGCGAGTGAGGATAGGGGAAGGGGCAGAGTTTGAGGCTGGGAAAGGGATTTTACAGATTACAATTTTACAATACAAATTGCAGTTACAATTGTACAAACTGGTTTTACAAATTGATTTAGACCCCAGGTACCCCATCAGTAGCACCTATCTCAAAGGGTTGTCATGAGGACTGAATAAGTTAATATACAGAGTGTTTGAAAACCTTAAAGTACTGAAGAAATTCTATTATTCCTAGCTATTGTGGACAAATCTCTTAATCTCTCTGAGCCTCAGTCTTCTCGTTTATAAAAAGAGGGAGCTGAAGAACATGGCCTTTGAGGTCCATTCCATGATACTGTGAGACTTACCTTATTATCCTGTTGTGAGAAACACACTTGTGGGGGTCACAGGACTTCCCAAGTAGGGTCAGAGAGTTAGCCTGAAATGAGCTTCTGCTGCCCACTGCTTCCCTGGGGACCCTTAGGAAGATCCACATGATGTAGCCCTTAAAACAGCAAACCTCTTCTCACTGAAAGCACCCAGAAACAGTGTGCAGAGGAAGGTGTTTATTACACTTCTGGCAAAGAAGCAGGTGGGGTGTTCATGAGGGACACACCCACATTGATGCAGAAGCAGGAGTGAGGTTCTGTCCTTCCTGGTAGACTTAGGGTTAGTCAAATTCCTCACTTTATTTCCCTACATTCCCTCTATATATGCAGATTATATGCAGATTACATAGGCATGATAGTGAGGATACTTGAGATCTGACCTCTTCTAAGGTTCCAGCTGTGTGCCACACCTCCACCTTTCTTGTTCCCTCTGGCCATAGTTGGAGTTCCAGGAAGGCCAGGGTTTTAGTAAAATAAGATAAATGAGTTTCCCCACAGCTATTGATTACCTTCCAATAACTTTTGTGGGAGCAAAAAAAAGATACCATTATATCCCCTCTTACAGTTGTGTTGTGTTGTATGGTTGTGGTTTGTCCTTCATTTTTGAAGAAGACCGTGACATCAGGGAGATGATGACATGACTTGCGCTTGACTTTGATTTGAGTGAGGGAGAGCTGTGCAAGGGCACCAGCTTCACTTTTTCCTCCAGAGCCACCTATGTCCAGTGGTCAGCTATCAATCAGGACAACTGGAAATGGCCCAGGATACAGACTGTGATTAGCAACCCTCAGGACCAGTGTTAAGGGTGATATGATTTTGGAAGTAATTAACCAAACAGAATTTATTCAGGGCTTACTATGTTAGTCAGTCAATAAACATTTATTAGACACCTAGTATGTGGTAGACACTGTGCTATGTGACACTTCTGAAACATATTGATTGTGTAACCCTGGCCAAGTCACTTCAACTCTTGATACTTTAGTTAATTTTCCCAGACTCTAAGGGGCAGAAATGATGCTGACCTGCATTGGTAAATCAAGTGTTCTTCATTTCTAGTCCCTGATAGCAATGAAACTAGTCTCAGTTTTCCTGTCTATAAAATGGGCATTGCCAAGGAGATTATGAAGAATTTAATCTCTGTCACTATAGAAAGTGATTTGTTAGAATAAACAAGCTTCCTCCCATCTCTACCCTTGATTTCAGTCTTCTAAGGCAATTGCTTTTTGGAAGGATTTCAATTTTAGTTGTAAACATTCTGATTTATATTCAAATGACTACAGATAGCTCATTTTTGTCTCAATGACTTAGCCATTGATTTTCTCTGAATTTAGTACTCAAAATCAAAGACTATGCTGATGGAACTGGGTTGTAGGTAGAAATGTGTTATCGTTTATCATTCATTTCAAAACTCTTGTATAAATTAAGGAGATGCCTTCAACCCACAAAACTCTGTCACCAATTCTAAGTCAGATATATTATTTAGGTCTTTGAAATTCTTTGATTCAGAATCATTGAATTGGAAAAGGTTTCCATTTTGCCATGAACTTAAAAAACTCCCCCAAACTTAAGAGAAGTAGTAGAAGGAAGAACACTTCCTTTGGTAGGCTACTTATAAAGTTGTCCTCTTTGCAACAAATATAGATAATAAAAGTTGGAAGGGACCTTGGAGATGAGTCCAAGAACTCCTCTTCCTCTTATTACCGATGAGAAAACTATGATTCCCAGCGTCAGCAATGTTTCCTAGACATTAAAGTGATTTGACCAGGGTCATGTAGCTGGTAATCGTCCAAATTTAAACCTAGATCTTTCTGTCTCTAAAATTTGATCACTGCATCAGCCCACTTTGACCCCAATTCCTCTAGGCTATGTCTAGTATTTTTTTAAAGGCAATAAGGGTTAAGTGACTTGTCCAGGATCACACAGTAAGTGTCTGAAGTCTGATTTGAACTCAGGTCTTTCTGACTCCAGGGCTAGTGTTCTATCCACTGCACCACCTAGCTGTCCCTCTAGGCTCAAATAATATTTCACAAGTCACAAGACTATCACAATTTGGACATAAAGCCAGCCTTGGAGTCAAGACTGAGGTTTAAATTTTGTCTTCAAGTTCAAATTCTAAACAAGAGTTCAAATCCTGACTTTGCTGCATATTGGCTGTGTGAACTTAGGGAAGTCATATGACCTGCTCAGTGCTCCAGGGAACTATTTAAGAATATAATCAAAAGATGGGAGGTTGATTTCCATCAGAAGAAGGTGTTTGCTCATGAGGATTTTCCTGCCCTGATGAAATGACAGGTTCACAACAAATATATAAAAAAAAAAAAGATCCTGAAAATGAAATGTCATTTCCCCCCTTAGAATAGTGATAATACTTAACAAAACTGAATACCCTTTGCTTCCAAATATGTTTTAATCTATTTGAATCCCATTTCCTGGTCTAGGTCCAATATTAGTGTATTTAATTTATGACTTCAAGCATAAGATTCTAGTGTCTTGGGATCTCCAATTTACAAACTCTGTTATAGAAATATTTTGCTTCTCTTTGGCTCTTGCGTCTTCGGCAAGGGATATGCTTTAAAAAAGAAAGAGTGGAACTAAAAGGAACAATTCTATTCAAAAGAAGCCCATAACCCCAATCTAAAAAAAGTGTTGGTAGTCTGGTATAGGTGAAAATATAGTATAAATAGCCATGGCTGCTTTGTTCAACTCATTCAAAAAAAAAAAAAAAGGGAAAATGACAAATGTTAGAGGAACTGTAGGAAAACAGGCATACTAGTGCATAGTTGGTGGAGCTGTGAATTGGTCCATCCATTCTGCAAACTAGTTTGGAACTATGCCTAAAAAGTAACCAAACTATGCGTACAGCTATATGACTACTAGGTCTTTAACCTTAAAAAAATTTTTAAAAAGAGGAAAAAAAATACACACATATACATATATTATATAGATCTATCTATCTATCTATCTATCTATCTATCTATCTATCTATCTATCTATCTATCTATCTATCTATCTAAATAGCTGCTCTTTTCATGGTAGCAAAAAAAAAAAGGAAACTAGGAGGGTGTCCTATTGGGGAACTGTTAAACAAATTGTGGAACAAAATATAGTGGAATATTATCATACTATAAGAAATGATGAAATGGATAGTTTTAGAGGAAATTGGGGAGATTTCTATGAACTGATGCGAAGTGAAATGAGCAGAAAGTAGAACAAGTTATTCAGCATTAACAACAATTTTAGAATTCTGATCAACACAATGATAAATGATGAGTCCAAAAGAACTAAGAGGAAACCCAACACACCTCCCGACACAGAGGTGATAAACTTAAAATTCAGAAAGAGACATAAAACTTTCAGATACAACCTATGTGGGAATTTCTCTGAACCATATAGCTATGTGTTGAGGGATTTATTTTGTTTGTTTAATTTTTTTAATGAGAGAAGCCTGTTAATAAAAAAAAATCCTTGTTAATTAAAAAAACAAAAATAATGAGTTTTAAAAAATGGGTTTGATTTCTAGGTTCAGAGAAATTACATTCTAACAATATTAAAAGATCTTATAAATGTGACCTCAGAGCCACTGCTAATAATTCTTAAAAATTAAAGATATCGGAGAAATAGTCAGAAAACTTGAAATGATATGCACCTCTAGAAACTTAGTAAATTTAAATTAATTTAAACTTCAAGCATTATATTAAGGCCATATTCTACTACTTTACTGTAGAATGCAGGTTAATATGGACTTTTTAATGTTATCCCATAATAACTGGTCCTACCAAGTTGGAAAGTTTTAAGATTCTGTTTTGCTAGAACTAACTTAAGTATATAAAAGGTCATCACCAGTGTACAAGGTGAAGATTTTTTTTCTTATAGCAACTTATAAATGCATAAATAAAAGAAAGATTATGATTTGTACCAACCCTGATTTTTCAAAGTATCAAAATATTAGAACCTTAACACAAGTAGATAACCTAGGCTTTGTCTCAGGGTACAGAGATTTAGCGAATGCTAAAACTATTTGTGCTTCTTAAGTGGGTAGATATAAGAGCATTTAGTTAGCTCGTCACCTTCACTAAAATTCACTAAACAGTGAGCCAGCAACATTATTACTAGGCCCATGCTCCAAAGAGATGAAAGAAGAAAAGGACCCACATATACAAAAACATTTATAGCAACTCTTTTTGTGATGGCAAAGAATTACAAATTAAGGAAGGGGGTGCCTATCAATTTGGTATTGAGGATGCCTATGAATGTATTGGAATACTCTTGTACAATAAAGCAATAATGAAAGGGATGAGTTCAAAGAAACTTGGGAAGATTTCTATGTTTGGGTACAAAGTGATGTCAGCAGAACCAGGAAAACAATAACAACCACCTTATAAAGACAAACAACTTTGAGAGACTGAGTCTGTGATCAATGTAATCACTAACTAGCATTTCAGAGGACCGTTGGTGAACTATACCACATTCCTCTCGACAGAAGTAATGGTGTCAGGATGTAGAGTGAGATGTACATTTTTGGACATGGACAATGTGGGAATTTGTTTTGTTTAACTATGCATGATTGTTATGA
This sequence comes from Petaurus breviceps papuanus, assembly GCF_028583685.1. Taxonomy (NCBI): domain Eukaryota; kingdom Metazoa; phylum Chordata; class Mammalia; order Diprotodontia; family Petauridae; genus Petaurus; species Petaurus breviceps. Next base: position 3,576,666 of record NW_027187358.1, on the reverse strand, counting down.
TGACTTTGTTTTTCTTTTTTCTTTTACATTAGGGATGGTGGATTGGAAGGAGAGAAAAACTAATTAAGAAATAAAATAAAATAAAATAAAATAGGGGGCTACTGGAATGTAAAGATGGTAGAGGTAGGTGAGCAGGTATTAGAAGCACAAAATGCTTTCATAATTTGGAATGATTCTAACTTTCCCTGTTCTTTGGTTACTATGGAGATTATCCATTGTTCATACGTTTATAGGGTCAGAGATAATTCAGCATTCCTTCCACATGAGAAATGAAACACCTTCTGCACTTGAGAAGTTCCTTTACCATTTGGAAATGCTTCACCAGGAAACAGTGATATCCCATCCAGATTGATTAGGTGCTGGACTGGGAGAAGTAGAGCCTTTGTGCAGTTCTGCCCTGGGTGCCCAGAAGTCCAACTTAGTCCTTTTGCCTATCAGCCAAAAGCTTTCCCCTCCACTTCAAAAGGCCCGACTGATCAAACTTTTACTTAAGGAAGTTTGAAGTGTTTTCAAGAGCTAAGATTGAACTTCCCAGAGCTTTGATTGGAGTTGGGTCTATCTCATCCTGGCTAGTCTCAAAATTCTTTACATTGGAAAAGTGATTAATTGCAGGCTACAGTTCAAGTGGCAAGTGTTTTTTTGGTTGGCCGGGAAATCTGTTTTCTTTCAGGAAACAAAATCTTGAAATGTCTTTGTCCTTGCAATGTAATGTCTAGGACTGCCTGATAAATGATTAACTGTATCTCAGATTAAGCCTGTGGTCATAGATTGACAAGATATTCCTAAGTGTTCTTATAGATAGTATGACAACCAGCAATAACTATGCATTTAGCACAATGTCTGACACATTAATAAATGCTGGTTGACTTGCATTTCAAATATATTCCTGTAGATCCGGGATTTTTCACCCTCTTTGTGTGTTGTAGACCTCTTTGGTAGGCTGATAAAGCCTGATGGATCTCTTCTCAGAATAATGTTCTTAAATGCAAAAATAAAATACCTAAGATTACAAAGGAAACCAACTATGTTGAAATGCAGTTATCAAAATGTTAAAATAAGTTTATAACCCCCTGCTATAGATATAGCTGGGGTAGCAGAGTGGAAAAAGCTTTGAACTTGGAGTCAGAGAAATCTGATTTGGATCCTGCCTCTGATATTTAAAAGTTGTTTGAACATGACTAAGACCCTCAACCTCGCTTAGCCTTAGTTCCTTCACCTGAAAAATGGGGATAAATACATTCATGAAATACCTACCTATCTCACAGTGTTGTTTTAAAGATCACATTTAATTCATCCCTTTCTGTCAGAATGATATATCATCTCTTCTAATGGGATTTTAGGAATGTGATTTTTAGTAACTATTCTAGCCTTTTGATTTGCCTGTGATCAGTTGTATTCTGGAACAATTATTTTATGCAGACCATGGTAATATTATGACTAGAAAATACAAGCTATTTGCACATTAAAAATTTTTGGAGTTTATATCCTTGAAGAATACCTTTTGTAGTTTGTAACTGTAGGTTTAGTCTGTGGCAGAGGTGGGATGGTGAGTGAAGTATGGGGTCTGTTTACAAGGCAAAAGGAACACTTCTGTAATGAACTTGGGGCTTGCTCACTAAGTTTACAGAAGGCAGAAATTTAGACTGTGTCAATTGTGTTCTGGATAAAATTGTGAAGTGGGCAAAGTTTGGCTTCTGCTAACCCTGTCCTCCCTCAGCTATGACTCTATTTCTCCTTACTGGTGCCTGTCTCAGTTATCAGATCTGCTGTTGAGGAAAGATTGTTTAATAGTAACAATATAGGAATGCATATAGTGCTGCAGGACCACAACAGGCTTTTTGTAGATAGCACATTGTCCCTGTGAAATGGGTACTTCATTATTATTCTCCTCATTTTCCAGCTGAGGAAGATTTAAGAGAGATTTTAGTAATTTGTCCAAGGTTAATAATTAAGGGATGGGGTTCCAACCCAGGGATTCTGACTCCAAATACAGTACTTTCCCAGCTACACCAAGGATAAGTGACTGATTGGGTTGAATTAAGGGACATTTGCATATTAACAGTGGATAAAGCCTATAGAGGTCAAGAGAATGAAACTCTGAGTACTGTTTGAGGAGTCATGGATGGGGGCAAATAGGTTTTTGGTGTTTATGGTTTTTTGTTTTGGAGAAGGAAGGAATACTTGCCCTTTCTGCTACCACATTGTATGGGTGATCTTAACATCTAAATATTCAATTGAAATATTAGAATGTCAGCCTACCAGTCAGATACTTGTCTTGCCCACAACCCAACATCAAAATCCAGTCACTAAGGAACATTTGGATAACTGATTGAATTTTTCAATTTTCATCTAGACATTTGATGTAATCTATAGTTACACTCAGAGTCTCTGCCTCAGATAACTTTCTTCTCTTAGAATTCAGAGCTAGGGAGCTTAAAAGTGACTTTAGGTCATGGGAGAGTGGAAAGAGAACTGCATTTGGGAGTCGGACAACCAAAGGTCAAATCATGGCTCTGCCATTTATTATCTGTATTTCTTCAGGTATCTCACTTTCTCCTGACCTCAGTTTCCTCATCTTAAACCAAGTAGACCTCTAAGGTCCCTTCTGATCCAAATCTAGGATTTCATTGCATTCATTTCCCTAATTTTACAAATGAGGAAATTGAGGTCAAGAAAAAGTAAATGGTTTTCTGGACTTGAAATCTAGTGTTCTTTTCAATATACCACACTGTTTAATTCCTAAGGAGAAACAAAGATAGTTAAAATCAAAATGAATTTTAAAAAAGCCTTATCATCTATTATAAAATTTCAGAATTAGTTTTAAACATTATATATACACACACGCACGCATACATACACATACATGCATATATGTGTATGCACACACACAATCCATATATGTGTATATAGAAACACATGTTATGTATATATGAATAAATGTGTGTATATATAAATACATATATGTGTGTATAGGCATATACATACATACATACATAGAAATTTTTACTGTTAATGCAGATGACAGTCTAAAGTATTCTATTAAATTTCAGTCCTAGACTAGTAAAAACCGTTTCTTTTTCTGAAACAGAGGCAAATCATAAATTCCGGGGGACTTTCCCCCATATTCTTCTAGCTTTTAAATGAAATAACTGACATGCTGTTACTCAACAGATTGTAACCAACTCCCACTGCATTTCAGTGGGAATCTTGAGACAGAAAAGAAAGTCTGCAGTTCTTTCAGATTACTTCCTGAAATGGCCAGCTGTGCTTTAGTTCTCTTCTTTTAAGAATAGACAAAAAAGAGAAGGAAAGAAAAGGAAAGGAGAGTCAATCTTTAAAGGTCTGATTCATTGGGCAAGGGCAAGGTCACCTCAACAGAGAGGAAGGGTGAGTAGAATGATGCATTAGAGAGACTATTGGAGTCAGTCAACAAGTAGTTAAGTCAATAAGCATTTAAGTACTATGTGCCTACTGAGTATCAGGATACAAAAAGCTGCAAAAGATAGTCTTTGCCCTCAAGGATCTCACAATCTAATGGCAATGCAACAAATAAAAACATCATGTACAAATAAGCTACACAGATAGGAAATAACTAGTAGAGGCATTAGAATTGAGAGGTTAGAAAAGACTTCTTGGGGCGGCCAGGTGGCTCAGAGAGTAAGAGCACCGGCTCCAGTGTCGGGATAACCTGGATCAAATCCAGGCTCAGATACTCAGCACCACACCCAGAAATAACTGGCCGTGTAACCTTGAGCAAGTTACTTAACCCCAATTGCTTAAAAAAAAAAAAAAAAGAAAAGACTTCTTGTAGAAGTCTTTGGGATCTGGAGGATAGGAGAAGAGGGCATTCAAGGATCCTAGGATCTGAAATTTAAAAATGGAAGGGTCCTCAGAGGGGATATAGTCTAACTCCCACCATCTCATTTTAAAGTGGAGAAAACTCAGATTCAGAAAGGTTAGATGCATTGCCCAAGGTCACACAGATAGTATCAGAGTTAGGATTTGAACTGAGGTCTTCTGATTTCCAAGCCAACAATCTTTCAGCTGTACTACATCTCTAAGTTCTTTTCCCATTCTAATATTACTGTGGTTATAGGCATATGCAGAATATTTCATTATTGTGTACACCAGATAAATTTTATCTTTTATTTTTAAGGCAAACACTTATACAAATATAGTACAAAAGAATTACATTTATTCAGCAAACCAAAGAAATTAAAACAGATTATTTTTTAAGTCAGCAATTAAACTTTATTTTAAAATTGTATTTTATGAAATGATACACAAAATGACCAAAAATATTTTCTTGAGACATTGGGTTGTACTGGTGTCTATGAGAAGATGAATCTGAAGCAAAGCCCCAAAGGTATCCATTAAACAAAGTCTAAAGATGGCCGGAAAATTTAGGAATGATGTTTTTAGCAATTCTAAGGAGACCACTAGAAGGAACTTTAGCAGATACCAAAGATCTGACCATTTCAGATCAATTGTATTGGCACATCTGGTGGCAATCCTAATTAGAACTGTGTATCAGGAGCCAGCCTGGGCCATGGATACAGGAGTTATATTATTTTCATCAATAGACTATCTCTGTTTTACTTATAGAATTACAGGTTGCTTCTCTTTGGTTAATTTATGCCTCTGTATTTACTTTTTAGGGATAAAAGATCCATGCTGCTTTGATAGAATGGCATTTAATCATATATCAGACCTAACCTTGACTCAAACCATGAGATGCTGATAAATATGAATGAAAGAAGCTAGTGCTTTATCTGAAAGTTTCATTTATAGTTTGCAAATAGTGTATCATAGCTAGCAAAAATACAAATCCAGTTAGTAATAGCAAAATCTCTTCTTTGTACCTGTGCAGAGGATAGAGGCTTGTTTTTTTTTTCTTCAATGTTTAAAATATTCTGATCTTTGCTAAATACAATCTTGACTCAGGCCAATGAATTTATTATCCTTTTTATAATAATAAAGCTTTGTCTCAGGGTGGTTCTGCCATTTGCCTGGTTCTGTTTAAGAGTAGTATAATAAATAGGGTTCTAGACTTGGAATCAAGAGCTGGGTGCCTCAGAGACTTTATTGCTTGAGAAGTCACTTAACCTCTCTGGACCTCAGTTTCCTCATATGTAAAATGTGAGAGGTAAACATGTTGGCCTCTAAGTTCCCTTACAGCTTTACTCCTATAATCCTATGAATGTGTCCTTTCCCCAATGCCCTTAGAGACTGTGGGGAGGGGATCTGGGGAAAGGGTAACTGCTCAAGGGTCTAAAAATGGAGAACAAGTGTCCCATACAGCTGAGTGGTATCCTTATATATGCCTGTCAGAAAGGCCAGTCCTGAACAATGACAACAGAAAGGGTCCACAGTCTTTGTGAGTTTTCAAACCTCTTTCTATGCTTTTTCCCCC
>NW_027187358.1:3555855-3571243 GCF_028583685.1 Petaurus breviceps papuanus | reverse complement strand
AGAAAGGAGCTACCTTCTCCTTCATTGTGAGTGCCAGGAGGGAAGGGCCTATCTTTTGCCTTTCTTTGTATTACCAGTGCTTAGTATAGTGCCTGGCATAGAGTAGGCCTTTAAGAAAGTTTTATTGACTCACTTAATCTTGCATTTTCCCCTTTATGTTCCTACTTTCATTTAAGTAGACAGTAAATACAAAATGAATAAGACATCTAAAAAAAAGGCCTACCTGTACAAAAATATTTATAGCAGCTATTTTTGTGGTAGCTAAGAATAGGAAATCAAAGGGGTGTCCATCAATTTGGAAATGGCTAAACAAGCTGTGGAACATGATTTATAATGGAATATTATTGGGCTGTAAGAAATGACAAGCAGGATGATTTCAAAAACACCTGAAAAGACTTAAATGAACTGATGCAGTGAATAGAACCAGGAGAATGGCAATATTGTTGCATGAAGAGTTGTGAATGGTTTAGCTATTCTTAGCAATACAATGATCTAAGAAAATCCCAAAGGACTAAGGATGAAGCATCCTATCTGTCTCCAGAGAAAGAACTGATATTGATTGAATACAGACTGAAGCATGTATCTTCCACTTTCTTTCATTTTTTTCTTTTATTCAAGTCTTGTATAAAATGACTAATATGGAAATGTTTTACATAATTGCACATGCATAACATATATCTGATTGCTTGCCATGTCAAGGACAGGGGAGGGAAGGAAGGATAGAATTTGTAATTCAAGACTTTAAATAAAAATGTGAAAAAAAACAACCCCAAAGTGAGTCCATCTCAAAGTATGCATGGTTATATGTAGCTGTAATGGTAATGGAAATTTGAAGACCTTCCCTGATTTGAATATCTTCCCTGCCCCCTAATGGGCTGAATGTAATCATATTGATCCTGTGGTGGGAGGAGTTTGCTGAAGGATAGAGCAGAGCCCACAGGAAGCTGGGAGATGGTGGGAGGAGAGAGGATGGTAGTAAGCAGACAGTAAATGTCTGAGTAAATGTTTGTTTGTGGGAAGGCTAAAGGATGATGTAGCTCTCTGCTACATTGTGGTGTATTATTTTCTATGTTGCTGTGATGGATTCGGTTTCCTGGTGTTGGGATTTGATTTTCTGGTGTCTTAATAAAGGTTTTGCTTTTCTTTTCTATATGGAGAGTCTGTTATATTTTGCAATTGATCACTGTGCCGATATATTTACAGTCTCTTTTGGTGCTGTGAATGTTGCATTGACATTACAGTGGGGTTGATGACAGGGAGAAACTGAAGAAGAGAGAGGAGGAATTACCAGGGGAGGAACAGTGGTAACAGAGTTCTGGAAAGCTTTGTTTTCATCTAGAATGGGGAAAATAGCACAGAAAGATGCCTCACTGTACCTGATAAATTGGTGTACCAGCTAGTAATAGTATGGCCCTAATATCACTGTGAGAAAGGACAGAAGTTGGACTGAGAGAGAATTAAAATATACCCCATCTTTTGAATTCTAGGGAGCAGAAGGCCCAGATAGGATTTATGGGGAGTGTCTTTTACCAGAGGAGCTCTTATGTTGGGGACTCTCACTCAGAGGATTTTCATTTACCTTTGGGACCCATTCAAGACTAGTCCTGGTATGTGAGGCAGATGCAATGGGGAAAACTAGGAGAATTAGTTATTCCCTTGCTGGCCCCTACCCTTGTTTGGGTCATTCCATTCTTTCCCAGACATTTTGGGTGTGATTTTCCTCATTAGTCAATTACTTCAGCTCCACCCCTCAGAGGGAATCACTTTTCTTTCAAAGAAATGGGTAGGGGTACTCAAAGAACCAAAGAAAGGGGAAATACCTGAGCCAATTACCTCAGTAATACTATTCCCAGCATTCAGAGCTTTCCCTACATCAAAAACTGCTAAACTTGTTTATCTCATGTGGTTTGGAATTAGATTGTCCTCTCACTTTTGGGTAGCTATAAAAATAGAATAAAATCTTTTGTTCAGTTCTGAACCTCTTTATTCCTCTTTCTATACTGTTTCCCTCTCATCTTCTCTTCCTTTTTCTCTCTGTACCTGATTCAGGTCCAAATGGCAGTCATGACTCTACTGTCCACATCCCAGACTGCTTGCATGGTATCTAGATCTGGTCACCCTCAGTCCAGCTCTGTGCTCTGAGGGTCTCATGATACTTCTCCCCCTCCTCTATTAGGGAATAGGAGGGGCTAGATATTAATCACTAACGCATTGGGAAATTTCCTATCCATCACTGGGCACTGATTTTCAACATCTTGTTATACCAAGATTTTTGTTTTCTTTTCCTTCTTCCTCCTATAATTTTTTGAAATCTTTGCCTGCAAGTGGGGAATCTTTTTCAATATACTGAAGGAAACCATGCATACAATTTCCCAGGTAGAGGCTATAAGGCAAGAAAGAAAAATCCTTCAGAGCACTAGAACCCTTAACAGTCTCTGACATTTGCATCTTTTCCATTTTTAGTAGCTGAGCCAGGATACTACCCCTTGCAAGCAGAGGGCCTAGTATTAGTTAGTCAGCAATCATTTATTAAGGGCTTACCACGTATGAGGCCCTATACTAAGCAGGGAGTGCATTATGCCTGGTGTGTTGTGATCCAGGGGTGAAATACATTTCTATTCAGGAAGTTAGGTGGTATCACTGGGCCTGGAGGACTTGATCCAGCCTCAGACCCTTACTGTGTGACCCCGGGCAAGTCACTTAATTCTATTGCCTCAGTTTCCTTTTCTGTAAAATGGGGAAAATAATAGCACCTAATTCCAAGAGTTGTGAAAATCAAATGGGATAATATTAGTGAAGAGCTATAAAATGCTATATAAATGCTAGCTGCTATAGCTTATTTTTATTCTTACCAATCATTATGCCTTTGCACTGGTCATTTTCCCATGGCCAATATATCTCTTCATTTCTATCTTGTAGAATTTCTCACATCTTTCAAAATTCAGGTCAAGCATAATCTTGTCCTGTATGAAACCTTTCCTGATTCTCTGAACTTCTAGTCCTCATTCTTCCTGCAATATCTTGCATTTAATTTTTAATTTCTTTTTATTCTGTATATCCTGACATTGTTACATGCCTCCTCTGGTAGACTATATCTTCTTTAAGGGCAGGGACTGGTTTCATTTTTGTCATTATGTTTCCAGGACCTAGCACAATGCCTGGGATATAGCAGGTGTTAATGAATGCTTGTTGACTGACTGATTTAGAGTTACAGACTGCTGTAACTGATGATAAGGGCCAATGTTGCTGAGCATTTGCTAAATACATATTCAATAGTTTAGCAGGCATCAAGCACTATCTAGAGAAGGTTATTCTAATACCCGGTCACATCCAAAGACATGTTATGAGCTGCAGACATTTTTCAGATCTGGTGCTTTTTAGAGATTTGTGGAAGAATTATTCCACTATTACAAATCCTTTTATAATTTTGCCTGTGGATATATTGTTATAAGGAATCACAAGCAGCCAAAGAAAGTTTAGCAAAGGCATTCCTATCCAAGGGAGCAGTATGGATTATATAAATTAGCAGCCTCTGGAGTCTGTTGGAATAAGAAATGAGGCCAAATCTCCAATGACTTAATTGACTGTTACACATGCACACACCCACACATGTATGCACACAAGCGCTTCCACACATGCATGCATGCACACACATGTACACAGAGAGATGTATACACATTCACAAAAGCACACATACATAGGCTTCTGCCAATCCAATAATCCCTTTGTATGTGGGCATGGATGGCCTGGACATAGTTCTGCACTAGAGAGATGATTAGTATTAGAGGTTTATTGCATTTTCCAGTCAGAGGTCTATTATTCTCACAAACTGGAATTTCAGAGCCTGAAGTAAGCTGCCAACCCAAAGTTTTGAAACAGTGTTTATGCAATGCCCCCTACCTATTCTCACACATTTAAAGCCTCACACATTTGATTTAATCTACTCAAATTAATGCTTAAAAACCTGTAGTTCCTTCTGAATTTCTTCCTTAAAAGATCAAGCTCCTTTACTTTCAATTATATAACCTCACACATGGTGGTGAAAATGGATCATTTATGACCAATAGAAATGGGAGAAAAATAACAAGAAAAATAACAAATAACAAAATTCAGACCTTATACCATTTTCTCACTCATTTCCAAAGGATAGCCTTCCTGTACTATGGTTCAAGGAGGTAGGGGTAATATGAGTTGACACAGGCCTATTTTCCCAAGTTGACTCTATACTCCAAGTAAAGAACCAGAGAGATTGTAAGGCTTTGCTCAGTGGACAGATACTGACATCTCTCTACCCAGAACTGGCAGTGAAGTTCCTGGATTAGAAAGGTATGGTCCCACCAGTGTGCTGGGCATCTCAGTGTATATCATTCATGATTATGGGAACATTGACTACTACACAGGGCTGGTTTTAAATACTGTGCTCTCTAAAAGCAGGGGACTTCATCTCTACCCTAGGAATGTTTCTGCTTCTTCTGGTTACACTGTTCCTGAATTGACTAGAATCAGTAACTATAATCCTATTTTTCCATAGTCTAGCGTCATCTTTTTAAAAACTCTGTATTCAGAGTGATACCTTATACTATGGCATGCTCCAAATATTCTATCCTTGAATTTGCCATTCAAGATTATCTTCTGATAAAAGAAGTTTTCTGTCCTCAAGATCTTTTGGAGGATATGGCCTGAAAAGACCAGAAATGGGTTGTCTTCAAAGCTGTGTAGGGGACACATGTACAAAGTATAGTCCCAGGTATGGGTAGATGTCAACTCATGCGCCAAAGACTAAAGAGAGCAATGTTGGATGCTACAAGACAGAAATAAATAGCTGCCCTTACCAATTACATGACCCCCAAGAAGATACATTGAGGCATATGTCCTGTTGAATAGGCCTCACCAATTAGAGATGATTATGATACATAAAGAAAGGATGAAGGAGATATGTAATTCAATAGGTGCAAGTCTTCTGACTTAGAAAGTCTGAGATACCCTCCAGAAAAATGTACCATTATTAAAAGTAAGCTACAGAGTTCTGAACCACTTCACCATATTCAAGTTGTCAATCAGTTGCTCCCTTGATCTTTTCTGGGACTGTCACCTCCCCAATCCCCATAGGGATTGCCTGGGAACAAAGGTCTCCCTACTGAAGAGGGGAAAAAATGTTTTCTCTCCTCCTCTACCCTCTTCTTCCTTCCTCTACTGCTCATGTCAGAGACTGTGGTAAAGCAGGGTTAAGATTCTAAGGCAAGTTTCTTACAAGTGTTTGATCTGGCAGAAATTAAGAGATTTAGGACTAATGCAGAGCAGTTTAGGAGGAGACATCTAGGGAGTGGAGGTCAGGGCTGGAGGGGAGAAAACAAGCCACTCCCTTTATCCCCAGTGACTGCACTCCTAGTCAGATATTCTCTTCCTCAGGGCACCAATCTGCTACCCACTCCCTTCAAAACCTCTTACACCTGCTATTTCTAATATGTTAATCCTTAATTAGCTTCAGCCCTAGCCCTGCCCAGTTTGTAATAGATTTTGTTTTTTGCTTTCCAATATGTCCCTTTCAATAGTGTATTGTTAATAAATAAACTTTCATTCTTCTCTTTCCACATTCCTTCCATTTTCTTGTTCTTACTGAAACCTAGCTTTTACTTGAAGACAACAGTCATCACATCTCCTGGCATTCTTTCCAAGATGGCTGCTTCTTTCATGCCATCTGACACACAGGGCTGAGAGAAAGAGTGGATATGCTGCTTCCTTTACTGCTACCTTTAGACCTTCCCTCTGCCACAGTTGCTCAGATACCACTTGTCTTTTAAAGTTTCACCCTATCAGATCCTTGTTGTGATTGTCTGTGTCCCATCAGGCCACTTTCCCTTTTCCCCAGCAAGTTCAGTGTCTTCCAAATCCTAATCTTTTCATAAATTCTATACTCCCAGCTGCTCAACCTCTTCCACTGAGGACCAAGCCGAACAGTAGTCACCCACACTCAAAGGAACCTGCTGTCTCAAGGTGTCAGAATTCCAGGCCATGACTGTCTATGAATATGCCGAAGCATACCTAAGTAGATCCCAAGCCAAAATGCTTCAGACATATCTTGTTAAATATACTGGGAACTCTCAGGCCAGAGCAGAAGGATAATACATGACATTTCTGACATCGCATGGTATACTTATTCCATCAGAAATGATGACGCCATATTTTCCCACTATTTGTTGGAATTTGGTTGAGAATCTTGGCTACCCACTAAGTTATGGTTTAGACTATAGGAAGGTATCTAGAAACCCATGACTAACATATCACATGACTGATATTCCGGATGGGAGAGGACTACCATCAAGGTATGGCTTCAACAGAGACACTATGACTTTGTCAACTTTGCCTAACTTTTCCGCTGTGATAAGGGAGGGTTCCCTTGGTGAGCAGATGGCACATTGGGAAATGTTCCTGGCAGTACTTTACTTCTCATCTCCAGTCACTGCTACCATGTATAGCCTTTCTCCTTCCTTCAATTTCAGAACCATAGTCCATGATCAGTTCTGTCATTGGTCCTGAATAAGGTGTGTCAGTCTATTTTCTTGTGACCTCAATCATGATCTTTGTAACCTTTTGGACAAAAAATTTTCCTCTCTGGTCAGCATTCTCCTCTGTATATTGCTCTTTCCTTTAGAAAGTAAACTCCCTGAGAGCAGACTCTCTACTCTTGTATTTGTATCCCTGGTGTTTAGCACTGTGCTTGGTACATAGATTAATCAATTCGTGTCCATTAATTCATGCACTGATAAGGAGGGGTACATGAATTAATACGTGTCAATAAAGCTTTTAAAAAAAGTATCATCCCCAATATATACATAGTTATGGGTGGGGGGGAGACACAGACAGACACAGAGACACAGAGAGTCAGAGACACAGAGACAGAGAGAAGGAAGCATTTGCAGGGGACAGTGATGGCAACTAGGAAGAAGATAAAGACTCCAGAGGTGTTTGCCTTCTTGCATGAGGGAGCTGGCACAGCAAAATCAGGGATGTCTTCACTGAGAAATGGTGAACCAGCTGGCAGTGCTGTGGAGCTAGGAACTGGGAGAAATGGCTATGGGAGAGATTAATGTCCTTCACTCTCTGCCCTTCACCACCCTTTCAACCACAGCCACAGGGACCACTGAGCCAAGGCAGAACTTGTAGAGAGAGAGAATACTCCTCACTAGGGACTTAAGAGATGATCTAGGCCAGGGGTGGGTAACCTGTGGCCTTGAGGCCACATGAGGCCTTCTAAGTCCTTGGATGTAGCCTTTTGACTGAGTCCAAGTTTTATAGAACAAATCTTTTCATTTATTTATTTCCCCTCCTTTTTTTTTTTTTTGTGAGGGGAGAATGCAGGCCAGTTGGGGTTAAGTGACTTACCCAAGGTCACACAACTAGTAAGTGTTAAATGTCTGAAGGGGGATTTGAACTCAGGACCTCCTGATTCCAGGTTTAGTGCTCTATTCACTGCCCCACCTAGCCACCCTGAACAAAGTCTTTTATTTAGGGGACTTAAGGACTTAAAGGGCCACATGTGGCCTCAAGGCCTCAGGTTCCCCACTCCTGACAGGCCAACACTGCCCCTTTATTTTACAGAGGAGGAAAATGAGGCTCAGGTATTAGGGGTCAATGATTCCACAGTCCTTTAATAGTAGAATGGAAAAGGGAAACCAGGTCCTTTCACTCTAAATCCAGTTCTCTTTACACTATAACATATCCCTAGCCACATTTCATAGCACTATACAACTTTCAGGGGCATTTAACCAGGCCTATCCTTCAGTTTAGGAGTTAAATGAAACTTGCCCAGGGTATGTACTTTATAAAATATGTTAGGAATTCATAGGGATGGGTTGTTTTTTTGGGCATCTCCTAGTTCTTGGCTCAGTTTCTTTTTGAGATTACCACTTTACTGCAGGACAAACTTTCTTTCTGCTGATTGCCAGGCTGAGTTGGAGGACACCAGAATCTTTTCTTAGGTGATGATGGGGGCAAACAGGGGTGTACTGAAGGGCCAATTGTTACATTTTCTATATGACCATTTATACCTCAGAAATCAGCAAATGCTAGGAATTGGGTTTTGATTTATTGTTTGATTGCCTAAACTTAATAAAGTAATGGAAAACACATTAATAATTAAGCTTAAAAGTGTCAGCATACATTTTTTTTCTTCTTCTGGAAAACTGATTGTTAAAGATTTACCAGCACACCTCTGGAGAGAGAGAGCTACCACTCACCGGAGACAGGCAATTCTGTAGAACCAGAGTAGCCCAAGTCAAGGAGGGCTGATAACAGCACACTTGGACCTCTGTACTAAGCTAACTTGTAAAGAATGGAGCTTTCATTCCTTATCAGGTGAGGAAATGAGGGCCTCATTGGCACACTGGCTGCATTTTTAGACTGAGAAGGTACTATTGCTTTACTCTACCATATTCTTCATCTCTGTTTCATCTGTGAATACCTACCTAGAAAGACCAATTTCCCTACCTTTATATTTGTGTAATGCTGTATTGATTTTCAAAGATTCACTTAATGAAAATAATTATATCTCATATTTAAATAGAACATTAAGATTTGTAAGGGCGGCCAGGTGGCTCAGCGAGTAAGAGCACTGGTCCCAGTGTCGGGATGACCTGGGGATCGAATTCGGGCTCAGATACTTAGCACCACACCCAGAAATAACTGGCTGTGTAACCTTGAGCAAGTTACTTAACCCCAATTGCTTTAAGAAAAAAAAGATTTGTAAAGAGTATTCTTTATATCCATTTTCTCAGTTAATCCTCAAAATAACCGTGGAAGGTAGATGCTATTCTCCTCATTTTATAGGTGTGCAAACTGGGGCTCAGAGAGGTTAAGTCATTTGCCCAAAGTCTCATAGTTAGAACCTCACACAACAATCCTGTGAATAGGCAAGAGAGACATCACTATTCCCACATTCTTGGCGAGGTAACTGAGGCCCAGAACAGTTAAGTGACTTAGATAAATCCCAGAGTTTGCGGGAACTCTTAATGCATGTCCACTGACTCCAAATCTGGTGCTCTTTCCATTACAATACTTCCATGGAATTAAATTACATTGGTCAGAATTGTGGTTTAATGACTGAACTATGTTAATATTATTTAATGAATTTGGTCCAGCATGTTGTCTATCCTCCTTAGGTTTTCAATAGGTCTCTATGGCTAAAAGGGATCATTATAGCCTCACATTTTCCTAACTTTGTGGTTATTTTGTAGAATTAAATGCTTCTTTAAATAAAAATTAAAGAAGTAATTTCTTTTGGAAAAAAGAAAAGTGGGAAATATTTAGAATGTTTCCATTTCTCAAAGGAACCACTAGATGTCCCTCAGGCTCCACTCATTTGGAAAACTTTATTGAATAACGTTATCAAAAAATGGTAGAAAAAATCCTAGATTTTAATTCAGCTTTGAGTCTTTGAAGAAAAGGAAGATAGGGAAACTGCTCATATATAAATGTTACTGTTAAGTAAATTGGACTGAGAAAACGTGTGATTTGGCTGTCAGCATGACCTTGAGGAAGTCATAACATTTCTCTGATCAGTCTGTCATTCACATTCAATCTGTTGCCAAGTCCTGTTGATTTTACCTCCATCAAATCTTTCATATATGCCTCCTTTTCTCCTCTGACACCAGAGGCACTTTAGTATAGGTCTTCATCAGCTCATGTTGGGATTATTACAATAGCCTGCTGGTTGATCTTTCTTCAAGTCTTCCCTAAGCCCATCCATCCTCTCCTCAAGTGTCAAACTGGTCTTTTTAAGAACAAGTCTGACCATATCACCTCTTCCCTCCATTCAATAAACTCCGAGGCTCCTTATCATCTTCAGGGGAAAACAAAACCAAACCTAAATCCTCTGTTTTGTTTTTAAAGTCCTTCACAATCTGTCTCCCCCCCCCAATATCTAGCTATCATCAATAAAAGAGAATGAGAGAAGGAATGGAAAAGGACAGAACTTTGGAGGGTGCCTACACTTACAGAGTAGGAGGAGAAAGAAAAAGGAGGAAAGAAAGTTTAAAAGAATCTTGAAACAGATGGAGGTTTGGAAGGATAAATTTCATGAAAACCAAGACAGAACAGATTATTTACAAATTCAGGATGGCCAATAGTGTTAAGGGCTGGAGAAAGGTCAAGGAGGATAAGAACTAAGAAAAGGCCATTCGATTTGATAATCAGTAAGTTATTGGGGGCCATAGCAGAAAGAATATTTTCAGTTAAATGGTAAATACAGAAACCAGATTGCAGATGGTTCTGAGTGAGAAGGAAGTGGCAGCTGCAAGTGTGGATGGAGAGGAAATGTGAAAGCTGAGAGGTTTAAAGAGATAGGGTCTGCCAGGGAAAGGACAGGCATGAATGAGGCCTCCTCCATGGTCATTAAGGGAGCAGATCAGTGTTTTCAAGGAGCCTGTAAAAAGCAAACATGTAAGATGATGAAGATGAATTCCTTCAACTCTACCTTACTCCAGCAATTGATGAATTAGCTACAAAGCCAAAGAAAGGAAGACTCTATATAGAATCTTAAAGCTGAAAAGCATCTTAGAGATTATTTATTACAAACTTCATTTAACAAATGAGAAATGTGAAATCTAGAGAAATGTCAGTTTCAATAAGCATTTATTAAGCTCTTACTATATGCTGGGCACTGTGCTGCATCCTGGGGATACAACAAAAGTCTTATGTATGGTCAAGGAGTTCACAGTCTAATGTAGGAGACAATTATATACATATGAGATATAGAAATATACATATATAATGCAAATGAGAAACAATATCAGAACGTGAGCAAGAGCAGGGGGAGACAGGGAAGAGGATGCATGGGTGCTGAGGAGATACCAGGAAAGGCTGAGTCTTATAGGAATCTGGTGAGGAGGGATAGCATTCCAGCGATGAGGAACAGCCAGTGACAAAATCCCCAAGTTAGGATATGGAGTGTCATGTGAACAACTATATAATGTTATGTGAATGCTTATTTTATTCTATAAATTAAAAATACAATAAAGAAAACTTTAAAAAATTTAAATTAATTGTAATTTAATTAATTTAATAAAATTATTAATTTTATTTAATTTAAAATTTTACCATTTATTTTAAACATTTTAAGATTTTGAGTTCCAAATTTTCTTCCCCCCACTGAGAAGGCAAACAATATATCAAATATATATATAAAATTATGTAAAACATAGTTTCATATCAATTATATTTTTTAAAAAAGCAAGAAAAATAAAGTGAGAAAATTATACTTCAATTTGCACTCAGAGTTTGTCAGTTCTTTCTCTGGAGGTGTGCAGCATTTTTGTTTTTTATCATGAATCATTGGGAATTGTCTTGGATTGTTGTATTGATTAGAATAGCCAAGTCTTTAATAGTTTGTCTTTAACAACACTGCTGTTGCTGTGCATGGTGGTCTCCTAGTTCTCACTTCACTTTGCATCAATTCATAGAGGTCTTGCCAAATTTTTCTGAAACCATCCTCCTTTGTCATTTTCCATAAAACAATAGCGTTCTATAATAATCATGTCACATTTTTTTAAAAATTTTTTTTATTTTTTATTTTTATTTTTTTTCATATGTCACAATTTATTCAGCCATTTCCCAATTGATAAGCATCCCCTCAATTTCCAATTCTTTGCCACCACAGAAAGAGCTGTTATAATTTTTTTTTTTTGCATATTTGGGTCCTTTTCATTTAAATTTTCTTAGGCCAGAAAAATGTCTTACCCTGACCTTTTGTTGACTGCCACTCTAAAAATTTATTTGAGGCATCATTTTAAAGTTCTTTAAAATTCTTTGGAGGGGAATGTTGAGAGAGTTCAACTGGATTACCTCTAATCCACTATCTTGGCTCCACCTGTGAGGGCCCAGTTTTCAAAATGTGTACAATATTCTGTTTTTCATTTCAATCCAGCCCAGAGAGGCATAATGAACCTGTTTTTAGCCATGAGCAACTAAGGGGCTAGAACTACAGTGGCAGTGTTCTAATTGAGTGAGAAGCTGGAACTTAAAGTGTATACAAGGTTGGAGAATATATCTTGTTCTCTGTCTCTGTCTCTGTCTTTGTCTCTCTCTCTTTGGTGGCTTTCAAGTAAGGAGACTGATGCGAACCTTTAAGTGGGGCTGCATATCTCCACTTGGCACCCATATATCTGAATGCAAGGTGACAGTTTATTCTGTTCATTCTTTCCTTGTCTTAGGGGATTGACTATATGAACATGGAATTGAGCAGGCTGTGACCTTGTGAGCTTTTAAAGGTTATAAGAGGCATCAGATGCTCCCTCACCAATCTGAATCAGTAGCAGACATCACTGGAGCCAGAGCAGCAGCCCAGAGGCCTGCTTGACCCAACTCAAAGATAGGTTATTGACCTGTTGGCTGAGACACCACATCTTGGAAGGAGCCAGTTTGGGTGAACAAGGGAGTGACTCATCTTGTGATGCCAAACAGAACTTGGTGGAGACTTCACAAAGAGAGGAAAGGACTTCCAGGGCCAGGAGTTATGAGATACCCCTTGGATCCATATGCTTCTTACATGTGTCCCTCTCTGCCTATGTACTTTATGTGTAAGCCAACTCTCTCTAGGGACTATGTGCAGAGGGAAGAGTTCATTCCTAATTGGGGGAGATATCTTTATAACTTTTGACCGTGCTATACATTCTCACTAAATATTTCTGCATAAAAGCTAATTGATTTCAACTGCTAGATTGATATTGGAGGAACACAGGAAATGGGGACTTGGAAGTGATGGTATCAGAAACCACAGTGTCTGATGTTACTCTAGAACCTGGGGGGAGGTATAGTAGTTATTTGCCCTCTGGGGACCTGGCTTTCAGTGCAAGTAAAGATTGGGAGAGTGAGCCCAGAGGGGTACATACAACATATATATTGATTGTGTTTCAGGGAATGGGTGCCAGTAACTGTGTCTAGTCATTTTTGGCTCAGGATCTCAGAGCCAAGACAGCCGAGAGACTCAGCTGTCCTTATTTTCTGTTCAAATGCCTTTGAATTAGCTGAAAGCTACAGCTGCTCATCAAAAAGAAGCTGTTTATATGAAAGACAAGCTCCTTCTGTCTCCTTTGGTTAGAGAGCCAGGAGCAGCTGATCAGGTGAGGGATCAGCTGGAAATGTAAAAAGGAACAGCCAGAAGAATTATCTAACAGAGGGTTATCTAAGAGAGCTGCGGCGGGTGTTCTTTTCAATAGGCTCTTAATCCACTCTGAATTTTAAAGAGGTTTCTTCCAGGAGAGACATTTATTTTAAACCCCTAGAATTTACGCTGTTTTATGACTTTTCTGATAACAATTGATTGAGCAGACTTTTCTGAGGACCAAGACCAGGGAGGTAAACTGATTAGTAAGCCCCTTGGATTATCTGATAAACTCTCCTTTTGTGGATGTTTAAAATGGGCTGCTATCGTTCAGATGTTCTGTAGAAATTAACGATCTAATAACACCTACACTGATGTAGGCTTTATTAGTGTGTTAGCTATATTAGCTCATTTCTCAGATGAAAAACTAAGGTGCAAGAGCCTTGTTCGAGCTTAATGATGAGCAAGTATGAGAGCTGGTACTCAGAGTCTATCCTAGGATAATAGGCAAAGCTAGGAGGGACCTGAGAGGCAAACGAATCCAACTTCATTTTAAAGATGAGGCAACTGAATCCCACAGAACTTAAATGATGTGCCCAAGGTCACACACACTAGATAGAAGAGTTGGGATTTGAACTAACTCAGTGCTCCTAACCTCATGATTTCTTTTCCTTTTTCATTGCACAACCCTGGCTCCTGGGCCCTCCTCTTTCCATTATACTGTAAAAAAAGATATATTTGAAACAGATATATTTGAATATCTTTAAAAAATGGTCTTTAAGATGTATCTGTTACAGGATACTATCTTTTCTCTTCATCTATGAGGTCATGTCTGGCTTCATTCCCAGCTACATTCTCTCAGGGCAGGTGAATTTCTTGGTTCAGCGAAACAAATTTTATTTTTGTTGATGAGTTAGTCAAGCTCATTCCAAAATGTAGACTTTTTCGAGCTGGGTGTTGAAATGTCAATGGAGTTGACCCAGGCTAGTGGACTGCTGAATGTTAATTACATATGTGGAAGCATGCTGGGCTTAGAGTCAAAATAGACCTGAGTTTAAATCCTGCCTCAGACATTTACTATGTGACCTTGGGCAAGTCACTCTCTCAAGAAAGTATTCTCATCTGTAAAAATGAATATAGTCATAGCATCTATGTTCACAGGGTTTTTGTAAGGATCAAGGGAGATAATATATGTATAGTGTTTTGCAAGTTTTAAATGTTATTGTTATTATTGCTATTGTTATAGACAAAGCAGATAACTACTCAATATTGTGCTTCTTGTGTTTGGTACTTTTGAAATGGATATTTTAAACTTTATGCTTACTTCCTATTACATTTAGTCTTAATAGATTTAGTTGATTGTTCTAGGCTACTGATGTAGTTTTCTATTCTGACTCTGTCTTCTAATGTCTTAGCCATCCTTCTTAGTTTTGTGGCATCACCAATATAAGTATGACTTCTAGACCTTTATGTAAGTCATCAATATAAATGGAATAAAACAATTTGGAATACTAGAGGGGTAAAGGGCAAAGACTCCATCTTCACCAGCAGCACCTAGCTTTCTGTCTTACTCCAGAAATGATTTGCTTGGTAACCAGGAGATTAGGAGGATTGAAAAGAATTCCTCATCCCATATCCACCAAACATCTTTGCAGTTTTGCTAAATGATGTTTCCTGATGATTTGAAGGAGGCTCATCTAGTGGGTATGATAACATTTAAAAGGAATTTCAGGTCATGATTCAGATAGAGTTTGTACTCACTTTCTATCTGAACAGTAATGAGGAAAAGGGCAATTCAAAAGATAGAGATAGTATGCCTAGTGATCAGCTGGGTACAGCTGTCTGGGGCCTGCATAATAAAAGAATTAAAGAGAACCCCTTACCCCTACTAACAAGAAGCTGCTTTGCAGCTGGAATCTCTCTGACAGTAGCCACTCAGTAAGGAAGCTACACAATAACAAAAATGTTGCCAATGACCACAGAGAATAGCCCCAGCTCAGCAGAGAACAGCTCAGTGGAGAACTCTGGGAAAGAGCAGCATGAAGACTTCATTGGAGAACAGCAGAGAACATCAGAGGTTTTAAATGTCAGATGCATGATTGACCCTGGCCATTCATTGGCCATGCATATTTCCTTTATGTGTATTTTTCTTTTCTTTTCTTTTCTTTCCTTTCCCTTTCTTTTTTTCTCTTCTTTTCTTTTTTCTTTCCTTTCCTTTACCTTTCTTTTTTTCTCTTCTTTTCTTTTTCCTTTCCTTTCCTTTCCTTTCCTTTCCTTTCCTTTCCTTTCCTT
>NW_027187358.1:3533973-3555845 GCF_028583685.1 Petaurus breviceps papuanus | reverse complement strand
TCCTTTCCTTTCCTTTCCTTTCCTTTCCTTTCCTTTCCTTTCCTTTCTTTTTGGAGGGCAACTGGGGTTAAGTGACTTGCCCAGGGTCACATGGCTAGTTTTTGTGTTGTGTCTGAGGCCAGATTTGAACTCAGGTCCTCCTGACTCTAGCTCTATTCACTGCGCCACTTAGCCGCCCCAATGTGTGTTTTTCAATATACATTCTCTCCCCAATTTTTTTTCTGCATGTGTATCATCAATGGTGAGGAGATAATCTGTCAAATAGTTGTTAGTCAATAGTGATATGGTAGCCTCAGGCATTTTTTTTTGGCTGAGTGGGGAGAGCACTAGACTTGGAGTCAGGAAAACCTGAGTTCAAATTCTGCCTCAGATATTTACCAGATTTGCGACTCTGAACAAGTCACTTAACCCTTGTCTGCCTCAGTTTCTTCCTCTATAAAATGGGGATGATAATAATGGCACCTATGTCCTAGAGTTGTTGAGATGAAATAAGATAATATCTATAAAGTGTTCTGTAAACCTTAAAGTACTATAGAAATGCTGTTATTATTTCATTATTATTTTATAATCCAGAGTATATGGGAGGTAGGGATATTTCTTGTTAATTATTTTGTGGTGTTGTTTGATTAACTTTTTTTGCCTCGAGTTGATATATCATTTCCTTGGTCTGTTAAGAGTCAAGTATTGGTGGGAGCTGATAAGCTATGGTTTTGAGTGGATAATGACACATAGAAAGTGCCTCAAACTTGCTGCTGATTTCTGGAGGGTCCTAAATGTGGAGGGGTGGTTGGGAGCCTACAGATAAAAATATCAAATGCCACACAGTGCTGAGGACGAGCTCCTGCGCACTCTACCAGGGATCTCGCTCTAAGCTAATGTCAAGAGATAGTACAGTCTGGTTCAGAAAGAACTCTGGATCTGAGACAGAAGACCTGGATTTGAATCTTGACTATGGTACTTATGCCCCCTGTGACTCTGGGTAAGTCACTTCCTTTCTCTGATTTTGTTTCCTTGTACATAAAATGAGGATATTGGGAATAGACAATCATTTAGATCCTTTGAGATCTAAATCCTATACCCAATCTATAAGTACCTCATGGTAATACTAATTTAGAAATAAAAAATTCTAAATCCACTTTACTCTGATATTCTGTGATTTTGTAACATCAGAAAGAGCCCTCATTGAACTAATATTTATGGTAATATTTCATGGTATTTGATTAAAAAAAAATTAAACCCCTGTAGTATTTTGCCTCTATCACTCCCTACATTTGTGAGTTCACTTTTCTGGACCTCAGTTTCCCCATATGTAAAATGAGAGGGATTGAACAAGATGGCCTGCAGGATCCTTTCCAGATCTAAGGCTCTTATCGAAGTGCTGGTCTTGTTCTCTATGAACTTTGGTAACATAAGTCAAGCCAAGGCAAGGGTATTTCAACAGCGGATCAGCAGGCACTGTTTAAGGCAAGTTTATGAAATGCAAATGAATATATAAAAACTGAATGTCCTTCCAATAAGAGGCATAATGTGTTTGGTTGACAAACAAGCCTCCTAGGTAGTAAATGGTAAGTACCTTGGAATATATATATATATATATACACACACACACACACACACACACACACATATGTATGTGTATATATATATATATATAAATACACACACACACACACACACACACACACACACACACACACACATATATAGTCAGCCCTGGCCAAGAGTTATTCCCCTGCCTACAAGCTCTGGGTCAGAGATACTTCTGAGAGAGAACTCATTTCTTCTTTTAGTTGGGTAAATTGACTTAATAAAAGTATAAAATTTCTGTATGTTTTGCATTTAATTGAATTTTCTTTTAAAAAAAATTACTTGAAAATAATAAAAAACGAGAACATTGACCAACTATTCAAAATAATATTTCAAGCATGTATACTGTTAAAGCTGTCATAGTAAAATGTCCCTTATTTAGAATAATTTCAGGGGAAACATCAACCTGAATAATTGAAAAGGTTCAAATTGCAGCATTTTAAAAAGAAATGAAAATTTATTTCTTTCAAGTACATGGCTGAAGTAATAGCTCAAAAAATTATACCAAAGATAGGTCTATTGCTCATCTCTTGAGTCACTTAATCTCACTGGCTGTTATCTGATCTGTGAAATGAAAGGGTGGGCTCTCTATTCAGTCTATGATTCTATGGCCATTTTGGACCAACTTGAATGAATTTGTATCATTTGTAACTAACGTGCTCATGAAGGATGGTTTAAACCACTGTGTTTTCTTAGGTCAGTTAAATATTTTCCCTGTTGTCATACGTACATTGTTAAATGGTTAAATAGTCCTTCCCCCTCCTTTCGCCCCTCCCCCCCACCTCCAAAAAGGCAAATGGAAACAGACATTTACTTGATCAGTATTTGAATCATCATGAATTCTGAATGGATATGGTCCATTTTTTTTGGACTGTGATTTCATCTGTGTAGGGAACTCATAAAGATTTCCTTTACCAATGCAGATTGGTACCTTTTCTGCAATTTATAGTCTTAGAGAGTTTCCTAGTGACTGAGAAGTTAAGTGACTTGCCCAGGATGTGTCAGTGGGACTTGGTCTTCAGTACTCATTACTCTCTTTCCATCATAACAAGTCATCTCTCTGCAGTCTAAGTGGGACCTTATTATATCTGTGACCTTTCCAGGTACCAAGAATCATATGGGAAAGGAAGAACACAACCTTAAATCAGGTTACATGCTAAGAGGGACAAATAATAATGATCTTTGGGGTAGCCTTCATTCTTTCTTCCTGGCAGTAGAACTAATGGAAGTCAGATTAGCTAATAGCTGGAATCTACATAGTACTTTAAGTTTTGTATTTTTCATGTTATATCATTTGATTTTCACAGCAACCTTAGAAGGGCACTATTACTATCCCGATTTTACAGATAAAGAAACTGAAGCTGAATTAGGTTGAATGACTTGCCCAGGATCACAGCTAGTAAGAATCTGAGGTTGGATTTGAACTCCGGTCTTCCTGACTCCAAGTCCAGTGTGTTCTCCATTATGCCAGCTAGCTGCCTCAGTCAAGAATCAGTGCTCTGATAGTAATCTATGGATTGCAGAAATGAGCCTCCCCATTTCCTTTATTCTTGTATTGCCCCTTCCAAAATGTATCTGCAAACTTGTTCTAAGTAGGCTTTTCCTATTAAGCCTACTGAATGATCTTATTTATGGAGTTTTCCTTAAAAGTTCAAGGCCTCCAGTCAAGCTATGTTTTATATCTCATTGATGACTTGGGATGGGGGAGGCCTGCTTTTCTCTTTTCTGAACAAGTATGTTATCTGCCTTATTGACCTTTCCCTTGTAGCTTTTATTCACCCAAATGGCACTTTCCCTTTGACTAATTTCAAAAAGAGTAATTTCCCCCCAAAGGCTGACAATATCAATTAACTGTTTTGATCCAGGGAGGCTTTATGAGTCTTTGCCAGTTGGGCTAATTGCTTATTCAAAGTCTTTAATTGTTCCCTGGCTAATTTCTTTCTCCAAAAGGCAACTAAACTAGCCTTCCTGCCTTTTACCAACCTTGGCAGTCTCCCAAAGTAAACAAGGGTTGACATCTGGTGTGTAGAAAGATCTGGGTGCTAGGAATGCACTCACTAGCTGAAGGTTTCTTACCATTTCTTTGATGCTGTCCAGAAATTTCTCTACCCATCTGGTGCAGTCAATCCTTTTTCCTTGTCACCAGCTCTCCATACAAGACAGTGAGTCATCTTGGGCCATTGGGTGAGACAGTGGTGCTGAGGGAAGAAACAAAGATCTATGCCAATGATGCTACTCCTGCTTCCCCCCCGCAGGAGTAGATGTCCCTAGGTTAAGTGCAGGAGAGAACTGCAGGATTTACTAACTTGACAGAGATTTCCTCTGAATGATTCCTTAATTACTTCTGCATGTGTGTCTGTGTGGGTACATGCCTGTGTGTGAATGTGTGTATATATGTATGTGATGTGTGTGTATATGATTAAAAGAATTCCCTCATTTGCTGAATTTCACCACTTTTCATGGAGCAAGGAGCATGCACTCTGGCCCCTTCCATTGCTTCACATGTTCTGGCTCCTTAATAAAGGACATACATGACCATGTGAGGGCCACATGGAAGACGATGTATGACCAAGTCAGAAGAAGCTGCCCCTTCAATAGGTGATGAGGACTCTACAAAAGCTCTACTTGCTTCTCTTTTGACATGGACTTACATCTGGGTCAGGAATTTCCTCTTCTCTCTTCTGGGGCCATGGCAACTCTGAGCACATGGCAACGAGATCACTTTTTCTTAAGTGACCTCAAGACAGAACTTTAAGTCCCTAACTAACCCCCTCTAGTTTGTGTTTCTTTTCATGAGCACAGGTGACTGAGCATCAGTCCTAAGAGATGGTTTCCAGAGGTGGTGACAACCTTGTGAGTTTGAAAGTTTCTGAGTTCTTGAGTCAGTACCAGATGGCCACCAAGAGATTATTCCTAAAACTCTACCACTTCTCAGAGGAGAAGATGATCACAGCTGGTAGGATACTTTGGCTGAAAACACAAAGACAGCTAAAGCTATGGCCCAATTGGCCAGAAGATCTGGACAGTGTTAATTTAAAAAAAATCTTATTTATAGTTTTCCTTAAAAGTTCAAGGATTCTAGTCAAGCTATGTTTTATATCTCATTGCTTGACTTAATCATGATGACTTGGGCTGGGGGGAGACCTGTTTTTCTCTTTTCTGAGTAGTTATATTACATGCCTTATTGACTTTTCCCTTGTAACTTCCTAGGAGAGTTTAATAGGTGAGTTGGATATTTGTTCACACACAGTTATAAGCCTTTCATATTTTAAGTGTTTATTTGGTGGTATAGCAAATAAATACCTGTCCTATACCTGACAGGCTTCTTATAGTACTGGCTGTGTGACTCGGAGCAAGTCACAAACTTTCTAAGCAAGCGACCATAACTTGTAGAGAAGATGCTAATCTTCTAATGCTAATGCGTCAGTAGAGAAGGTTTCCTCACTTAGAGACTTTGTAAAGGCAGTCAAATGAGATGCCTAGTTCCTATCTCTGACATTATTCCTAATATATACTTTTCTACAAGGAATCCTCAGTACTTCCAGAATACAGGATTTTATCAATGGCAACACTTCCTTTACTGATGCAGATCCCAATCCTTCCAAGCCTCAGTCATTTGAATTATTAGCATATTAAAGCTGTGACCTCTTCCCTCCTCTTACCTCCAATTCTTTCATTACCTACCCAGTCAGTCAACCTTCTGAAGATAAGTTTCTTTCAATTTAGGCTTGTGTTCACATGAGTCTAAACTTGAAGCTTTCCAGTTTGTTGTGACCTGCTAGAACTTGGGCTCCTTGATATTGTTTATAAGAGTTGTCATTTCTACTTCATAAATGAGGCATTAGAGGAGGATTTTGGTGAAGGAGCCCTCCATTGTTTCATTGAAGCTATTTTTAAGAATCCCTAGTATTAAATATATAAATATTTTCCATCCATTTCTTCTATATTGTATTTATCTTGCCCTTGTGGTTTTTATTCTAAAAATACAGCCTGGGTTGATTAAAAAAATTATGGAAACTATGTTTCTTAGGTCAATAGTTCAGCAGGTAGGGCATGGTTTTGGGCATGGAATTCTTGGTTTCAAATATAGTATAGAAGTGATGTAACGTGGAAAATATTGGTGGATCACTCTATCTTCTTCTCTAGATTGATTTCACATCACTCTCACTTGCTTTGCATTTCAACAAAACTGGCCTCTTTGGTATTCGCCATATGCATCATTCCTTCTTCTACCTCTGTTATCTTTGCACAGGTTTTTTTTGTTCCTCACACTTAAAATGTCCCTCCATCAACCTGTGAGGTTACAATGAGAAGATGGATGTAAAGAACTTTGCAAACTTTATAAATGCAGTTATAATAACGATAGTTATTATTTTTATTAACCTATAGCCACCAGACCTCTAGTTCAGTAATGATTTAATTCTCTGAGACTTTTTTTTTTTAACTCTTGCTGATCTTAAGCAAGGCTTATAGAGCTATATAAGGGTGTGATGGTAAATGTTTAACAATCAGATCTACCAAAAATGATATCCATGTTACTTACTTAAAAGTTTAACCTCCATTAATATTTTTCTCTGTCACTTTCTAAAGTCTAAGCAATAAATAAATAATAAAGCCTTGATGTGTAACATTTGCCAGTTTTTGAGAGTATTATGTTTTATCTTTCTTGGCATCCCCAGCTTTTAGCACGATGCCTAGCCACAAAGCAGGTTCTTAATGAATGTTTATTGAATGACTGACCAAATGCCCACTAAATGTAAAATTGAAAATTTTACAACTGACTCTCATAAGCTAGTACAAGCTGATTCCAGCACACTGCTAGGATGAGTTATAATATCTGTGTGAGTGGAAGAAATTCCTTTTTTGATAGGAAATTATAGCCCTTGACACACTGACATTTCAGGGAATGTGGGTGGATGCAAAGAAGTGTGGAGTAGAGAGAAGACCCCTAATCTGGTCCTCATCACTTTGTTCTTTCACATCATGTGTCCTTGGAAAATCACTGAATTATGTCTCAATTTCTACATTTTAACAAAAATAGTTAATAACAATTTTCTTTTTTTTATCACACAAGGGCTGTGGTGAAAATGCATAAAAAATGGAGGTTTTCTGGGAGGGAGAGGAGAGAAGCTCTCAGAAATTTCAAGATACAACTAAGGAAAAGGAGAAGAGTGAGAATAATGTAGATTAAGGAAGAGAGAGTCAGGATTTCAAGTGATTGACTAAAAGCTTTCTACTAGTTTGAGCTAACTATACAATTTACAATCAGGATGCAGAGTGATTTAGTATAGATACTTATACCAAAAGAGTTCAAGAAAACCTATGCATTCAATGTCCCTTTCATCTTCCCAATCCCCAACTTTGGCTGCCTCAGGGAATCAAAGCCATGTATATAACTGTTCCCAGGAAGATGGCTCTCTCTAGACATAGTTGGACCATTAGATGACCCGTGAATACTAGAGGCTGTTCAGTTTTATACTGCGGTAGAAAATAGTAGTTAGAGCCTCTTACAAATACACTAACCAAAGGGTAAGCAGATCTCTGGTACCTTTGAATATACCAGTCACAAGCAAATCAAAAGAGCTTAAATACAGTTTGGTAGAATTTGGATTGAGGGATGAACAATTTCACTTTCCCAGGATCATATAGTTTGTAAATGTCTCAGGCTAGATTTGAACTTAGGTCTTCCTGACTCCAGTGCTCTATCTGCTTCACCACCTAGCTGATAGGGTGCTGAATTTGGAATAAGGAAGACTTGAGTTCAGGTTCTGCCTTACACACTTACTGTGTGATCCTGGGCAAGTGACTTACTCTCTTGCAGGCTCAATTTCCTTCTCTGTAAATGGGGAGAGTAATAGAACCTACTTTACAGGGCTCTTGTGAAGGTCAAGTGAAATAATACATGTAAATATTTCATAAACCTTAAAGTGCTATGTAAGTGCTAGTTATTATACAAATATCTAATAATAACAATGGCTAGTTTCAGACATATACACACATGCAAGTACACATACGCATATGTATAGATGTATATGCATAAATATATAAATACATGTGTATATATATAAATATATGTATACGCATATATGTGAAATGTAGAACACTTGAGCTGTAGGACAGAAGCAAGACATTTCCTTTTGTAACTTTGGAAAGAAATTAGGAATTCTAGAGTTCAAGGGGACTGGAGCCCTGGATAAGGATTGTTGTTGTTCATCCTCCAAGAGGACCTATGACATCACAAATTGGATTTAAGTGAGGCAGAACTGCACAAAGTCATCAGTCTCCCTCTCTCTTCCAGAGTCATTGGAGTCTAGTGGCAAGATAAGAATTAACATGACTGGCAATGGCCCAGAATGCAGCAAGTGACCTTGGCCTTTTTAAATTAAGGTGTTTACCAGGTCTTAGTTTGTCTAAGGCAACACCCATTCAATGACTAAGGGTTAGGTAAGAATTGAGACAAAAGATGGCTTAATTTACAAAAGTGTCAATCTGGAAGGGGAAGATCTTTCTGGTTAAAGAAAAGGACTAATGGAGGATGTGACATACTATGTGTTTTCAGCGTTCTATTCTGTAGATCCAAGATAGAGTGCAAGGGATAACTGCTGAGCCAGACTATCTATAGCTAGAAGGGACCTCAGATACTATCCAGCCAAATCTCCTCACTCTAGAGGTAAGTTGATGTGCAGAGAGTGTGAGACTTTGCCTAAAGTCAGTGAATAGTACAGTAGGGATTGGAGCCAAAGTGTTCTAACTCCATATCCAGTGGTTTTTGCCTGGGACCCTGTCTCACCTCCTTGAGTTTGCAAAACCAGAATGACCATTTCTCTGTGATGCTGTAGAGGAGTTGTTGTTCAGGTGGCAGTTAGACCAAAAAGATTGCAGTCCTTTCTGCCTCTGAGACCCTGTGATTCTGGGTAGAGATGATTATGATGACCAAGATAATGGCAACACTTTCTGGTTAAGTGTTGTCTGTCTTTCATTTCTGAAGAGAACAAATGACTTTATGGGTGATGTCTTGTGAATTAATTGGATTTAAGTGAGGCAGAATTGCACACAGTCATGAGCCTCACTCTCTCTTTCTGAGTCATTGAAGTCCAGTGGCAGAACAAAAGTCAGGATGACTAGCAATGATCCAGGATACAGTAGATGACTTTGGTGTCCTTCCATACCTGACAAAGCTCTCAGCACTATACAGTGCTGTTTCAGCTGCCTTAATGGTCATTGAGAGAAATTGTTTTCTTATTCATCCAGGGTGCTGGGGGGAAGTCTTCACATGCTTGGGTTAAGTGTGTTGGTGATTTATCACTATTTCATTCTAGACCTTCATCTTTAACTCTTCACGGCTGTACCCAGGGCGCCCATACCCACTCTTTCTTCTTCCTGCCTGCTTCGTTCCACCCTGAAAGAACAGCAGGTAAGTGCGTGTGTGTGTGTTGGGGGAGGAAGGAGTGACAGGGGAGTGGAAGGGTTATTTGTGCTTTGATTAATGTGTTAGGAGAGGAGATTACAACATACATTGCCAGACTTATCTTTACTCAGCCCAAGTCCTTTCAAATGTTCCCTGTTGTCTGAATTATATTCAAGCTCCTCTATCTGGTATTCAAGAGAGACTACAATCTGGTCCTGGCCAACCTTTTTAGTCAAATCAGATTCTCTTCTTCATGTGGACTATATTTTAGCCAAACTGGACTACTCAGCATCCCTCTTCTGAATCTAGTGTTTTCCTGCCTCATTGTCCATATTCATGACATTCCCTGTGCTGGAATTGACTACCTCACCTTTATCTGGGAAAGTTCTACTCATTCTTCCAAGGCTCAGTTCAGATGCCTTTCCCCCTATAAAACCTTTTTGAATACCAGTAGCTAGAAATGACTTTTCTTCAGTTTATTTTTTCCTGCACTGTTCTTATAGTAAGCTTGTGTATGTGTATCCCTCCTAAAATATTGTAAGTTACCTGAGGACAGGGACTATGCTTTATTTATCATTATATATCCTAAAGAGCTTAGGTAGTATAGTGTATAGCCTTTTGGTTCATATGAGCAACAAAATGGAGGACTAGACATTTTCTTTGATCCCCACAACTTCTGTGCCAAATATAAAAGTCATTTTAGCTGCCTCCATGGTCTAAGGCATTCAGAATCCAAAAGAAGGTAGAATTCTGCCCCCCCCCCAAATAAACCAAAAACAAACCATGAACTGACACTCACTTATGGAAGTGAGGCTGCACTAGCAGATCCAAGGACACAACACAAGCTTACAACAAAACCCACCATTTCATCTTGATCCACCTCCTCTTTCTAGTGCCATGGAAATCCTGGTTTCAGACTGCAGAATTTTTCTTGCTCCTTTATGGCCAACTTGGCCATAGCCCTTCAGGAGCAAAAGCCTGCTAGGGGCTACAACCCCATAACACCAGTGCTGCAAAGCTCTGAGCTGCTGATGCTATAGAAAATAGATTCCATATTGCCAGTGCTGGGTGGGAGAACTGAAGAAGAGAGGGAGTGAGACAGATGAAAAAGACAAGATACAGTATGTGTGTGGGGCTGTGCAGCACTCTATGAAGCCTGAGGGGAAAAGTACATTACCCAGTTGTGGCCAATGAATACCTAAAAGTCACTTGGGACACAAACCATGAATTGCACAAGGTGAGAAAGGGTTGAGATGTTTTGAGATACAGCTCCCAAGGAAACCTTAATCAGAGAGGAGGGAGTCAGAAAGTGAGTGATAGGGAAAATAAGGTGGAAAAAAGATTGAAATTACCAAAGATTTTAGGAGGAAGAAATCTCAAAGACCTTGAACATAAACATATGTGTCAACAGGAAAACCTGTAACAATGAATGGAAATATGACCTCCAGATCTAGTAAATGAGTTCATGCATCTATGAATGAATACTGGAAAAAAAAGGAAAATAATCCCACACTCGATGAAACAGAGGACCCTGTGTACTATGAGAAGAACGTGGAACCATGACAGTGTTCTTGAATGCTTCAAAAGAGAAATGAGAATTATAAAAGTAGAATGTATGTCCTGCACAGCAAAATTAATGAGCGGAATAGAAAAAAAACTTGAATCTGCAATGTAGTACAGTGTTTTGACTCGAATTAATTAATTAATCAATTAATTGAGGAAAAGATGGTAAAGTTCAAGGTAGGGTTAAGAAATTTGATGTTTGCTGACATTCTTTTATGTTTCAGTTTTAAAAGCTAATTTTTCAAAGAGAGAGGAAATCCGAATGGAAATATTAAGGCTGGGCCTTGGGAAAATAAGAATGAGGCATGTATATTTTAAATGTTTTAAAGAACTTTTTCATGAAACCATATAACTCTAGTAATATTTTTTCTCTATAAAATTTCTGAAGACAAGATAGCCAGTTCTTATGAAAAGGTTTATTGTCTTAGGAGAAAGGAATCTATGTAAATCTGAAGATATTAATAATAGTAATAGTGTATGCAAAGCATCTTGAGCCCTTCTGAAGATAACTATGTAAACAGGAGTGGAAATGTGGTGGTAAGCAAGATTTAAATCTTCAAGTTAAATACCAAAAGCCCCTAATAATTCATTTCCCTTTGGTATGCAGTGCCCTTTCATTATGACCATGCCTCATTTGCTTATTTACTTAGGAAAAATCCAGGCTTAGCTGCTGTTCCAGTTTAATGTCACAGCCTATTTTATGTCACAGTCTAATTTCAGCAGCTATATGACTTCCTTTTTTCTGTCTCCAATTTCTTCCTTTCTTTCCTTTAACCTTCTCCTTCTATTTATTTTATCTTTTATTTTCCTCTGTTCTTTGCAGTGTGGCATAGTGAAAATTGTGTTGAACTTCCTGGCACTTCTGTTTAGGACTTTGGATAAATTAGTAGTAGTAATATCTTAGGCCCTCCTCTCCAGGATAATTAGGCTAGTTTTTCCTTAAAAGGTACTGAGACCATCCTCAAGACTTGGTTGACTTAAGGGACTAAAGACTCAGACCGCTGACATCAGTTCCTCATTGCCTGAGTGAAAAACAGCCACAATGAGCTCCAGGTCTTCTCTCTGATCCTTAACCAATGGACTGTAATGGGTAATCCAGGCAAGAAATTTCACCTAGCTAAATCAACTTGAGGTGTATTTAATGCCTATCCTTTTTGAATGTCCTTCTGCTATGATTAAGTAAATTTTTAAAATTAACTTTTGAATGACTTATAAGTGTCCCATTTTGGTTCCATATTAAATTTAAACCACAAGGGGTCTGGTTTATGTCAGGCCCAGTCCAGAATATCAAGTCACATAACTTATCTGCATCTTAGTTTTCTCATTGTTAACATTAGGGAGTTGGATTAGAGGACCTCTATGGCCCCTTCCACCTCTAAATTTATGATCCCATGATGCTATAATTGCTCACATGTCCTTTCCTTTCAGATTCTTCTGCTTGTGTACCCTTGGTTTGGGGGATGTTTTTGTAACTACTGCCCCCTGCTATACACTCTTGGTAAATATCCCCCTGTAAAAATTAATTTATGTGAACTGGTTGATTTTTATTGGGGGCAAACCAGGAGGGAGATAAGGATTAGAA
Source organism: Petaurus breviceps papuanus (assembly GCF_028583685.1). Taxonomy (NCBI): domain Eukaryota; kingdom Metazoa; phylum Chordata; class Mammalia; order Diprotodontia; family Petauridae; genus Petaurus; species Petaurus breviceps. Next base: position 3,543,705 of record NW_027187358.1, on the reverse strand, counting down.
GTATAAGGCACCCCTATCACTCAGGTACTCCTGGAATTATGAGGAAAAAAGTAACACACCCGATATGGTCAACTAACTTACCAGTGCAGAAATAGCCTAGTTGGGTGAGTGCCTGGAGCGGTTGTCACACTTGATTATCCCTAGTTGGGTGAGTGCCCAGAGAGGTTGCCACACTTGATTATTCCTGGCTTCTTTTCCTTGCTTTGTCCTTGACTGTGTGACTTCATATATATCATTACTCTTTAAAATTTTCTCTATTTGCACAAATAAGTATATTAATTCATATCCCCCTCCACTTCATTAGGAGCTATAAAAATGCCAATATGTTGGCTACCATGATGATGAGAAGAGAGGTAAAAGTCTTACAGGAGATTAAGAGTGGTGTGGTTTAAGTGGCCTTGGTTTAAGTCCTTCCTCTGTCAAATACTGGCTGTGTGACCTTTGACAAGTCACTTTATCTCCCATCACTTCAGGCAGCTCTTGAAGGCTATGGAGCAGGGCAGTGGGTAGAGGGAGTATCTTCATTTAAGTCCCTACACGAAAGAGATGATGGGTTTAACTCAGGTGTGGGGAACCTGCAGCCTGGAGGCCACATGTGGTCCTCTAGGTCCTCAAGTGCAGCACTTTGGCCGAATCCAAACTTCACACAACAAATCCTCCCACCTCCCCCCATCTCCAAATCAGGCAGAAATTTTGCTCTTTGTGACCAGGAAATAGAACTAAAAAAGCCAGGTCAAGCCCAAAGACACAACTTAGCTGGAGTGGCTCTGGCACTGGGTTCCCCTACGGCAAGGAATCTCCTTTTGCAAAAAAGAAATAAAAAACAAACAAATAAATAAATAAATATACACTCCAGCCATTCAGAAAAATAAACAAACTCTATTATGGAAAGAAGGAAATCCCAGTGAAATTTTTTCCCTCTAGTTATAGCAGAAAAAAAAAATAAACACTTCTGTGTCTTATGGTAAAAGCAATTTTAGAGACAATTTCTCCTCCTGGAAGAGGTAGCATTTCATCTGGGAATTCCAGTTAAAAGCAAGCTGGGGACTGAAAAAAATCAGTAATCACCTCCTCAGTGGAATTGTACCTGATGGCAACTGTGGTGTTAGCACAGACAACCTGTTACCATCTTGTATCTGAGAGACGGTACTCCACATAAAATCAGTAGGGAGAAGGCCCAACTGGAGCAAAGCAAGGGCATCATCAGAAGACATTAGTGGTCCGATAGCAGTAGAGGTGGGAGTCGGCCCCCCCCCGCTCACGTTTTGGCTACATGTTTCCTATGTATGTGTTCTTCCATAGGTGCCCTGGCCACTTATTCTCCCCATATGTAGACCTTTCTACATGTGTTCCCTTCACATGAGCATAATGATGTATGTGTTTGTTGGAGAGTATGCCCCAGATTTAAGGAGAAAATGATTTGCTATTTTTATGCTATTGAATTCCTTTGCTTTAAATGAACTGTGTCCTGAGCTGACTGGTAAAGATAAACACATTGGTGGGGGCTCATGAGCCATGGTTTAGAGCAGTGCTTCTTAAACTTTTTCTACTCATGACCCTTTTTCACCTGAAAAATTTTTACACGACCCTGGGTAATACAGGGTATGGGTATGCAAATCAAACATTTACCAATAATAAATCATGAAGAAATTTATTTTAAAGCTATTCTTTGGTCTACATATAATTTAACTATTTATTAAAGACAAATAGTCTTGAATCTGAACTGAGGTGTTTCTAGCAGTTGGAGTTACGTGGTGTGATGATATGCACAGTGCAAAGTGTGTACAAAACCCAGGCTGCAGTGAAGTCGTATGATGCAATACAGGCAAGAGCTGCCAGAAACACCTTTGCTTCATTATGCATTTGATTTTGAATTGATTTTTGGTGGTTGCATGTTCAGAAATCTTTTACCGTTGCCTAATTTTCAGGACCCTCACATTCAGTTGTGTGAGCCCATATAGGGTCGTGACCCACAGTTTAAGAATCTCTGGTTTAGAGTAGGCATGGTCCCATAGAGTATCTTGAGTCTTAGAACAACCTTGTTTGGAAGACCTACTATGTGATTTGGGGGTGCCCCAGGTGCCCATCAGTCTCTAATATTGGGCTCTTTTTCAAGTTATGATTTTCCCTACTTCTGCTATAAACAGTTTTATGTTCTTTCAGTCATTTTACTTTAATCTTTTCTTTTAAGGTGGCCCTGGTCACATCGGCTCACTTTTCCTCAATTCTGATTCTTTCTCCTTGTTTGTTAGCCCGTTCCATTTAGAGTTTATTAATTCATTTTTTCCTCTACCTTTAGCTGGTTATATATTTCTCGCCTCTCTTTCTTCCCTCTCCTGTCTTCTCCACCCCTTCAACTAGTCTTATTCTTTAATTCTCTTTTTTTAGTTTAATTTTTTGAACTCCCTATTGTCCCAGAGATAACAGGAGGGAAGGAAGAGGCGTGGACCCAATCCATTTTGCAAGGCGAGAAGAGGGAGGCATGAGCCTAATTCATGTTGTGGGGAAACACTGGTAGTTATTAGTCCTGTCACACTGGCCCATCCTTTCCAGCAGGCCAGAGGCTTCTTATTCCCAAATAGAGGAATCTGTCCTTCAGGGTCTTGCACTATTAAGCTGGTGATGAATAAAAGTGAATAGGGAAGGGTACACTTTGATAAGCTGTGTCTCCAGAAGATTAAAAACACCCCTTGCTATGTCTCTGCTGCTAGCTCAGTTCTGAGCTGGAACCTTGCCAGCTTTGATGTACCCAGGCTCCTGAGCCTACAGCAGGGAGAATGCCGGGGGAAAAAAAAAGTTTCAGTAGATTTGATTTTTATCAGGGAGTTAATGAAGCTTACTTCCTTCTCATGCCTGTTATACCTCCCAGTAACAACTTGGCCCGGCCTTGGGGCAGGTTTGCTCTGCCACTTGCCTTCCAGAGCAGTCACCTCTGACAATGGCTGGAGGTAGCCTCTTACCATATATTTCCCTTGAAGCTTTAAAGAGCAAAGCTCACCCTCTGGAATAAGCACTGTAATTATGTCCAATTATTTTGGGGATTTGGCTTTAGAGATGAAGGGCAAAATCAAAGTGAAAGCATGTTGCTTGATTTGGTCCCTTCATGGCCTGCTGAGAAAGTATTAGTTTGGCTGCTAAATATTCTAACAAGGAAAGTATAACTTTAGAGTTAATGACATAAAATGGCAAGAACACTGCTGAGAACTGAGGAGACCTTAGTTTGGAGTCCTGACTCTGCCACCAAGTGGATTTGTAACTTTAGGCAAGCCATTCACCTAACCTTAGTTTGTTTCCTCCTTCTTGACTGGAGTGGTGACAAATACCTATAGTCCCTGCTTCTGGGGAAACCAAAGCTTGTGTATCAATTGAGTTCAGGAGTTCTGAGCTGTAGTAGGGCCAAAGCTGACCAGGTGTCTACACTGAGTCAGGCTTGCAAGCAGCCTCTAGGCTGCCCAAGAAAGTGCAAACCAGCTTGAGATGGAAATAGAACAAGTTGAAGCTTTCATGACAATCAACAGTGGGGTCTAGACAGTGAGTGACCACTGTACTTCGGGCCTGGGCAAAATAGAAGAAAGAGAAGGAAGAGGAGAATGAGGAGGAGGAGGAGGAAGAGGAGGAGGAGAAGAAGAAGAAAGAAAAAGAAAAAGAAAGAAAGAAACAAAGAAAAAGAAAAAGGAGAAGGAGGAGGAGTATCACTTTTTCTCAGTCACACTGACTTTTTTTTAGGAATCTCCAGGGTTTCACCAACATTATTCTCTTATTATCTAGATAGCCAAAGCTGAAGGAAGCTATGAGGAGGTTTATACCAGGAGAAAAGAGGAGGGATCATAGAGGGGATCACGGATTTAAAGTGGATCTTAGAAGTTAATGGTTCCAACTCTCTCATTTTTATAGGCTAGGAAGGTGACGACCAAAGATATTAAATGACATGCCCAAGATCACAAAGTTAACATCGAGGAGCACCAGGCCTTATTTGAGCCCAGGTGTTAAGGCCCCCAAAGTGAGCACACCTTCTATTCTACCACACTTGTCTTTGTGGAGCTACATAGGCCTATATTTGACTGTTGAGCTGTTCCAATGCATAGACATGGGCTAGACCCTAGAGGCAAAAGAGGTTTCATTTTGATCTTTCACATCCCTATTTATGTTCCCTTTGCTTCTTTCATTGATGCCTTCTGTTCTTTCCACTGAGATGCCTATAGTTCACAGGTTCATTCTCTTCCCGTCATAAAAACCTGCCATTCAAGAAGGATCTGATAAATTCAATTAAACTAAGCCCCATCTTAGTATGAAACACATTTAACATAGAGTTGTAAATGACTCATAAAATTTATAGCTTTAGTGATTCTAGAGGCATTTCCATTATTTTTGTTTTCCCCTAACCTTAAACCAAAGTACTGACATACAGTTTGAAGAACTGAACTATATCAATACTGATATTCTTCTGACAAAGAAATTAGAGGACAAAATAAAGTTTCAGCATAACGGAAGGGGGACTTATATGTTCTACTTGGAAACTTGAACAAAGGAAATGATGGAATTGGTTCCAGCTTTTACCCACAGGCCACAATAAACTTCATCTCATGGGATGCTTGGTCATCCCATCTTGTAAAGCTTGTAATATGCAGAAGCAAAATGACTCATGAAGACAATTGTATAAAAGTTCCAACATCTTGTAGAAAATGATGGAGAAAAATTCTATGAGGAATTTGACAAGATCCTCTAAACCAATTCAACAAAGAGTTGATACTTGGTGACTTCAACATAAAGGGGAGAATGGTGAAAAATGTGTTCAGGGATAAGGCCCTGAGTTTCAAAATGAAAGATACCAAAGGCTTATAATCTCCTCAGAAATCACATGCTTATATAGCATAGATAACTGTGTAAAATCTATTAGAGAGAATGACTGAATTTTATAAGCTGTATGGCTTTACAAAACAGAGAAGGGTAAAGGAAGTTAAAGCAAGTCTATAGAAAGCTGGTCTTCAGAACCAATTTCATTAGTGGGCATTGGGGAATAATTCAGAGATAAAAGTGACCAAAGAAAAACCAAGAAAACCAAGAGATGGAAAACAAAGCACATTTGACAATTGTTCTATACAATTCTTTTTCACTGTCTGAGACAGAGGGGCTACTGCTTTTGGACCCTAACATTTAGTTCCCTGGGTACTAGGAAGTTAAGCCTAAAAGAATCAGGGTCTCCCATTGCATCCTGAGTATCTCCAGTCATCCTGATGAATATCTGGTCACTGGACCCAGATGACCCTGGAGGAAGAAGTGAGACTGGTGACCTTGCACAGCCCTCCCTCACTCAAATCAAAGTCAACTGCAAGTCATGTCATCATTTCCCTGAAGCCGTGGTTCTCTTAGAAAATGAAGACAAACACACAATAATAAAGCTGCTATGGGGTAGAACCACATTAAGTTCATGTGACATAACATTAAGTACATGAGAACACTGAAGGATTATTTTTGTTAATACATCTTGGAGTGAGAAATATAACAAAAGAATGGAAAAAACCCAACAGATGATATGATATGATAACCCCCAAAAAGTGATTGAGAAAGAATAGTGATAACCACCAATCCATAGGCCTGGTTTCTCCTTCTTATAAGATCTTTATGAGAATGATCCTCAAAGACTACATTAGACTGAGCAGAACAAAGCAGAGTCTTAAGACTTTCCTATAAGTTCTCACTTCTTCAACATTTCCAAACTATGTTGCCTCAACTCTAGCTATCCTTCTCACCTTTTTTCAGTTAGAATCTGGACTCTGTCACTGGGGTTCCAATCTCTGATAAGTTAATCTTTACCTTATTCCTAGCCCTTTCCAAATCAGGCCACTGCTCTGTGCCCTCTCCGACTTTATTATCTTCCATAAAAGCATATAAAGCTCTTTGAGAGCAGGTATATTCCCCCCACCCCAGGTATTATGTATCCCCAGAATTTAGCACACTGCCTGGAACATGGTATGCTCTTAATAAATGCATTTCCATTCATTAATTCATACATTCATTCATGCATACATGTTAAGATCATATAAGGTTCCTTGAGAGATGTCATCACAGAATTCTCTTCAATGATGATCATTAACATCAAGCAAGGCATGAAACAGGGCAGTGATCATCAAAGGTATTTACCTCTCTTGTGGAGGATGCTCTGCAGAAGATCCAAGTGAAAGAGGCATTTCTTCTAGATGGTGAAGCCTTCCAGATGCTTTTGTTAGAAGATTATGTTGTGCTAGTTGCTTCAAGCCCTGGAATGTTACAGGGTGCCTTCAGTGAGATCAATGATTATTCCAGAGAAACCAGCCCAGCAATCTACATGGGGAAAACTAAATTGTCCAGACCGTCATATGAAATGGAATGGCCTGTCTATTAATTTAGTATGTGAGTTCTTATACCTCAGATAAAAAGAGTTGGCAGTAAGCCTTGTACAGAACTGAGTAGGAAGAAGAGAGGAGGCTGGTTTGGATCTGGGATGCCCTGTAGTACTTTTAATGATCCCAAGTTGCTCCTTCATTTTTAAGAACTCTTTTGTATTCTCAGTGATGCTGTCTGTTTGCCAGTCTTGGAACATTAAGGTTTTTGAAGGTTGAAAATGTAGGTGACCCAAAGGACAATGGAGAGCTGCATGGCTGTCACAGATAAAGTGTGACATATTCCCAGAGATAGCCCAAGTGCAAGATGTGACTGCAAGGATATTGTGGAAATGAATAATTGGAAAAGGAGGTGAGTCAGTCACAAAGCCAGTGCTAGGGAGAACAGATGGACATCTGGAGTGCAGTACTGGTGTCCCTAAGATAGAAGAAGAGCTAATGGAAGGCCTCACAGCATCTTGTTTGTCTTCTGCTGAAGTGCCAAGGGATAACGTGAATTTCAAAAAGAATTTTGAGAAAAATTTCCTAGGATGAGAATCATAAGATTCTAGAAGCATTGATTTAGAGCCAGAAAGGAACTCAGAGTCCATCTAGTCCAACTCCCCAATCTTACATATAGGGAAATGGAGGCCCAGAGAGGTAGAATGACTTTCCCAAAGTCACCCAAACACTAATAGTAGCAAATGATGGTAAGGTCATCTAACCCAACCCTCTCTTATAGGAGAAAAAATACTTTCAGAGAGGTTGACTTGTCCAATAGTGGCAGTCAGAAGACAAGGATAGAGTTGTGATCTGTATTGAGGGAAGGGCTGAGTGCTCCCATGGATGGGAGCCACTGAAATACTGAAGCCCTTCTAGGGCAGAGTAGTGGGAAGGGAAGTGATGATAGGGGTGGTAATAACAATGTTGATTTTCCTTGGTTAGGGCAACCTTCCCAGTGCCCCTGAAACCCCACTTGTGTGGGTGGATGCCTACCACTGAGCTGATTAGCAAGGCTGGCCCTGGCTGGGTGCCCAGGCTGTGTGAGCTCCTGGGTTTCAAGAGACATGAAGATAGGAGTTGGAGCCAATGACTTTGTAGGCTTTTGGCTTGGAAATCACGATTTCCCCCTGCAGTGTAGCATAAGGAAAGGTTATGGGAAGGGATGTTGGCAGCTCCTGCTATGACTGTATTCAAGGAATGCGTATTCCCTGGCCCAGAGGGGAGAGTGGGCAGATTGTGACCTGATTTTGGAAATAGGGAAACGAGGGCATGAAGGGTCATTGGGCAAATTGATGTCAACTCTGGGAATAGAGCTCAGGGCTTTGGAATGCAATTCTGCATCCTTGGTTACTATTTCCTCTTATGGGCCTCTCTTTATGCAGGTCAAGCCCTACTACAATGAACTCTACAGGATGTTGACATTGTTTGTCCCAGTAGAACTCTGATAAATTGTTCAAAATTACATTCCAGGCTTGTAAGAGGAGAAGGAGAGAGGAGGGGAGGTGAAACAGTGCTGATGCTTGGCCTCTTTGTGATAAATTAGCTACAGAAAAGAAGTGCTCTGAATTCATAGGGGATAAAAATAAAAAGTAGCTTCATGATATAAACCATTTCCATCCTGTCCTCCTCCTACATGCTGGTTCTTTTTTGCATGTTGTCACTGTTTGAAACCTTTCTTTCTCTCCCCAGTGCTTAGTATAGTACCTGGCCCATAGTAGGTGCTTAATGCTAAATGCTTGTTGACTTGATTTGTTTGGGTGAGTGCTCTGAAATTTTAGGTATCCATTCAGTTTCATGTGATAGTCTGGACAATTTAGTTTTTCCCGTATGGCTTATTAGGCTGATCTTTCTGGAATAATCACTGATCTCACTGAAGGCACCCTGTAATATTCCAGGCCTTGAAACAATTAGCAGAACATAAATTAGGAAATTTATGATCGAGGTAGGAAGAAGGGAGCAGTGGAAGTGAGCATCTCGCTCCTTATCCAAATCCTAACAGTCCTCCAAGGCTTAGCTCAGCTCTTTCTTCATCCAGGAAACCTTATCTCATTGCCTTCCAAATTGTTTGTTTGTTTGTTTCTTTGATACCTATGAACTCAAACCTCTCCAAAATAGAAAATTAGGCATCAAAGAGAAAAGACAGTCTTCACTGAAGGCTAGCATTTATAGGGCACTAAGCTTTGCAAAGTGATTGATATATAACATCTCAGTTGATCTTCTAAACCCTGAAAGATAAGTGCTATTATTGTGCTAATTTTACAGATGAGGACACAGAGTTTGAGAGAGGTTAAGTGACTTGCCCAGGGTCACTCAACTAGGAAGTAGGGAAGACTTGGAGGGAACATGGTAGTTGCTTTCAAGTATGTTATGGCATCCCATTTGGAAGATAGAGACATAGATAGAGCATTTATTAAGTGCTTATCTGTGCCAGACATTGTTATAAACTCTGGGAATACAAGTACAAGACAAAAAAGATAGATAGGCCCTACTTTCAAGGTATCCACATTCTAATGGAAGAAGAAAACGTCATGAAAGGGTGCTAGTGTGAAGGTATCCACACAGGGAGGTACAAAGCAGAAAAGTCTGGTGGGTCAGGAGTGGAGCAGACCAAGAAACAAGTGAGTGTGGCTTTCTTGGACCCTTCACAAAACAGAGGCCCCTGGCAGGGACCCCTCAGCCCGAGGAGGACACTGATCTACAAGAGTAGAGATTGGTTGGTTCTGTTTGACCCCTGAGCACGGAGCTGTCATGAGGTGTGTGTGGAGTGGGGTGTTACCTAGAGGCAAGTTTAGACTCAACAGAAGGAGAAGTGTTCTAATAATTAAACTAGCCATAAATGGGATGGGACGCTCTGGGAAGTGTTGGGTTCCCCTTTACTGGACATCTCTGAGTTAATACTTAGTCTTAAATGTTGTGAAGGACTTCTCCTCCAGGTATTGGTTGTACATAGATGTTTCCTGAGGGGACTTGTGTGAATTGCAGCTCACAGAAGTCTCTTCCTTTTTCTAACCAATTGTAACATTTATTATCATTAGACTGAAGATCAAAGACAATTTTAAAATCTGATCTTAGACACCTACTGGCTATGTTACCCTGGGCAAGTCCACTTCAACTCAGTCTGCCTCATTTTCCTCATCTGTAAAATGGGCATTATAATCACATTTACCTCGCAGACTTGTTGTGAGAATTAAATTAGGTAATATTTGTTAAGTGCTTAGCACAATGCCTGTCACATGGAAAGAACTATATAGATGTTGATCACCTCCTCCTCCTCCTCCTCCTTCCTCCTCCTCCTCCTCCTCCTCCTCCTCCTCCTCCTCCTCCTTCTTCTTCTTCTTCTTCTTCTTCTTCTTCTTCTTCTTCTTCTTCT
>NW_027187358.1:3530577-3533963 GCF_028583685.1 Petaurus breviceps papuanus | reverse complement strand
CTTCTTCTTCTTCTTCTTCTTCTTCTTCTTCTTCTTCTTCTTCTTCTTCTCTCTTCCTCTTCCTCCTCCTCCTTCTCTTTCTCATTCCTCATCTTTTTCCTTCTTCCTCCTCTTCTTTTTTCTTCTCCTTTTCCTTACTCCTCCTCTTCTTTCTTCCTTTTCCTCTTTCTTCCTCTTCTTTGTTGTTGTTCTCTCTCAAACCAAATTGTTAGTTCCTTAAAGGGGACTATGAAGTGTCATATCCCTTTAAAAAAATTCTCATAGTCCTTAGCACAGTTCTGATATACTTAATTAATATCAATTGCTGCTTGATAGTAGAACAAAAGAGCAGAGAATAATTAGGTTAGAGTTCAGTTCTTCCCCCAACTCATCTGCAGTTCACTCGACATATCATCAAATGCTTCTTTTTTTTTTCTTTCTGGTAGAGACAGATACCAATTGTTCACTCTGACCATAAATCATTGTTATGATGGTCCATCATCTAGAATGCAGAGAGGATTTTGTTTTACAGAAGATTTCTTTGTAATGGTATTCACTGTAATAAAAACCCTGCCAAACATTTTAAAACAAGGAGTCTATCTTGAAATACCTTTCTTTTTTTTGGGGGGGGGTGGTGGTGGTGTATGGAGGAAATGCCTCCATTATAACAGACCTGCCTGAGTTTCTTGTTTAAATAATAAGAAATTCATTGCAGCTTCTGTTGTTTCCACTAATAATAATACTTAACACTTATGTTGAATTTCAAGTTTATAAGATGTTTTACTTATATTATTTCATCTGATCCTCACAAAAACCCTGGCAGATAGATGCTATTATGATCCCTATTTCACAGTTGAGAAAACTGAGACAGACAGAAGTTAAGTGTCACATAGGGTCACACAGCTGAGAAGTGTCTGAGGAAGGATCTGAACTCAGGTCTTCCTGATGCCAGCTCCAGCACTCTAGTCTCTGTACTACCTAGCTGCCAAGCCAAGTGTTATGCACTAGCCAAGCATCTACTATGGATTAAGAAGACACAATAGGGTAAGATCTGTTTGGGCTTGTCAAAAGGCACCTGCTGCCGTAGTTAGTGGGGATCTATTCCAATTATCTCTTACAGCGCAATGCATTGAGTTATCACTCTGGTTTGCTTTATGCATGTCACACCTGACCAGAATACTTGGATGTCTTTCTTTCTACTTTCCCGTGGACTTCAGTGACTTTGGGTACCTGCCTCTTCCCCTCACGGACTCCTTGATTATGAAGACAGCTTAGGCTACAGGACCCTGCTTTTGAACTTGTTCCACTTGAGCATCAGGGCTAAAGGAGTTAGGCCAGAGGCTCTCAGATGCCCGGAGGGAAGGTGATGGGATGTATTCTTATCAAAACTGGCTGTCTCGGATAAAAAACTTGAACTATATTTGCATTGTTGTGTTGTTGTGCATTGGCCATTTGGGCAAATTGCTTCTATTTCCCCTAGAGGGTTCCAAGCATAGCCACAATCAGTTAAATGCATTCTTAGGCCAGACTTTGTAAGGAGACAAATAGATAATAGAGCAAACTATGCAGAAAATGCATAAAGAGACTCAAAATGCTCAAAAATCCCCAACACGATTCTCTTGCTTTTCTGGTTTGTTCCTCCTTTTCTGAGTTTCTCCTCTGACACATTTTGGCTATGTAACCCTGGGCAAGTTACTACTCAAGCTCTCAGTACTTTAGGCAACTCGGAGACTGTAAGTTACAGAAAAGATGCCTTCCTGCATTGGGAGAGTGAGTTTCCTCTCCTGGGAGTTGCCAATACTCATGAAACCACAGGTTCTTATACTTTGTATTTAATAATTTGTGAACACATATCACCCCAATAGATTCTAACTTCAAAGACTGTTATCATGTAACTTTGGAACGCTATTGACTTGTATACAGTAGGTGCTTAATACATGTTTCATGAATTGAAGGGATCCTATATGCTTAACAATCCTCATTCATCATTCTCTTTAGATAGTCACTAGCTCATTCAGCAGCCCATTGTACATAGCCCATGACTGTGGTTGGTAGTGAAGAATTCCCAGAGTGCTACTTTTTGAAATAGGTAGATGTGATAAAAGGAGGTTGAGAAGGAAGCTGGAAACTCTGCAGTGAACAAATCCCAGATCAGCCTCACTGTAAATTCTCTCAAATCCTGTGTTGATCTTGGGACATTCCCTTTCTCATATTTGTTTGTGGACTCCTATCCCACTTACCCCAGGTCATTAATTCGAGGGTTGACTCTCTAGTTTGCTTCCTACTTATTACATAATCCTGAAGTTGGATGGGACCTCAGAGACCATAACATCCACAAGGAATCTCTCCCACAATGTCTGAGATGAGCAGTCATTCAGGATTTACTTTAGAAACTTCAGTGAGGATTAACCCACTCATTGCCTCCAGTGACCCATTCCACTTTCAGACTGTTCTCATCATTATGAAGTTTCCCCTTATATCAAGCTGAACTTTGCCTGTCTGATTTCTACTTATTATTTCTAGTTTGCCAGGGGTGAGATGGGGTCAGCTGTGCCTGGCTTAAGAGAGGCAGTTATTAAATTCCCAGTGTGAGCATTTATACCACAGAAATCAGCAAATGTCATAAATCAGGGCTTGATTATTATTTTGTTGGTGTCTAGACTTAAGAAAATAATAGAAAAATGTTAACAATTCAGATTAAACTTAAAAGTATGTCCTATATACACGCTCCCCCTTCCCCAATAGTTGTTAAACATTTACCAGAGGGGCAGCTAGGTGGTGCAGTGGATAGAGCACCAGCCCTGGAGTCAGAAGAAACTGAGTTCAAATTTGACCTCAGATGCTTGACACTGATTGCCTCACAAATAACATTTACCAAAATGCTGCTGATAACCCTCTGGGGTCAAACAGAATAAATCCCCATAAACATACGGACCCTTAGTAGAATCTGAAAGGTTATTAACTGTTTTTTTTTGTCATGGACTCCTTTGGCCAGCCTGATGAAGCCTATGGGTTCTTTCTTAGAAATGTTCTGAAATTCACAAAATAAAATGCATTGGATTACAAAGGAAATCAATTATATTAAAATACAGTTATCAAAATTAAAAATAAAACAAACCAGCAACCCAGAAACAAATCACAATTCCCAGTTTAAGTCTTCTTTTCTCCAGGCTAAATCTAGCCTTACCTTTGCATTAATGACCCAAAACTGTCTTGTAGACTTGTTTTCATTTCCTTTCTTTCATTGCCCTGGTATGATGGTAATAGTTAAGTGTCAAGTTAGTAGGCAATCAGTCTTCCTTTCCCCCCCGGTTGTATCTTTTCTAGCTTGAATGGCCTTCTTCTCCTCCTTCTCCTTCTTCTTCTTCTCCTCCTCCTCCTCCTCCTCCTCCTCCTCCTCCTCCTCC
>NW_027187358.1:3503083-3525577 GCF_028583685.1 Petaurus breviceps papuanus | reverse complement strand
TTCTTCTTCTTCTTCTTCTTCTTCTTCTTCTTCTTCTTCTTCTTCTTCTTCTTCTTCTTCTTCTTTTCAATTGGAGTCAACTGACTTGTCCAGAGTCACACACCTAGTGAGGTGACTTGTCCAGGGTCACACACCTAGTAAGTGTCTGAGGCTGGATTTGAACTCAAGTACTATGCCACCTAGATGCTCCCCAAGGGGATTTTTCTAAAGTATAGTTCTGACCATGTTACTTCCTGTTCAATGTATCACAGTGGCCTTAAATATCAAATCCTTTGTTTGGTATTTAAAACTCTTCATAATTTGGTCTCTTCTTACCTTTTAAAACATTATTCCCTTCCAAATATTCTATAATCCATCTACACTGGCCTGCTTGCATTTCCTTCTTCCATTTCATCTCTCGTTTTTCAGCTTTTATCTCTACCCCTCTGCACTGACTTTTGGTTTTCCATGCAATAAAATGCTCTTCCTACTCCACTTCCCTCCCTGTTTTCCTTGGCTTTCTTTAAGACCCAAACCCTAAGGCAGCTAAGTGGTACAGTGAATAGAGTACTGGCCCTGGAGTCAGAAGAACCTGAGTTCAAATATGACCTCAGACACTTGACACTTAACTAGCTTTGTGACCTTGGGAAAGTCACTTAATCCCAGTTGCCTTGCCTTACCCCATCAAAAAAAATTACTTAGGTGCAGCTAGGTGGTGCAGTAAATAGAGCACCAGCCCTAGAGACAGGAGGACCTGAGTTCAAATCTGGCCTCAGACACTTGACACACTTTCTAGCTGTGTGACCTTGGGCAAGTCACTTAACCCCAATCACCTCGCCTTCCCCCCTCCCCCCAAAAATGACTCAACCCTATCTTTTGTAGAAGGCCTTTCTTGATTTGCCCAACTGTTAGTACCTTCCTCTTTCAGATTACCTTCCATCTATTTTGTGTATATACCTTGGATACACCCTGTTAGTTACATGTTGCCCCTCCCCCCGTTAGAATGTGGGCTTCTTGAAGGCAGGGAATACTTTTGCTTCTCTTTGTATATGCCCTGTGCCTCACACAGTGCCCCCCCCACTCCCCCCAGCACACAGTAAGTGCTTAAAACAGGATCGTTGACTAACTGATTTGTAAATGAGGATTCAAAGAGGGAAATCATAGTCCCTGCCCTCAAATTCTATGGGAGAAACAAAATGCTCACAAATAAGTTTATATAAAATATACACAGAGGCTGGGACAGGTACAAGTGAAACCCAGAGACAGAGAAGCAGGAAAGGAAATTAAACGCATCCACATGGAAATAACAGTATTAATTGATTGACTTGTAGAAAAAAGCAAGAACATCGCCCTCATTATTACAGAATTTCTAAACTCTCAGTGATCAACCCAGTCTTTCACATCACACACACTCAACCTATAAAACAAATTACGTGTTGTTACTGAATTAAAGCAGAGCCATGCCTTGCCAAGGTCAAATCTTGTGTGAATAGACTGACTTTCTCTATCAAGAAAGGAAAATCTGCCTGTAACTTTTCAAACTGACCAGTAGATGCTCCTCTTGTCCCACATCCCTGTGGAAATCCAATGGCCTTTTCTGGTGAAAAAGGTTGCTTGGAGAATTCTGCTTAGATGATGAAGTTCCTTGTGTGAAGAACAAAGAGCAGGATGGAAACTTAGGGATCATTTAGGCCAACCCCTTCATTTTACAGATGAGGAAATAGTTCTTCAGAAGCAAAATGTCTTCCCAAGATCCCATAGCAGTTGGTGCTAGAAACAAACTAGAATCCAGGCCTCTAGACTTGCATGAAAGGAAGGGCCCTGGAACATAACTGGGAGATTTTCTCACTCTCATGCCTTGTAGTTCCCACAGAGAAAACACAGAAAAAATGCCTAGATAATACTCCAGGTGTATTGAGACTGCGCACACCTATTTACAAGCACACAGCTAATAACATTGCCTGAAGAGACTTGTATTAAAAAGAGGAAGACAGAGGCAGCTAGGCCTTGCAGTGAATAGAACACTGGCCCTGGAGTCAGGAGAACCGGAGTTCAAATACGGCCTCAGACACTTAACACTTAGCTAGCCATGTGACCTTGGGCAAGTCACTTAACTCCAATTGTCCTGCTCTCCTCCCTCCAAAAAAAAAAAAAAAAGAAGACGAGGAAGACAAACCTTAAATTCCCAAATAATCAACCCATTAGTCACAAAAAATAAACCATCAGCCGCCAGTTACACTGGTTCAAAGACGGGGGCATTGTCTGGTTGAGGACTCTTCAACAAACCTTGTTCTTTTCTTTGCTGCTGAAGGGAATGGGAAGAGATCTTTAAAACCTTTCCCTCTTTCCAACTTGTAGTCATTCTTCAGTGCTCCAAACTCCACAAACTTACTAACCATCAAGAAGATGAATCTCATTTTTTTACTGTGTGCCTGCCGTCCCCGGTGCAAGATTAGAACAAAATCCTTTAGAATTCTTTCTTTTCTTTGGCTGCCCCAACTCTTCCCTGTGAAGAATTCCTCTTTTCTTGAGCAACTCTCAGTAATCAACCCCATCTGTCACACCATGCACAACTTGGGGAGCATACCCTTTATATCCCAGTTACTTAAATGGGATGGGGGTGTGTGTGAAAATATCTTAGCACTCATTACATTTACATATATTACAGAGGCATAGATATGAATATATCTAGCAGTAAGGTAGCACCGTGGATGGGGGGCTGTACAGGAGTCAGAAAGACCTGAGTTCAAATTTGTCCTCAGATACTTACCAGTTGTATGACCCTGGGCAAGTCACTTAACCTCTATTTGCCTCAGTTTCTTCATCTGTAAAATAGAGATAATAATAGCACTTAACTTCCCAGGGTTATTGTGAGGATAAAGTGAGATAATATTTCTAAAGCACATTATAAATTTTGAAGTTCTATATAAATGTTAGCTTTTATTATTTTTAAAAACATTGTTATAATAATTATTATTTATATAGTCATACTGCCACCTCTTAGCCCATGGATCAGATAAATAGTAAAATTAGATGAAGCCTAATTTCATAATAATTTTGCCTTGTCATATGTATTTGCCTTTCTTTAAAGTTCTATTCTGTTATGATGGTCAAGTAATGAGGGTTACTTTTTCCATTGTATCATGCTTATCAGCCTTGAGAATGTACTCAGTATATATGAATTTAATTATTTTCTCTTTGTGGATGTTTCCCAGATCTAAATGTAGGCATTTTTGTCATGCTGTCTCATTATACCCCATAGATCACCATATTCAACTCAAACTTTAAAATATCCTCAAAAGAAATTTAGGAGAATCTCAAAAGGCCACAATTCAATTGTGAGACAGAATCTGATCTATAGTCTGCTGCAGCTTCCTCTGCTAGTATATACTGGTGAGATTACTAGCAACCAGGTCAAAGTTCTATGGTATTTACACCTATTCTTTCTTGCACCAGGTTCCAAAGCACAGATAGGGCTCCTAAGCTTGGATCTTGTCATGGAATTCAGGGAGAAACTCACTTTTCCCCATATTCAACTACTGAAACCAAACTCCCTTCCCAAAGACACTATTTTCTTATTCTTTACATCACTCTCTGATAACTCTCGCCCTCCCAACCTGCTGCAACATACAGCCAGAATAGACTCTCATTATAATCATTAGCCCTCTTTCCAGGTTCCCTTGATTACTGCTGCCAGACTAGTCTCTTAGCCTCCAAATTAACCAATACCAGATCTGAGGCTATTTCCTCCAGGCAAAATTCCAGATCTGTGGCTAAATACCTCCAGGGAATTGTCAGCATCGACTTCTTTCCGCTCCCTTTTTTGCCTCCCTGTCTCAAAACATTTCAGTTTCCTCATCTATTTAGATTTTGCTATTTAGTTATAGAATCAAAGAATTTCAGAGTTGGAAAAACTTCAGATGTCACTTAGCCCAATCCAGACCCAGGCGGAAATCACCTCTATGGCATACCCAATGAATGGTCATCAGTGATGGTGAACTCACTGCTGTTCAAAGCAGTCCGTTCCATTTTTGGACAGTAGCGATTATTAGAAAACATTGTCTTATAGTAAGCCTGAATTTCCCTCTCACATTTTCTATCCACTGTTCCTTATTCTGCCCTCTGCTGTAAAGCACAACTGAGTTAATTCCTCTTCCTGATAGTACTTCAGTTAATTGAAGACATTCCTCTCAGCTCCCAGGAGCTTAACAATCATCTCTGAATGTCTCTTCGAGCTACATCTCTGACTCTAGTTCAGGGGTGGGGTACCTTCAACCTCAAGGCCACATGTGACCCTCTAGGTCCTCAAGTGTGGCGGTCAAAGGGCCTAGAGGGCCACATGTGGCCTTGAGGTGGCAGGTTCTCCATGCCCCCTCCCCCAGTCTCTTCCCTGAGCTCCTGGCCAGCATCATCAATTATCCAAATCACCCCTTTTCTGAACTTCCTTATTTCTGTTGTGGATACTATTGTCCCTCAGTATTCCAGGTTCACAATCTGAGTATTATTCTGGATACTTCACTATCTCTCACCCCATATATCCACATATCAGTTCTTAAATTTTGTTTTTACCTCCAAGCATCTCACTCATGTGTCTTTTTTTTTTTTGCTTTCTTGAAAAATTCTTTTATCATGAACTTGACAACAACAAACACGAACATTTCCATAAAAAACTGAAAGACTGAACATGAACCACAAATCTCTTACAAATAGCTTATTTTTTAAAGTATATATTAAGTTTAATACCATAATACCAACATTGTCCAGCTTGTCTGTCCTCTTTTGAACTTTTTTCAGTTCTTTTCCTGTTTATTTAAAAAATAATTTATTTATTTATTTTTTTCATTCCTATCACTTCTCCCCACCCTCATAAATCTCTGCCAGGAGAAGAAAGGTCCTCCTTACAGAAAAATGAGTATGGTCAAGCAAAACACCTTTTCAAGTGGTCAGGGCTGAATGTAGCCCTCTTTCCCAGTCACCACTCTAGGTCAGGTCTTCCTGACCTCTCTCCTGGAGGCATTAGCCTCCTAATTGGTCTCCTTGCCTCAAGTGTCTTCCTGATCCAATTCATCTTTTACTCTGCTGCCAAAGTGATCTTCCTAGAGCAGAGATCTGACTTAATAAACTGCAGTGGCTCCCTGCTGACATTGGCATCACAGAGATTTCAATACTCTTGGTAGCTGGGTTTGATTCTACCTTTCTGTCCTTGTTATATTTGTCTCCCTTTCCAACACTGTGGTCTAGCCATATTAACAAACTTGCTGTTTCTCCCACACAAAACACTCTATCTTCCACCTCTGTGGCTTTACTCTGACTTTCCTCCCTCCCTGGAATGTACTCCCTCATCACCTCTGCCTCTAAAAATTCTTTGTTTCTTTCCAATCTCAGCTCAAGAAACAACTTCAGGGTACATGAGTGGTACAGTAGATAGAGTGCTGGCCCTGGAGTCAGGAAGACCTGAGTTAAAATCCGACTTCAGACATTTACTAGTTGTGTGATCCTGGGTAAGTCATTTCACCTCTGATTGCCTCAGTTTCTTCCTATGTGAAATGGGCATAGTAATAGCACCTATGTTCTATGGTTGTTATGAGGATAAAATGAGAAAAGTTCCTGGAATGTGGTAAGTGCTATTATTATTAACATCTATACACAAAGACTTTTCTGTTCCTCCCACATGCTAGTATCTTCCTCCATTCTTGCTATTAACTTCTTTTCATATTGTGTGTGTATATGTACATACATATACACACACTTATATAAAGGCATAGATAGCATGCTCATCAGATTTGTAGATAACACTGAGCTAGGAGGAATTTCTAATGTACTACAGGAGAAGAGTCAGGATTCAAAAAGATCACTATGCAATGAAGCACAGGGCTGAAACTAAGAAGATGAAATAAAGATAAATGTAAAGTTTTATACTTGGCCACAAAAATCAGCTTTACAAATGCAAGAGGAGGGAGACATAAGAGGGGGACATTTAGTAGACAATTAGTTGAATATAAGTCAGCAATGTGCTGTGGCAGCCAAAAAAATGCTAATAGAATCCTGGGTTACAATAACGCCACAGAAATATATATACATATGCATGTATATATGTGTATATAGGTGTGTATACATGTATACATATACACAGATTTGGAATATACATAGACACATTTGGAATTTATAGGCACACATATACATTTGCATGTATGCATGTGTCCACACAATATATATAATATACATACATGCATCCACATACATCTACACATACATACACACATACATGTATGCAAAGCAATATACATACACACAAACATAGATATGTGTGTGTGTGTGTGTGTGTGTGTGTGTGGTTTGGGGATCATCTGGTACAATCTTATTACTTCACAGATGAAGCACACACACACACAGAGGCTGAAAGACTTGCTTACTCAAGCTTATTCAGGTAATAAGTATCAGAGTTAGGATTCAAACTCAGGTCATCTGAGTCCAAAGGCTCAGCTTCCAGGTATAAGGAGGCGCAAATCCCTTGGGACTTTGTCCTGGTCGAACATCCTTCTCTAAAATCACGGTCAGTTTGGGATCCACAGTCTAGGAGGGATGCTGATAGAAAAGCAGCCAGGATTGTAACAGGCCTCAATATCTTGCCTTCTGAAGACTGTAGGATCTGCAGATGTTTAGACTGGAAAAGAAGAGACCCATTGGATACATTTTAGTTGGGTTCAAGTATACAGAGGGCTGTCATGTAAAAGCCAGATTTAACTTGTTTCCGTGTGTGTGTGTGTGTGTGTGTGTGTGTGGTTCTTTTAATGTAAATTGTGGTCATTGTATTCTTTATCTGGTTCTGTTTACTTCACTCTGACTCAATATAATCTCATGCATTTCTAAATTCTTCACATTCTTCCTTTCTTATTTGCTATAAAATACTATCACATTCATATCATATCACATACCACAATTTGTTTAGTCATTCCCCAATATGTTGGAATCTACATTCCCCCCACCCCAATATATTGGAATAGCTTTAAAAAACTGAAAAGTCTGCTCAAGTAGGTACAATGCTGAGGAAGACCCTATTGTTAAATACCATCATGTCATGCAACTTATTTCCAAAATTCTAATAACATTTTTCCAGAATGATACAATAATTATCCTCCAAATTCTGACCCCTTATTTGAGATGACTGTTTTGTCCCCAACTAGGACACCTTTTCACAACCTTGGAGGGGGCAGGCCTAGTTCAGTCTGAGACCATTATGTGGGCTTTCATAAACTTTGGCGTATAGAAAGGCATGATTAGTTCAGAACAGGTGGAGGAGCTTGCAGTCTCAGGCCACAGGTTCCCCACCCCTGGTTTACAATAACTCTCCTAAATTGCTTGGTGATAAAACATTTAATTGGGTGGAAGTTTCAGTAAGCAGTGGGTTTGGAAGGGTGACAGATGTTTACCAGTGATTAATGGAAATATGGAGATGTCTTAATGGGGATATATGTGAGAGTTAACCAAAGTTCTGGCTAAGTCAGAACCTAGGGTGGGTTTGGAGTAGCTAAAATAGAAGAAGGAAACTTTATTTTATGTAATATTTTATTTTTTCTCACAATTACATGTTAAAACATTTTAAAAAACAGTTTTTAATGCTTTAAACTTATGAAGAAGGAAACTTTAAATAGGAAAGGACAGTCAAATTAAGGACTGGATCGGGGGGCAAAGTCTAGGGACTATTAGTGAGTTTACTGATTGAATCTATCCCCTGGCAGGTCTGATTCTCCAGGCTTTCCTATTGGTCTTTTATCTATGCCCTCACAGGGCAGGGCTCCTCCTTAGCATCCTAGATTAAGACCAGAGGGGCAGTTGAATCAAACCTTCTCATTTTAGAAAAGTGGAAACTAAGGCGCAGAGAGCTCTAGCACTTCATCTAGGGTAACACAACTAGTGTCTTAGATGGAATCTGAACCCAGGTTTTTCTGATCCTAAGTCAAGCACCATATTTATTACACTACTGCTCTGCTGTATCTCTGGAGATGTGGAAAAAGACAGATGACAAATCTGTCATCTCAGATCCAGTCTAATCTCTGTGCATCAACTACGCTTACCCTTTGCTCCTAGAAGAAAGGTTATGTGTACCACCAAGCTCACTTGGCAACCTAACCAGGGTGGCTGTGAAGAAAGCTCTTTATGGACCTTAAAGCACTGTGTTAATTGGGAGTTATCACCATACTGTTACTAATGCCCAGTCTCAGAGGGATGCTTGGAGGAGGATTAGTTGTCTGAAGGGTCATTGGAAAGTCATTATCATGTTCTTGTAGGTAAATAAAAAGTGACCGCACAATTTTTCAGAACTTTTTCAGAATCCAACTATTGTGTACATTGTTTGGAAACCAGTCATTTACCAGGATCACTGAACAGTATGTTAGTCCTGCCAGCAGAAAGTCTGTCTTTCTCAGCAGGCAGTCTCAAATGGCCCACAATTGTCCACTTTATTCTGAGCTGTCTGCTCTGGTTCTAAAAACAAGCTGAGTGGAGAATCAGCTAGAGGAGAAAAAAATAGATATAATGCTCTATTGGGTTAAAAGGGAGAAATGAATTCTTGTCAGCTTGGCCAGAAATGGGGACAGTTTATTACAGTAAAAGGATGGTGAATTTCAGTACAATCTGAGGATTTTGTAAACAAAGAAACTCCTTTGGGGGTAGCAGAGGAGTGTCTTGACAGCACATTCCCATTGGCTTCACAACTGAAATCACAGCTACAGATATAGTCTCAAGCTCAAATAATCCTGCAAAGAGAAGAGTGCAGACCATGGAGACAGGGGCCCTGGACTCCAATCCTGCTTCTGCTATCTGTGTGACAGTGACCAAGTCACTGAACCTGAGACTCAATTTCCTCTCTATAAAATAAGGGGGATGGGGATCAGACCAGATGACCTTTAAAGAATCTTCCAACTTTAAATCAATGATAATAAATTCATAATAATTAATAATTCAGTAGTAGTGGAACATGCTTAAACCATTAAGTGATTTTATTTATTTCTTTAGGATGAATGAAAAGGCCCTGGGCATGAATTTATTTACCCAAGCCTGCTTTTCCTGGGTTGCTTCCCAATCTCCAGATTTCCATTACAATGAGTGACATTTTCCTAGAGGATTAAAATTGTTATCCTATCTGTCTGTCTATCATCTCTCTCTCTCTCTCTCTCTCTCTCTCCCTCTCTCTCTCTCTCTCATCTATCTAGTCTTTTGATCCTAATACTAAAGTTAGAAGTAAGAACTACAGTCTATGTCATCTATATTTTTCAGATTAAAAAAATCCTGATAGGTTAGTTTACTTGCCCAGGGTTACTCAGTGAGTGTCCAGTGGAAGCTGGATTCAAAATCATTTTAACTCCAAGTACAACAAGCTGATTCCAAATCTAACTTGTTCCCAGAGGACCCAGTATTCATCTGTCTGTTTCTGAAATCCATGTCTAGACCTCTTGAATTATTTTTTCAGTTAGGTTCCAGGTCTGTCAGTTTCATTGGCTGTTTTGTTTCTTACTCTCTAATTTTGTCACAATCTCTTCTGACTGTACAGGTTTTAGGTTGATTTTTTTCATTTATACTATTTTACCTTCTACTCACTTTGACATGGCCCTGTCATGAAACCCGTCTTTAGGTCAAGGTATCTGTTCATCTTATTCCCTTCAGTTTATTAATAATATAGTATTTTCAGGTTTCAACATTTACATATATCATTCATAAGATAATTTTTCTTTGCAGCAAAAAGCAAGATGAGATTGTAATTCAAGTATAATAAGGAAAAAGAGAGTATTTTTCATCACTGAGATCTGATCTTATCCTCCATTGAGGCATGTGAATGATGAGGAAGTAGGATAAGGATACTTTGTAAAAAGTAACTAGTTAGGGGCGGCCAGGTAGCACAGCAAGTAAGTGCACCAGCCCCAGAGTCGGGATGACCTGGGATCGAATTTGGGCTCAGACACTTAGTACCCACCCAGAAACACCTGGCCGTGTAACCTTGAGCAAGTTACTTAACCCCAATTGCTTAGGGGCAGCCAGGTGGCACAGTGAGTAAGAGCACCAGCCCCAGAGTTGGATGACCTGGGATCAAATCTGGGCTCTGACACTTAGCACCACACCCAGAAATAACTGGCCATGTAACCTTGAGCAAGTTACTTAATCCCAATTGCTTAAGGAAAAAAGAAAGTAACTAGTTAGCAATTTGTATTGTAAATGTTTGGTCAGTAAATAATCTGAATTTTTGATAGACCTAAAGGTGGGAATTATAAAGAGGGAGATTTCAGTTCAATAAAATAAATTTCTTACATTGGCCAATATTGCCAAGGAACACTTACTGACATATTAAACAGTCCAATACTGCAAAAGGTATACCTATGACATATTGAACTCCCCAACATTGTTGTTGTGTTTGTCCTTCATTTTCAAAGAGGGCCATGACTTCAGGGAAATGATGACATGACTTGCAATTAACTTTGATTTGAGTGAGGGAGGGCTGTGCAAGGTCACCAGCCTCACTTTTTCCTCCAGAGCCATTTGGGTCCAGTGGCCAGATATTCATCATGATGACTGGAGATCGCCCAGCATGCAATGGGAGACCCTGGCCCTTTTAGGCTAAGGCCTTTTTAGGTACTCAGAGTGAGGTAACACCCATTCAGTGAATAGGTCTCTTTAAGAAGTGAGTCAAGGGATGGCTCCTTTAATTAGAAAACAAACAAACAAAAAACATCAAGCTGGGAGAGGAAGACTCTCAGACTTGCTGTTCCAAAGAGAAACAGTTACCTTTGGCATTAGGTCCAAGCCAGGAATGCCCAAAATACAGCCATTAAGTGGAGCTTGGGCAGGGACCTCTTGTGGTCCAAATTATGAGCTTCAGCATGAGAATATAAAAACATAAGAAATACTTAAACTCCAGGGCCAGTATAACAATTCACCAGGGGCATTTGTGGTTGGGGTCAGCAAAGGAGAGTTCCTATACTGTCTTGGAAATTGGCTTAAATGATCTTTAGGAACTTTTCCAAATCAGAGATCCTATTAAATAATAAATTATTTCAATGTATTAATTAATCAAAGTATTCAATGAAAAAATTCCTTAGGAGTCCTCTGTTCTGCTAACCCTCTTTTTGACCCCTAGGAGCTCAGAAGGTCACCCCAGCACTTCAATGGCTTTGAAGAGAAGACTCTGAGTGTAAAGATGCCAGAGTCAAAATTAGGTTTATTCTCTAATGCAGTTCACTCTAGTATACATATGCCTATTTCCTTTCAGAGAGCTGGGAAAGAGACTTTCTACCTGTAGTCTATTCCCTCTCTGATTCATCTGCCATAGTTCTGCTGCCTGAGAATCTTCTCATTATACCACTGTTCACCTCACGACTGTACTTTAAACCTTTCAGTGGCTCCCCATTGCCTCCTGAATAAAGCAGAAACTTTTTATTATCAGCTTTGGCTTTTAATATCCTTTCAGTCACATGGATACAGGACTGCTGACTTTGCCGAAGTGTTCTATAAGTGTATTTTTGTGGTCTTTGGGTGGAGGAAGTGGGTGGGGGAATCACAATGTAAGTTTCCATTGTAACTTTCTTGCTATTCAGTATCTAGCTTGCTGAAGAAGAGTCTTTGCAGACCACCAACTCACACATCAGCTCTATCCATTATTGCAGGTCTTATACTACTTTGAACACTTCCCCAACTAAATGCAGATACCCCTCATCATGCTGCCCTCCCCACCCCTTCTTCCGTTGTTTTAGCTAGCCTCAACCAGATGTCAATTTTGTTCAAGGGTCTAATTCCTTTACAAAAACATCTGTATGCTAGGGTGGCAAGGTGGTACAGTGAGTAAAGCGCCGGCCCCGGAGTCAGGAGGACCCGAGTTCGGTTCCGGCCTCAGACACTTAACACCCACACAAAAAAAGCTAGCTATGTAACCTTGGGCAAGTTACTTAACCCCAATTGCCCTCCAAAAGGCAAAAAACAAAATAAAATAAACAAAAAAACCCCAAAACATCTGTATCCAGTTGATCAGTGAATCTATAGGAGAACTGAGATTGATAGATATGAAAGATAAAGTGTGTTTGCTACTTGCTTATCTGAATGCTCAACTTGAAATCAGCAAGAACTGGGATCAGATTCTACCTCCAACACTTGTACAACATTGGTTTTTCTCTCATCTGTTCAAACTCTCCTTATTGCTCTCTTTTGCTGGTTCTTCATCCATATCATATCCACTATTCAACTTGTCTCCCAAGGCTCTTTTTGCTCTATATTTTTGAAATTGGTGATTTCATCAGTTGGGTTCAATTATCATTTCCATACTGATGATTCCTACTTGGATCTCTAAATCCAGTCCAAGTTTCTCCCATGAGCTATTCATGAATCACCAAATGCCTTTTGGACATCTCAGCCTGAATGTCTCATGGGCATATCAAACTTAATATGTCCAAAAGAGAACTCCTTTTGTTTCCCTCACAAACTCTCTTCTTTTTCAACCTTCTTTATTGTTATCAAGGACACCATTATCCTTCTAATCACTCAGTGCCATTTTGTTTAATTTTCCCAGCATCTTGGGAGGGGCATATCCATCATCAAGGGTCTACTGACTGTGGGTCAAAGATAGGAGGCCAAACTGAAAAGTAAAGAGATTTATTAGTATTCTAAAGAATCTGCTCCCAGTAATAACACATACAGATTCCTGGGGTACAGATTTCGTTTTTATTTTTTATTCATTCATTCATTTGTTTGTTTATTTATAGTTTTTTTCAACATTCATTTCCACAAGATTTTGAGTTACAATTTTTTCCTCCCCATCTTTCCCCTACCCCCACCCCAAAATAGCAAGCCTACAGAATACTCCTTCCCCCAATCTGTTCTGTCTTATATCCTCCCCCATCACCCTTCTAACTTTTTAGTTGGCAAGATGTGTTTCTATACCCCAGTACCTGTATATCTTATTTCCCAGTTGTATGTAAAAAACACATTTTTAAACATTTGTTTTTAAAACTTTGAGCTCCAGATCAGATTTGGTTTTTATAACCTTTCAGTCTTTCAGGCTCACTTCCATTAAAAAATTAGCATTATGCAGCAACCTGGGATAGAAAAGTCAAGCCTTTTACAGGAAAGGGAGGGTAAGAGAAAAAAGGGATCAGTCAAGGGAGAAAAGGGAAGTATTTTGAGTATAAGTGGCAGGATTCATTATCAGAATAAGAAAATGTTCCCAACTCAAGGACAAAAGACTAGGCAGAAAAGACTAAATACTTTTAAAAGTGTGAAAGCTGTGCTTTTAGACAAAACTCCAGGATCTTTTATCCAAGGTCAGCAAGTAGTTGTTACAACAGTAGATGAGACCATCTGCTTTGCCATGTCCTTGCATGGGGTTGAGGACTTTCTAATATTAGTCTACCAGGTGGTTGGGGGATTCATGCATTGTTAATCCATCAAAATGCAGGGAAGTGATTGCGGTTCCCATCTCTCCCTGCTTCACCCTCCCCCCTGTACAATCTTAGTGTCAGAGCGGCTAGGTGGCCCAATGAATAGAGCACCGGCCCTGGAGTCAGGAGGACCTGAGTTCAAATCCGGCCTCAGACACTTAACACAAAAAAATAGCCATGTGACTTTGGGCAAGTCACTTAACCCAAATTGCCCCTCCAAAAAGCAAAAAAAAATAAATCTTAGTGTCATCTTCGATGCTTCATTTTCACTTACCTCGCATCCACTTTGCTCATCACCTTTTCTTTGCTCACAGAGAGGCCCACATCTTCTCAGCACCTCCTGCCCATACTTTTGCAAATATTTTTTAACTAGTCTTCCTCCCTGCTTCAAGTGTCTCCCCACTCCAATCTGGACTCCACTTATCTGGTGAAGTAGCTTTTATCAAGTGCATTCTTGACTCTATCCCTCCATCACCTCCAGTGGTTTCTTCTTGCCTCCTGGATCACCTAGAAATGACTCCATTGGGTACTTAGTGCTTTTTATAACTTGGCCCCTTTTTATCTTTCCAGGCATCTTATTCTTTCCTTCTCTCCAAGCCCTCTATACTTCTGCTCACCTCTGACCCCTAGCTTCCCTTCAAGACTAAGTAAGCTCCTGCAGGAGGCTTTCTTCCCACTTACTTGTGCCTTCTGCCTCTGAGATTAACTTCCGTAATTGGCATATATCTTATACGCACCTAATTATCTCCATGTTGTTTCCCCCGTTAAGATGTGAAGTCCTTTCTATCTTCAAAATTTAGCACAGTGCCTGGCATACGCTAGATGCTTAATTAATGTATGCCAGTTCATTGTTGATTGATAGTACTTAATAAATGTTTGTGGACTTACTCTGAGCCTCAGTTTCCTCATCTGCAGATGAGAGATAATAATACCTATGGTACATATTTTGCAGGGTTGTTGTGAAGCTCAAATAGGACAAGACATGTAAAATGCTTTGACAACTTAAAGTATTATATAAATGTCTTTATTATTTTTATTGATGGTAGCAGCTTGTGTTCATTCATCTTGCTTTACATTAAAGCTCCCCATTGCATTATATATCCACTGAGGCTTGAGATCTTTCTCCACTTTCCTTCCATCCTCATAGCACTTAGAGCTTGTAACCTTAATCCTACTTCAATACTAAAAAACCCAAACCAAAACAAAAACTCTATACAGCTAAGACATTATTTTCCTGGTCTAATATTTAGCCTGTTATTCTATCCCCAAACTACATTCTCAGGCTTATATCGTTCTGCTTCATTTGGTCTTTATGATCTAGCCAAACTGAACTATTCAGCATCCCTCTTCTCATACTTCCCTCTCCCATATGAATACTTTTGTTCATATTGTCTGCAATATCCAGAATATACTCTTCCTGCATCTATTGAAATTACTCCCTTCCTTGGAGGTCCAATTTAGGTACCATTTTCTTCATGTCGTGTTCCTAGATTTCTCTGACCCTTTAGCCAGCTGAAAATTATATCTGTTCTTGGTTCCTCATTACATTTAGATTAAACCTCTTATATATATTTTTCACATCCTCTTTTGTATGGTAGTTATTTGTGTTTCTTTATTTTCCTATTCCTTGTAGTTCTTTGAGAACCAGACATGGGCCATATCTGCAACCTGTTCTAGTACCTTGTCAACAGTGGGTGTTTGATAAGCGTTTGTAAATTGAATTCCAACTCCTTATACCCAGGAAGTAAGGGGCTGGGGGAAACTATATGCCTCCTCAACCACAGACAGGAGATAAATCAGTTTAAGGAAAGTCTGTTTGTGGATAGAATATTAGATAGAATGTGGCATACATTGCAATCCATTTGGAAGGTTCCATATCTAAATGATCAGCCTTTCTCAGTGAAAAGGAGTTTGAGGATCCTGGTTCAAGATTCATATTGCCTATGGAACCTTAGACAAATTACTTTACCTGTCTAGGCCTTTCTCAGTATTCTTATTTGCAAAATGGGAGAGTTGGACTAGATGGCCTCCAAGGTCTCTTCTATCTCCAAAGCTGTGATTGTGTGATCCTTTCTCCTCTTTTTCTAAGGTTCTTTAGAAGGACCTCAGAAGCCTTTGTCGAGTTAACTTCCTGGGCAAGAAGCATGGGTTTCAACAGGAAATGATGAACCTCTTTTGCCTGTTTCAGACCTAAGTTGTTTTCCCATTCTATCTCCTCCTGAATTCTCCAGAAGGCCTCAGTTCATTCATTCATTCATTCATTCATTCATTCATTCAATAAACATCTGTTAAGGGTTTACTATATTCTAGGCATTATGCTAAGCACTAGGGATACAAACACAAATAAAACCAAAAATAGTCCCTACCCTCAAAGAGCTTACAATCATTTAATAGATAGTATGTCTTATGATAGAAGACAGTGGTATCTATATACCAAGTTGAAATAAAAATAGCCTAGAAGGGCAATCTGGTCTACTATACTGGAAACCAGGAGACCAGGGTTTTAAACCAAGCCTGAGTAGCTATGTGACCCTGATCTTTATTTTCTTCATGCTCAGACTAGGAAATCTCTGAGGTCTTTAGAATTTCAAGCAGGGGTTCTTTATCCTGGGGTCCATGGGTAAATTTTATGGGGTCCATGAACTCGAAAAGGAGAAATTATATCTTCATTTTTATTTACCTTTAACTGAAATTTAGCATTTACTCAAATTATGATAAAAAACAAAATATAGTTCTGAGAAGTAGTCTGTAGACTTAATCAGACTGCTAACAGGATCTATGACATTAAAAAAAAGTCAGCAACCCTTCCTTTAGGGCAGGCCTGCACAACCTGGCATGCCATAGGATTTCAGGTGGTCCATGAAAAATGTAGAGGAAAGCATCCCAAATCCTCTAGTGTCTCTGAGGGCTGTAAGCAGCCTGCTGGGCACAGGTGGTGCAGGCCTGCTTCAGGGCCTTCTTGGAGGGAGAAAGGATTATTTCTGGGAAGCAAAAGATGTAACAATCTGAGTTCTCCCCTAGATCTATACCAAAGCTTAATGTATCATTGCTGACACATGGTAATTAAAAGCTCTTTTTTGTCCTATTCACACACACACACACACACACACACATCTTTTTAAAGGAATTTCCAGGAGAAATAAACATTGTATTGGTTGACAAAAATTGTAATTCCAGCTACAATTACCTACATTGTCATGGGCAGTGTTTTCAGTGACCTTGATATGCAAGGGTCTAGTTAGTCATTGAATTCAGGTAGACAATAGAAATATAAAGCTCAGTTCAGCTTTAGAGATCATTTGTTCCTCACCCATTTTACAGATTAGGAAACTTGTCTTGGGTGAATGAAATGACTTGCTCTTTTCAGGTGAAGCAGCTGGTTGTGGCAGCCATGGGACTAGAACACAGGCATCCTGATTCCCAGTCCTTTTTTTGTCTTCCTCCAGGCTGCCCACTCATTCCCCCTACCCCAGTCTGGGGGGGTTAGTCACATTTTTGCTTGCATGACTTTTTTTCAGGCCCCATTTGTTTTGTACCAACCCCCCCAAGCCCACTCATCTCAGATATTTTCCTTAAGAGTTCTGGATGAGTTATTTTAAGGCTGTGGCAATTAAATAACTTAGCTTACTCATCACCTTCCCCCAATGGAAACCAGGGTATTTTTTTAGCTGTGATTTCTTCCTTGTGAAGAGCAGAGAGGGGAGGGTGGGCAAGAAGGTGCCAAGGTGAGAGTGTTCCCCTTTAAAAACATTTTTGAGTCACTGGAGCACAACAGGATTAAACAACTTAAGTCAACCTAGAGACTTCCAACCATGAGCCCATAACTCACTAAATTGCACTGATTTCACACCAAATTGGTGAAATCATATTTTGAAGTGTGCAAGACTTCATGCACTCAGCTTTCTGATTGCGGCTTTAGAACAAAGTTGGATTTTGGCTCATTGAGTCATAGAACCTTACTTGTTCTTACAAGTGATCTCCTAGAGCCTCTTGTTCAAACCTTAATGTAATATGGTGATTGTTTCTTCAGTATTAGGGTCAGATGATCAGACAGCCCTTTGTTTGAACATTTCAAGTTACAGTAGCTCACTACCTTAGAAAGCAGCTTATTTCTTTGTTGGACAGTGATGATTATTAGCTGTTATTTTTTATATTGAGCCAGTATATCTTCCTGTATCTTCTACCTAGAAATGCCAGCTCTCAGCGTTCATAGCCACAATAAAATTTTTTCCTTCTTCCACATAACAGTCCTTCAAAGCACTTAACCTGTTCGAGACATGATTAATAATCCTCTGAGTCTTATTTTCCCCTAGTGATTTTAATTGCTGGCACAATCTTGAGACCCCGCCTTCCTCCCTCCCCTTATCTTCCTAGTCTTCCTCTGGAAGAGCTCCAGTCTGTTGATATCTCTCCTAAACTATGATGGTGATAAGTTGAAGACTGAACTTCAAATACAGAAAAGAATATGCTTCCCTTTTCCTGGAAAATCAATCAATCAATCAACAATTGTGCCTACTCTGTGCTATGCATGAGAGATACAATAGACAAAATCAAATAGTTTCTGCCTCCAAGGGGTTTACATTTTTTTTCAGGAGAAATAACACAGAAATAAAACTATATGTAAATATATACAAGGCAATATTGGGAGAGAGGAGCTAGTGACTGTGAGCATCAGGGAAGACCTAATTTTGGAAGTGGTGTTCACACTGAGCTTTGTAGGAAATTAGGGAATCTAAAAGACAGACTGGAAGGGATTGTGTTCCAGGTGAGGGGATGCAAGGGAATGCCTGTGAAGAGGCAAGGGGAGTAATGTCACATATGCAAAGGGGAGTAGTGTATAACGTTATATAGTCGTGTATAGAACACCTCCCATGTGCTGGCCACTATGCTAAGTGCTTTTTAACCAATACTATCTCATGAGATCCTCATAACAAGTCTGTGAGGTAGGTGTTGTTATTATCCCCATTTTAGAGTTGAGGAAACTGAGTCAAACAGAGTTTGTGACTTGTAAGGGATGATACAGCTGGTAAATGTCTGGGCTGAATTTAAACTCAGGTCTGCCTGACTTCAGATCCAGCATCTACTGTGCCACCTAACCACCTCTAATAAAAAGGAATGGAAGGAAGGTGCTAGCCAGGTTGTAAAGAGTTTTAAAAACCAAACAGAGGTAATAGGGAGATATTAGAATTTCTTGACTGAGGGAGTTAGTTACATGGTAACACCTGTGCTTTAGGATTATCACTTTGTCAACTGTGTGGAGGAAAGTGAAGAGATCCAGATTTAGTCAAAGACTTGGATCCCTTCTATTGATGGAACTTCAGATTGATTGAGCTATGGTGTGTTGCTTACTTTGGACCTTCAGCAAGTTGCTGATTTCTCTATGTCTCAGTATCTCCATCCCCATCTTTGTGTTGTATGACCTACTTCACGGATTTATAGTGAGGAAAGTGCTTGGAAAAACTATGAAATGAAAAAAAAATGTAATCTATTGATGCATTTTTCAATATTTGAAAAGATCCATGACTGTATCTGTGCAGATACTTTCTTCACTGGCACAAAATGATAACCTCTACATGCCTTAATAGATGAGCTGCTTTGTAAAATAATTGGTGGCCAATTTTTTTGATTTTTTGGAACTCCTCCAAACTTAGCTTGTCTAGACCTCAGATGACAATATGCAGTTCAGTCACAAACTTTCCACCAGGATAAGACATACTAGAATTTGAATTTTACAGTCTTGGAGAACCCAGGTTCATCTCTTCACTACAGTTAGACATGTAAGACTTCACTAGATCTTACCATCCCTGTTAGCAATCATTCAGAAGTGTATTTCTGTTTTTCCTTTCAGTTAAGCTCTATAAAAAACAACAAAACAAAACAAAACATATCTGCACTAGATGCCTCCACTCCCTCTTCTCTCAGTCTCTTTTAAACCCTTTTGAAATCTTACTTTGGACTTCACCATTGAATTGAAATTACTCTCACCAAAGCTCCCAAATGTAATGGTCATTTCTGAATGCTCAAGTTTTTTGATCTCTTGGCAAGCCGTTGACACTGTTAATCACTTTTATTTCTGTTTTTTTTTTTTTTTTGGTGACACTGATCTTACCTGACTTTCCTTTCCGTCTCCTCAATTTTCTTTGCTGCATCTTTATTCATATTATAGCTAATAACCATGGATCTTCCTCAACTGTTCTTTATCTTATTCACTTTTTCCCCTCTCTTTACTGTCTCACTTGGTAATTTCATCAGCTACCATAGATTAAATTGACATGTCTATGCTGATGATTCCCACATCTATGTATACTAGTCTAGAGTCTCCCTATTGAGTTTAATTATTGTATCACTGTCTATTGGCTACTTATTTTAAAAAATTATTTATTTTTAACATTAATTTTTAAACATTTGATTTTCAAATTCTCTTCCTCCCTCTTGCCCCTCTTCCACCCATTGAGAAGGCAAGTAATATATCAATTATAATATTATATATTATTATTATTTTATATTACATTTATAAATTACAATTATTATATTATATCACAATACATGTGAAGTCATGAAAACATATTTCCATATTAACCATGTTGCAAAGACAAAACAAAACAAAAAGCAATAAAAATAAATAAAATAAAAAAATACACTTCAATCTGCACTCAGAGTTCATCAGTTTTCTCCATGGAGGTGTATAGAATTTTTCACCATAGGTTCTTTGGAATTGTCTTGAAGAAAGTAGCTAAGTGTTTCATAGTTGATTACCCTTAGGATATTTCTGTTACTGTGTATAATGTTTTCTGTTTATGTGACTATTGATATCTTTGATTTCTTCTGAAAATTGTTGGTTTATATCCTTTAAGCATTCATCAATTGGGGAATGGTCCTTTTTTCTTTTATTATAAATTTGACTCAATTCCCTATATATTTGAGAAATGAGGCCTTTATCAAAGAAGCTTGCTGTAATTCCCCCCTTCTACCGCCCCCCCCCCCAGTTTCCTGTTTCCTCCTAATTTGGTCAAATCCTTTTAAATTTAATGTAATAAAAATTATTCATCTTACTTCCCATGACACGTTTTGTCTTTTGGTTGGTCATAAACTCTTTTCTTATCCATAAATTTCACAGATAGAGTTTTCCATGGTCTCCTATTTTGTTTATGATATCACCCTTTATAGCTAAACCATTTACCAATTTTGACTTTATTTTGGTATGTGATATAAAAATATAGATGTTGGTCTATACCTAGTTTCTTCAAAACTGTATTCCAGTTTTCTCAGCAATTTTTGTCAAATAGTTACTTCTTGACCCAAGAGTTGGAATCTTTGGTTTTATCAAACACTAGATTACTATGGTCATTCACAACTATGTGTTATGAACTTAATCTGTTCTACTGTCCCATCATTTTATTTCTTAGTATCAAATTCCTTTGATAATTACTGCTTTATAATACAGTTTGAGATCTGGTACAGCTAGGCCACCTTCCTTCAAATTTTTTTTTTTATCGATTCCCTTGATATCATTGACACCTTATTCTTCCAGATGAATTATTTTTTCTACTTCCATAAAAGAATTGTTTGATTGGTTGATTAGTATGGCACTGAATAAGTAAATTAATTTAGGTAGAATTGTCATTTTTAAATTATATTGGCTCATTCTACCCATGAGAAATTAGTATTTCTCCAATTGTTTAGATCTGTATTTGTGTGAAAAGCGTTTTGTAATTGTGTTCATTTAGTACCTGAGTTTGTTTAGGCAGATAGATTCCCAAGTGCTTTATAATATCCACAGTTTTTCCTGCTGGGTTTTGTTGGTTACAGAAGTGCTAATGATTTATGAGTGTTTGTTTCATAGCCTACAACTTTACCAAAATTGTTATTGTTTCAACTATTTTTTAATTGATTTCTCTAGGATTTGCTGAGTATACCATCATATTATCTGCAAAGAGTGGTAGTTTTGTTTTCTCATTGCCTATTTTTATTCCTTCAACTTTTTATTGTTTTATTGCTCTGGCTAGCAGGTCTAATGAAATATTGAATGATGATGGTGACAGTGAACATCTTAGTTTCACCCATGAGGTTATTGGGAAGGTTTCTAGCTCATCCCCGTTACAGATAATGCTTGTCCTTAGTTTTAGATAGACACTACCTGTCATTTTAAGAAAAATTTCCTTTATTTTTATGCTTTAAAAAAATAGAAATAGATATTTTATTTTGACAAAAGATTTTTCTGCATCTATTGAGATAACAATATGGTTATTTTAATTTTTGTTACTGATATGATCGATTATGTTTATTTGTTATTGTTGCTGTTCAGTTCTTTCAATCTTTTCTGACTTTTTGTGACCCCATTTAGGGTTATTTTTGGTAAAGATATTGCAACAGTTTGTCATTTGTTTTGCCAGCTCATTTTAGAGATGAGGAACTGCGGCAAACAGGGCTAATTGACTTGCCCAAGGTCCCATGGCTAGTAGGTGTCTGAAGCCAGATTTGAACTCAGGAAGTTGTTTTCCTGACTTTAGTCTGCCACTCTATCCACTACACCACCTAGCTGCTTCTAGTGTTCCTAATATTGAACTGGCCCTGCATTCATGATATAAGTGTTTGATATTTGTGATAGATTGCTCTAATTTCCTTACTAATATTTATTAAAAATTTTTGCAACAATATTTATTAGGGAAATTTGACTATAGTTTTTTTCCCTCTGTTTTTGTGCTGCCTGACTTAGGTATCATAACAATATTAGTGTCATAAAAAGAATTTGGTAGGACTATTTTTTCTTTTTTGCTTTTTGGAGGGGGGAAGGAAGGGCAATTGGGGATAAGTGACCTGCCCAAGATCACATGGCTAGTTTTTGTGTTAAGCATCTGAGGCTGGATTTGAACTTAGGTCTTCCTGACTCCAGGGCTGGTGCTCTATTCACTGTACCACCTAGCCACCCCAGGATTACTTCTTTATCTATTTTCTCTCCAAAAAGTTGATATGATAATGAGATTGTTTTTTTAAAATGTTTGGTAGAATTGACTTACAGATCCACTTGATTTTTTATTAGATGATGGCTTGTTCAATTTCCTTCCTTCCTTCCTTCCTTCCTTCCTTCCTTCCTTCC
>NW_027187358.1:3477337-3502983 GCF_028583685.1 Petaurus breviceps papuanus | reverse complement strand
CTTTCTTTCTTTCTTTCTTTCTTTCTTTCTTTCTTTCTTCCTTTCTTTCTTTCTTTCTTCCTTTCTTCCTTTCTTTCTCCATTGTAACCATTTTCCCTTGCCTCTTCTATATGAGATAGTTTACTTCATTCTGTCTCTCCCCATCTCCTCTCATTATATTCCTCTCTCACCTCTTAATTTCACCTTTAATGTATCACCCCTTCCTATTAAATTGGTCCTGTGCCCTCTATCTATGTCTACCTGTAAACATATATACACACATTCACATATGTATTTATATGCCTGTATACCCTCTGATATAGACATATATACATATATAAACACACATATATGTATATATACATATATATGTGTATATATATTCCCTTCAACTATTTTCATACTGAGAAAAGTTTCATCAGTTACAATTATCATTTTTCCATGTAGAATGTTAGTTCAAATTTGATAAGTTCCTTATGGTTTCTTTTCCCTGTTTACCTTCTCATGCTTCTCTTGCTTCTTGTATCTGAATGTCAAATTTTCTATTCAACTCTGGTTTTTTCATCAAGAATGCTTGAAAGTCCTCTATTCCACTGAATGACCATATTTTCCCCTGAAACACGATACTCAGTTTTGCTGGGTAGGTGATTTTTGGTTTTAATCCCAGCTCTTTTGCCCTCTGGAATATCATATTCCAAGCCCTTCGATCCCTCAGTGTAGAAGCTGCCAGATCCTGGGTTATCCTGATTGTGTTTCCACAATATTCAAATTGTTTCTTCCTGGCTGCTTGTAATATTCTCTCCTTTATCTGATAATTCTGGAACCTGGCTGTAATATTCCTAGGATTTTCTTTTTGGGATGTTTTTCAGGAGGTGATCAGTGGATTCTTTCAAGCTCTATTTTGCCCTCTGTTTCTAAAATATCAGGGCAGTTTTCCTTGAGAATTTCTTGGAGGGTGATTTCTAGGTTCTTTCTTTGATCATGGCTTTCAGGTAGTCCAATAATTGTTAAATTATGTCCCCTGTATCTATTTTCCAGGTCAGTGGTTTTTCCCATGAGATATTTCACAATCCCTTCTATTCTTTCATTTGTTTGGATCTGTTTAATAGCATCTTGATTTCTCATAAAGTCATTAGCTTCCATTTACTCCAATCTAATTCTGAAAAATGATTCTCCTCAGTGAACTTTTGAGATTCTTTTTCCATCTGGCAAATTCGGCTTTTGAAGGCATTATTCTCCTCATTGCCTTTTAGAGCCTCTTTTGCCATTTGACTTAGTCTGTTTTTTAATGTGGTATTTTCCTCAGTCAGGCTGTTGACTCTCATTTCATAATTTTCTTGAATTATTCTCATTTCTCTTCCCAATTTTTTCTCCACTTCTCTTATCTGCTTCTTAAAGTCCTCTATGGCCTGTAACCAGCTCATATTTTCCTTTGAAGCTTTTGGTGCAGGAATTCTGACTTCACTGTCTACCTCCTGTTCCATGCTTTGCTCCTTTTTGTCCACAAAATAGGAGTCTAATGTTGGGTTCTTCTGTTTGCTTTGTTTCCTTTGCCTGGTCATGTTGCCACTCAGTTACTTGACTTTTGGGCTTTTTTCCACAGTAGGACTCTGCTACCAGACAGGGGAGCTTCCCTCCCAAATGCTGGGGTTTTCTCAGCCACCAGAGGTATTAGTTGGGATCCCTTATTGAAGCCTCTACATGCTCTGGCAAGCTGGTCACGCATCCCAGGACCTCCACCCTAGATCACAATCCAGATCCAAGCAGATTAAGGCAAGAGGGATTACCCCTCAGACCGGTCACTTGGTCCCCCTACACTCTGCAGACCAGGAGCTGAAGCTGGCACATCTCAGCGGCTTCTCACCCCGGGGGCAAAAGCCAAGGCACTCCCAATTACTGGGTCCCAAAGTCCATACTGCACTGACCTCTCACTTTGTTCTTCGCATCTATGTGTTGATAAATCTGGAAATGACCACACTTGCTGGTGATCTGGAGTCCCTCCAGCCTGTTCCTGGTCAGGCCTGCCCTGGGGCTAAAGCCTCAGCGTGGGGCTGGGTTTGGCTCCCAGATCACTGCACTGGAGATTCCTAACCTGGGAGGTTAGATTCTCTGTGTAATTTTGTGGGTTCCATGGCTCCAAAGTTTGTTTAGAGTCCCCTTTTACATTAATTGGGGAAGGTGGAAGCCAGGAGCCATGGGGAAGAGCTGCTTCAACTCCATCATCTTCTCTATTTCTTTAAAAACAAAAATAAAATTAATCAGTAGCTTCTCTAACTTATTGTTTCTTTTTCCATGAAACCAGCACTAGTTTTCTTTATAATTTAAATGGGTTTTCTACTTTCAATTTTATTAATCTCTCCTTTGATTTTCAGGATTTCCATTTGGTGTTTAACTAGGATTTTTCATTTGTTCTATTTCTAGTTTGATTTTTCAGTTGAAAGAACAATTCATCTATCAGCTCCTTTTCTATAAGACTGATATAAGCATTTAGAGACATAATTTTCCCCCTAAGTAGTGTGTTGGCTGCATCCCACAAATTTTGTTATATTGTCTCATTGTTCTCATTTTATTTAATGAAATTATTGATTATTTCTATGATTTGTTCTTTGATCTACTTCTTTATGATTAGACTATTAAATTTTCAATTAATTTTTAATCTGTGCTGCCATAGCCCTTAATTGAATTTAATATTTATTGCATTATGGTCTAAAAAGGGTACATTTGATATTTCTGCTTTTCTGCAATTGTTTGGAAGTTTTTGTGCCCTAATACATGGTTAATTTTTGTGAAAGTGCCACATACAGATGAGAGAAAGGTATATTTTTTATTCCTATTCCATTTTCTCCAGAGATATATCATATTCAGATTTCTCTAAAGTTATATCTATCTCCTTAACTCCTTTCTTACTTATTTTATGGTCAGATTTATGCAACTCTGAGAGGGGAAAGTTGAGATCTCCCACTTATATAGTTTTAATGTTTATTTCTGCTTGTTACTCATTTAACTTCTCCTTTAAGGATTTGGATGCTGTACCATTTGGTATACACATATTTGGTATTGTTATTACTTCATTGTATATAATGCCTCTTAGCAAGATGTAGTTTACCTGCTTATCTCTTTTAAGAAGGTCTATTTTTGTAGCACAGCGAGTAAGAGCACCGGCCCCAGTGTTGGGATGACCTGGGTATTGAATCTGGTCTCAGACACTTAGCACCTACCCAGAAACACCTGGCCGTGTAATCTTGAGCAAGTTACTTAACCCCAATTGCTCAAAAAAAAGGTCTATTTTTTCTTTTCCTTTGTCTGAGATCATGATCTATACCCCTGTCTTTTTTTTTTTTTGTTTTGTTTTGCCTGAAGCATAATAGAATCCAAACCCTTATTTTAACTCTGTGTGTCACTCTGTTTCAAATATGTTTCTTGTAAACAACATATTGTCAGATTCTGGTTTCTAATCCATTCTGCTATCTGCTTCATTTATGAATGACTCTAACCCATTCACATTTATGGTTGCTAACTGTGCATTTCCTCCACCTCATTTCCCCCCCACCCCTGTTTATTCTCTCTCTCTTTTTCATGTTGACCCTCCTTAAAAATCTGACCACTGCTTCTCTTAATCCTCCCTCCCTTTCCTCCCCTCCCCTTTTGTTCTATCCTATGCCTTGTTATCCCCACTGCACTTCCACTTTTCTATTGGGTAAGATAGATTTCTATACACAACTCTGTGTGTGTGTGTATTCTTCCCTATCAGAACCAATTCAGATGAGAGTGAGATTCAAACACTGTCCACCCCTCCACTATTTCCCCCCTTCAGTTGTAAAACCAAGCAGGAGCAGCTTTCCAGAGGACTGCTGCTGTGAACAGCTTCAAGGTTCTGATTATGTAGAATAGTGAACTATTTATTCAGCAGTGAATTAAAGCAAAATATTCACAGAAACCAAAATACAGCATTCACAATGTTATGACATAACAACTTACCAGTAAAGTGGCCACATATTTTCATCAAAGTGACTACTTAGTTTTAAACAAAAGATATCATTCAATTAGTCCTTAACTCAATCATCTTTATAGAGCAAACCTCCTTAAGGGGACACAAAGTACATAGGTCAAAGTTCTCCACCCCTAGGTCACATTAAATCATGATCTTCTCAGCATTAAGTACCCAAGGAGAGGTCTTTCCATCTTGACTGAAGGCTGGTTCCCAAATTCCATGATTCTTCTTCTATTGGTGCAGCTTCTACCTGAATCTACCCAACTGCCACCTGGGTTCAAAGGTAAGCAGCTCTCAACTCCTCGTCCAGCTCCTTGTCCAGTACCTTTCCCGTATTGAAGCTTACAGTGTCCAGTCCACCTCAAGTCCTTCATAGTTTCTGTTTCTGGGAAGATAAAGCTTAACAGAGCCAAAACAACATTCATGCACATTACTGACACCATCATCGATTCACTATCTACTTGTGAAATCAACAGAGACCCACAAACAAGGTTCAAAAGGTCAATGCAAATCATTAGTAAAGTCCCAGGACTTCCAAAACCATCATCTAGGACTTTTGTAAACAGACAATGAGAAAATCCTCTTTCAGAGCTTCAAGTAAGGTCCTAGGGCTTCTGCACAAAGTATCACAAACAAAAATCAATTCAGACAGAATAGAGAAATGGAGTGCCTGGCCACCACAAAGTTCCCCTTCTCAATTCTGCCACCACAAGTGCTCTCTTCTTAGTTCTGTTCTCTCCTAGCTTAGGTTTCTCTTTATATATGTTTATTAGCCCCTCCCTGTTCTGCCCCTTCCTGTTGCATCAGCAATAAGTGTTCACAAGTTCTGGGGTTCACAAGTTGTTTTTCTTTACAAAGACTTGATATAATCATGGGCAAGGCTTAAAAGAAACTTGAATTGAAACAAGGTGCTAAGTACTTCTTTGCTTGCCATTACAACTGTGGAAGTTCTTGCTTCTGCACCTTTTTTTTCATGAGATAATTTTCCCCATTCTTCCTCTTCCTTTCCCCTTCTTCCATTGCATGCCTCTTTCTTGCTCATCCATTTTTTGGGGATCATTACAATATAACTGATTTACTTTCATTATATCTATGAGAGTCCTTCTAACTATCCTAATAATGATACAGTTCTTAGACATTGCATGTATTATCTTCCCATGTAGGAATGTAAACACTTTAACCTTATTGAATTATTTATGAATTCTCTTTCCTTTTTACCCTTTTATGCTTCTCTTGAGCCTTGTATTTCAAAGTTAAATTTTCTATTCATCTTTGGTCTTTTGAACAGGAATGCTTGAAAATCCTCTATGTTATTAAATTTCCATTTTCCCCCT
Source organism: Petaurus breviceps papuanus (assembly GCF_028583685.1). Classification (NCBI taxonomy): domain Eukaryota; kingdom Metazoa; phylum Chordata; class Mammalia; order Diprotodontia; family Petauridae; genus Petaurus; species Petaurus breviceps. Next base: position 3,497,679 of record NW_027187358.1, on the reverse strand, counting down.
TGAAAGCACTTGCTGGGTAGGTTATTCTTGTTTGCAATCCTAGCTCCTTTACCTTTCTGGAATATCATATTCCAAGCCCTCTACCCCTTTAATATGGTAGCTGGTAAATCTTGTTTGATTCTGACTATGACTCCACAGTATTTGAATGGTTTCTTTCTGACTAATTGATGTATTTTCTCCTTGATCTGGAAGCTTTGGAATTTGTAATATTCTTGGAGTTTTCATTTTGGGATCTCTGTTAGGATGTGATCAGTGTATTCTTTCAATTTCTATTTCACTCTCTAATTCTAGGATATTGAAGAAGTTTTCCTTGATAATTTCTTGAAATATGATGTCTAGGCTCTTTCTCTGATCACGACTTTCAAGTAGCTCAATAATTCTTAAATTATCTCTCCTCCTTCTATATTCCAGGTCAATTGTTTTTCTAGTGGACTATTTAATATTTTTTCTATTTTTCATTCTTTTGACTTAATTTTATTATTTCTTTTTTACATGCAAGAAAAAACATTTTTAATGGTTTTTTTAAAATCAATATGTTATGTTTTGGTTAGTGTTATTTCTCACGAAAACTGACAGCATATCCAAAATAATAAAACAAGTCCTTGGTATTTATTTTTCACTGCTAAGGCAACCCCAAGGTGCTCTTTAATTTGCTCTTCCTTAACAACAAGTCAGGGTCCAAGTTGGGCTCTTCTGCACAAACATAGCATGTTCTTTGTAGTGGGATCATCACTAGGCAAGGGTTGTTACAAACATCTTAGCTTCCTACTCCTTGCAATGAGTTTAAAACTCTATTTATCTTGTAGTACTCCAACAGAGATTTTGAAAACCCTTTGGGGAAGTTATTAAGTTACAATTTTGCTAAGTTTAAATGTTTCCTCCAATTCTTTCAGTTGCAGATTTCCTTGAGTAATCGTCATTTGAGTTGTATCCTCTTCTGTGGCACTTTTATTTCTTTTGAATTCTTCCCTTGCCCAGTTCTGTAGATACTTGAGGTCTCGTTCATTTGGTACCTGGCAAATTGCTTGTAAAATCTTTCTGTATAGGAGGAGGACTTGTTGACTCCTCATGAACTGTTTGAGGGTTAGTGCTACAGGGGGTAGGCGAGAAGAGGACATAAGGCCGAGAGCCAGACTTGAACTGCATCAACCACCTTTCCCTGGTGTCTTGGTGATTATTTTGTTATTTCTTGATGTCTCATGGAGTCATTAGCTTCCATTTGCTCAATTCTAATCCTTTTAAGGAATTATTTTCTTCAGGAGTTTTATACCTCTTTTACTATTTGGCCAATTTTGCTTTTTATGGACTTATTTTCATCTGAGAAGTTTATCTCTTTTACTCAGCTGTTCATTGTCTTTTCATATTTTTTCTTTAATCTCTTTCCCCATTTTTTCTTCTACCATTCTGATTTTAAAAATACTTTAAAAAGCAACTCTTTTTAAAGAATTTTTATTGGGCTTGTGTCCAGTTCACATTTTTCTTTGAGCTTCATTTGTAGATGTTTTGGCATTATTTTTTTCTCTGAGTTTGTGTTTTGATCTTCCCTGTAGCAATAACAGATTTTTATGGTCAGGATTTTTTCCCTCATTTTTCCAGTATATGTTTTGATTTTGAACTTTATATTAAAGTTAGGCACGGTTCTTGTTCATGCCTTTCTTCACTGCTGTTTTTAGAGCTAGTCCTGGGGGTTTGGAAATTTTTAGTGACTCCAGGTTGGTATGATCCAGAGAGAAGTGTGGTCATTGCTCTCCTCATCTAACCTAGAAAGGGCCCATGATCCCCTTTGAAGTCACAAGTGATATTGTTCCTCAGGGTCATAGTGATAATGATACTGCTAATCATTGTTCATTCTGATAAACCCAACCAAACAAATTGCAAAGCAACCAACCAAATAAGTAAGCAAGTAGCCAACCTACCAGACAAGTAAAATGAAGGACTCTTTTGATCAGTCACAGAATCCTAAGAGTTAGAAGATAACTTAGAGGTCATCTAGTCTAAATTCAACTTAAAGTGGAACACCCCCTACAATAGGGTTAAATGGTCAAACCATCTTTGCTTGAAGACCTTTAGTGAGGAAGAACTTAATTCTTCTAAAGGTAGCCAGTTCCATGCTTCTGCCCTTGGACTATTTTCAATCTTTCTCCTCCTGACTTTCCCCAGTTACAATAGATGCCCTCTTTTCTTAGTGGAGCACAACCTTGGCAACGGAACAAGTGGAATTGAACAAGGATGGGAAACCTCCAGAAGGGAATGTTGTCAAATAGAAAAAAAAACACATGAGACAAAATGTAGTGCTCCTCTGTCCTGATTTACTTCACTTTAGTTTGCCATTTCCTTCTCTAGCTCATTTTATAGATTAGGAAACTGAGAGGCAGATAGGGTTAAATGTCTTGATCAGGATCCTATAGCTAATAAGTGTCTGAGGCCAAATTTGAATTCAGGTCTTCTTCACTTCAGGCCTGTGTTCTGTCCACTGAGCTACTTAGTTGCTATAGATTTTTTTTTTAATTTTTAAAAATTTATTTACTTTTAGGGTTTTTTTTTTTTGCCTCTTGGAGGGCAATTGAGGTTAAGAAACTTGCCCAAAGTTACATGGCTAGTTTTTTTTGTGTGGGTGTTAAGCGTCTGAGGCCGGAACTGAACTCTGGTCCTCCCGCCTCTGGGGCTGGTGCTTTACTTGGCTAGTGGTTTCTAGCTCCCTTTTGGCTCTAACATTCTGCAAATAAATGAGTTTCTGAGCCTTTGGATGTCAAATTCAAGGCTTTTCTCCCCTCACTTTTCTGCCTCCTAGACAGAGTAGGCTCCTGTCTAGGTGCTATCATCAGAGAAGGCCTTTAAAAATTCTTTAAAGTATGTCGTTTCACATTATTCAAGTGCCTGAAATACTACCCTTGGGGTTTACCTTTTGGGTAAGACACTACATCTACAATAGAAGTTCTTAACCTTTTCTATGTTGTGAATCCCTTGTGAAGCACCCTCCAGATAGAGTGGGCAGCTATGTAGAGTGGGTTATACAGTGTAAGTTGGCTACATACAGAGGGTCATTTGGCAATCAAAGTAGCTGAGTGGGTGGAATAGCCTATGGACCCCTTCTCAAAATATGATTAAATGCTTAAAATACAGTACATCGGCAGCTAGGTGGTGCAGTAGATAGAGTGCCAGGCTTGGAGTCAGGAAGACTCATCTTCTTGAGTTCAAATCTGGCCTCAGACACTTACTAGCTGTGTGACCCTGGGAAAGTCATTGAACCTTGTTTGCCTCAGTTTCCTCATCTATACAATGAACTGGAGAAGGAAATGACAAACCACTCAAGTATCTTTGGCAAGAAAATCCTGAAAGGGGTCACAGAGAGCCAGACAACTGAAAACCAATATGTAACAACAGATAGTACATAGGATTACAAAGGAAATAAATTATCCTGTGGGTTTATTGGTATTATATTATAAAAACATATTGACATGTCAATAACACATAAATAATTTATAATAAAATGATAAATTCCTAAGAATATATTACAATGGGGTGGCTACGTGGCACAGTGAATAGAGCACTGGCCCTGGAGTCAGGAGGACCTGAGTTCAAATCCGGCTTCAGACACTTAACACTTAGTAGTCGTGTGACCTTGGGCAAGTCACTTAACCCTAATTGCCCTGCTTTCCCCCCTCCAAAAAGCAAAAAAAAAAAAGAATATATTACATTATTAAATTATATTGAAATAATGATGTAATTCCTCATGTTCATGGACACTGAAATCTCTGATGGACTTCTCAGGGGTCTATAAACTCCAGGTTGAGAAATTCTGCTCTAAAGAACCTCCTTTAAAATGCAGATATTCCTAGAGGCTTTATGCCTCTCCACAAGTTCTTAATTTCTTACTTTATTGGATTGTTTTCTTTTCTCCTAAGGACACTGTGTTCAGGAGGGATTTCAAATTAGACAAGTAAGAGGAGGATTTCACATTAGACAAGTAAGAGGAATCTGGTGGAGTGAAAAGAAGGCTGGATAGACCTGGATTTTTCACTTATCACTTGGTGTTCTTGAAAAAGTTACCTAACAACCTTTCTAGGACTCACTTGCCTTATTTTTCATCTTAATTTTTAATGGGGCAGAGGGTGGAAAGATCCATATGGATATTGACTTGAAGTTAAATGACTTACCCAAGGTAACACAGTAATGGATGCTAAAGGGGAAATTTGAAGTCAGGCCTTGATAATGTGACAGGGAAGGACTTAGGTGTGTTACTGGGCAGCTGGAAGACATACAAACTTCCTACGGTTGGATAAAGAAGAGGGACATTACTATTTTGAGGAGTTATTCAAGGCCTGCTTTACTTTCTGAACTTGACTCCATGTGTTTTCACTGACAGCAAGCCTGGAATGCTCTCCCTCCTTATCTCTGCCTGGCTGCTTCCCTGCCTTCCCTCTAGATTCTGATCCAATCCTGTCCTTTGCAAGAGGTCTTTCCTGGTCCCGCCCAGTGCTATTGCTTTCCCTTTTAGGTTACCTTCCATTTACATTGTATGTATAATTATTTGTTGTATGTACAGTTATTTGCCTCCCTTTCAGCCTCCCCCCTTAAAAATTCGAGCTCTTTTAGATCAAGGATTATCTTTAACCATTCTTTGTGTCCCTAGCGCTTAGCATGGTGATTGGCACATAGTAGGTACTCACCAAATGCTTGTTGTCTGACCCAGAATGCAATTTGCCAGAGCAGGGACTGAAGCTGTCCTTCTACAAGATGTAATTGGTAACCAGAAAGGCTAGTTACTGTTCCTGGCAACGTGTCATTTCTCTAGGATTTATTTCTTAGAGGAATGCTTTATCAATCTGCTTCTCCATTCTCTCTGTACACATGTGGCAATTTATGAGCACCTCTTGGCTACTTAATTTTACCTTCTATTTCCCTGATGGCAGAGGCTGAATGGATTAGGATTTGAGTCGAGAGGTAAGCATCACTCACTTGCCTTCCTGGGGAAATCTCCTGACAGCCAGCAATAAGCATGGTTTTCCTAGGAGCAGGAACAGCATTTGGAGAGGAAAATAAGGTGAAAGCTGAGAATGGATAGACCAAAGCAGAGAGAAGACTGCGTCCAGCTGGGCTGTGGCAGCCTCTGAGTTCTGCAGTGGATAAATAATAGGGGTGGGGAGGCACTAGAGAGCAAAGGGTCAAAGGCACGACTGAAAGTGAATATTTTTCCAGGTACTAGGAACCCTTAAAAATGCTCCTCCTCTCCTCACAGGAATAAAACATAACTGGGAAGAGACACTGGCCTTGATGGATGAAGCAGCCTCTCTCCTTATATCCAAGCCTCACTTTACTTCCCCTGAGGGGAGCAGTTAGAATAGTGTGAGAGGGTCAATATATTAAGTGTAAGTCCTTTTTGCCCTGAACTTAGCTTTTAGTTCTCTCTAACACTGGAGTGTGCTCATAAAATCTTTTGTTGCCCCCCATTTCTGGGGGGCATGTGTACTCTTATAATATAGACTAAAAGAACTTAATAAATGCTATTTTATTAAGTCATATAACTGATAGAGGAGCATGCAATATGCTTCAGTGGAGGGAGTTTCCATACATGGAGGTCTCTACACATACTCTCTCTAAGGCAGATAAAATTACAAAAGAGAGATGGTCCTTGCCTCAAAGAACTTACGTTATAACAGGATACATTATAATAGGATAAAGCAACAATATAATAGGATAAAACAACAGTGTGTGGTGGTTGTGGTAACTGGGAAGTAAGTTTTGGTTTGGAGTGGGGATTGGTCACAGGGATGATGAATGAAGCTGTTGGGTAGTTGACTGCCCTGTCCTTTCCAGGAAATCTTGATTTGATTATTGCTCTCAGAGCAAGAGGTAGAAAGGTGGGGGAGGTGTGCAGAAGCAGAGAAAATTATAAGATATCTTGGGTTGGGTGACTGGACAGCTTGTGAAGCACTCTCTGGTTATAATCAGCAGCTATATAGAGTGGGTTACATAATGTGGATTGACACATGAGAGGCCTTTCTGTTTCTCCCAGTTGCCCCTATAACCTTGTATTTATTTAGTTGTTTTCTATATATTTCTTTGCATATTCTTATCAGTGTATATGTGGTCCTCCTCTGCCCCCTTCCCCTACTCCCCTTTATAATGTGATTCCTTCGGGGCAGAAGCTATTATGTTTTTTGTCTTTGGATCCCTAACACCTAGCTTTGTTCCAAGCATATAGTAGGCACTCAATAAATGTTTATTGATTAGTTGATTATATAGAGAGGAACACTAAATTTTTTTGAGCAGGGGATAGTATTATTGCTCCTTTTCAGATGAGGGAGCTGACCCTATGAGAAGTTAAATGACTTGCCCAAGGTCATACAGCTAGTCTCAGAGGTGAGATTTGAATCCAGGTACTCTGACATTAGAGGCAGTACTTTTCCCGCTATTACCTCCATAAAGGGTCAAAGGAAGTTTATTTTTTCAGAGGGAAGACCTGACAATGATCATTATTCTTACTTTTCATAATTGATAAAAAACAAAAAGCACTCTAAGAACAGTAATCAAATCGGATAGATTTTCCTTTGTTTCCTTTTTCTGGGGACTTGGAAACATCTATTTATCCCTTTTTGGCATTGTCATGCCATAACACATGTGCAGAGTGGAAGTGAATAAGCATAAATGTCAGTTGAGAGAAGGCAAGCCAGCTTCTTCTTCTTCCCTTTCTCCTTCCTCCCTCCTCCCTCTTCCCTATGGATTACTTATAAATCCTTTTGGGTTAGGAGAAAATAAATTGCCTTTATTGTGTATTCCTTTCAGTGTTTTCAGTTGATGAGGCTTAGCTCCCTTGCTTAATTGAGGTGTTTTTCCACTTAAGGAAAAACAAATTCTCTGACAGAAAAGACCTTGGACCAATCTCCCCACCTAGGACTAATTATATATAGTTCTGAATAGACAATGTTGGTATATGAGTGACAGATTATGTAGATTACATTTATGAACAAAGTTTTGTGCTGAAATAAAATAAAATGTATTTAACAATTGTATCAGATTTCCTCCTAATAAAAAGAGCTCATTGACACATTAGGGTTCCTCCCTCCCTCCCTCCCCATCCCTGCTCCATTGGTTCACTGCCCCTGTTCAGATAATATCAGAATTTCTATATCTAATAATTCTCTGATGGTAGTCACTAACTTACATTTCCAGGCACACAGGCTTTAATGGCTCAAAATACCAACACTTTTATTCACCAGTTAATAGAAACAGATTAGATTTACATCTGAGCTCATAGGAAGCAGTGTGCATATTAACTTCAACAATCAATCAACTGGTCAATTAGCATTTATTAAGTGCACACTATGTGCCAAGAACTGTGCTAAATTAAAATTATACTAAGCTAAAACTAAGTTACTGTGAAAGGTAAAAATAGTCCCTACCTTCAAGAAGTTCACATTCCAATGGAGGGAGCAAAAAGGAAAAAAAAACTTAGTTATATACTACACACACACACACACACACACACACACACACACTATCTAACATCTATCTATCTATCTATCTATCTATCTATCTATCTATCTATCTATCTATCTGTCTATCTATCTATCATCTATCTATCTATCTATCTATCTATCTATCTATCTATCTATCTATCTATGCACCCACACATGCAACTAGGCATATGCTATACACACATAGTATATGCACATGTATCTATGTATGTTATGTTATGTCATGTTACATTGTTACATTATGTTATATCGTATCCTATCAATTCAATTATATTGTATTGCATTTGCATCACATCGCATCGCATTGCATCATATCATATATCGTATCTTATCAGATCAGATCACATCATATCATGCCGTATCATACCGTACTGTACCATATCGTATTGTATCGTGTTGTGTCATGTCATGTCATGTTATGTTCTATCATATCATATATTGTATTATATTATATTATGTTATATTATATTATGCAAAAGGTAGTTTCAGAGGGGATAGTACTAGCATCCGGGAACACTGGAAAAGACCTCCTGAAGAAGGTAATATTTGAGCTGCATATTGAAGGAAGTCAGAGAAGCTTAGAGGCAGAAGTGAGAATGGAGAATGTTACAGACATGGGGAACAGCCAATGCAAAGGCTGGGAGACTGGAACCCATATCTTATTCAAGGATCAGTAGGTAACCCAGTATGGCTAGATTATAGCTTATAGAAGAATATAACATGAAGAGTAGGAAGAGGTAAGATTTTCAAGGGGTAATAGGAGGTAAGAAGAAACCAATGGATTTTAATGAATAGGGGGATGACATGGTCAGATCTGTTTTTAGGAAAATCACTTTGGTAGCTGATGGATTGGAATGGGAAAAGACTTGAGGTAGGGAGCTCAGTTAGCATGGAAGGCCACTGCAATAGTTCATATGAGATGTGATAAGGTCCTGAGCTAGAGACTGGCTATGTCAGTAGAAGTAAGGGGACATACATAAGTGATATTGTAGAAGTGGAAAAAAAAATTGGCACCTGATTGGATATCTGAGGTAAGTGAGGGTGAGAATTTGAGGATAACAACAAGGTTCAAATCTGGATGACCAAGAGGATTATCTCAATAGTGATAGGTAAATTCAGAATAAGAGTAGATTAGTAAGGAAAGATGAGAGTTTTGCTTGAGCCATGTTGAGTTTGAGATGGCTATGGGACATGTGATTCAAGATGTCTAAGAGGAAGTCGATAATGTAGGACTAGAGTTTAGGAGAGATTAGATTACACACACACATATGGAAATCATTTACATAGAGATGATGATTGACTAGCTGGGAGTTGATGGCATCATCAAGCAAGATAATACAGAAAAAAAAAGATAAGAGGACCCAGGATAGGTTGACCAATGTATATTCAACATGAATTTTGTGTTTGTTATTGTACTTTTTATTTAAATAACTGTAGACTATGCATGTTATTTGTCTACTTTCATTTTTTTCACTCTGCAACAGTTTATGTCTTCTCATATTTGCAATTCTTCACATTTTTCTCTTTCTATAGTATAATAACATTCCATTCATTTCTTTATTCTTCATTTTCCATTGTACAATTATTGGGTTAATAGTTTGTTTTCAGTTTGGGGCTATTGTAAATAATGATATTAGGAGTATTTTTGGACAGATATGTTCTCCCTCTGTCCCCTCCAATGGTTCAACAGTACCCTTAGGATATAAACCTAGAAAGAGGATTTTTGGGTCAAAGGGTATGAATAGCTTTGAATTTTTTTTTGTATAATTTTATATTTCTTTTCAAAAAGGCTGATGAGTTTAAATTTTATATGAATACTAAAGTGGGAAAGGACTTTAGAGATATTCAAATCAAGCCCTTTTATCTTATAGATGAAAAGGTCAGAGGGTTTTGAACTGGAAGGGACCTTTGAGATCTCCAAACTTGTCTTTCTACAGATGAAGAAACTGAGGCTCAGAGAATTTATGACTTGCCTAAGATCACACAGTTAGTCAGTGGCAGAATGGAGACCACAGATGTTCTGCTCACCAGTCCAGTGCTCTCTCTACTGCACCACTCTGCCTATCAGAATGTTAAGTCTTTCAAAAATAACATGTGCACAAGCTCCTGAAACTGAGAGATACTCCTCCTCCTTTATACCTCCCTATATTCAATTTAGTAAGAGAGGTAGAAGGATGGATTGAAACTGACAGGGAGGTTGAAGTGGTCCTTGGTGCTCGGAAGCTGCTGCTACAGAGAATGCTTTGAATGCTGAAAAGTCAAGAGCCTGCTGGAAACAGTGATGCTGATTACACTCAAGGTGAGGAAACAAGCAAGAAGATTCCTTCACTCTTTGATTCCTTAATTAAATTTTTGCAGAAAGAGAGTCCATTGATGCACTATTGTAGAACAATGCTGCCCAGGTAGTAATGGGGCTATTCTTCAAGCTGTGCATGATGTTTAGGAGAAAGAGGCAAATGAAAAACAAAAAAGTAAGCTGAGATCCAGAGCTTATTTGAGAAAGATTTTCTGTTGCCCCAGAGTTCACTCAGTCCAATGTCCCACAGATTTTACTTTTGGCCTATCTCTACGGCTCCTTCCAATGTTACTCATTTTTACTTCTCTGTTGGTTTATAATTATCACTAATCTCAAGAGTTAGAGCTGGAAGGTAACATAGAGATTAACTTCTCCAGTCCTTTCATTTTTACAAATGTGGAAACTGAAGCCCAGACAGGTAGTAAGTGGCAGATTCAGGTAATTCTTTTGTCTAAGTCCAGAGCTCTTTCCACTAATTACCCTGTCCTAAACTTAGAATGGAGTATATAATCAGTAATGAAAGATTTCCATTTAAGAAAAAAAAGGTTTGAAACAAGAGTGTTATCCCTTAAATGATTAATCTTTAGTTTTCCAGAACTATCTATTGACCCAGTCATTACTAGAAAATGGAGAAACTGGTATAATAAGAGAATGCCTCTTTGCTCAACCAATATCCACTTCTGCTAAAGAAGCTTTTGAGGGCGTTTTACAGAGGCAACCTCATGTTTCACTCATAGACCTGAGATTTTCCCTTCTTTTCACATCTATGTAAACCAGAGATGTTAAACTTATAGCATGTGACCCACAATCCTCCAAAGGGTGGCCCAAACCTGATGAAAATGTGATTGGGAAATGTTTAACAAAATTGATAAAAATACAACAAAAGTGTTATAATTAAAAAAACCATCAATATATGGACCATAGGGATCCTTTTCTCTAATTTATTGGCCCCATTTCTATTTGGGTTTGATACTGTTGGTATATACCAACCTTACTAGTCAAAGGCCTAACGTTGGTAAAAGACCCATGAGTTAATATTTCCAGTCTTGACAATTTTACTCTGGATCTTATTATCACAGATTAAGACCAGAAAAGGACATAGTCCTCTATATCTGGATTCCCTTGATGACATAGGTCCTGCTTCCTCTTGGGAGAAAAGCTTCCTTCTTCCTAGACCAACAAAGCTCGTTTGAGAGAATGGTTAGGGTCAAGCTAGCTAACCAACATCAGGAAGATTTTCCTTCATTTCATTCACTCCTCTTTCAGCCCTGATATTCACAATGAGAACTAATTAGCCTTCCAGACCTAAGTCTTGGATGACATGTCAATTATTCAATGGGATTGTTTTTTGCTCAATGTTTCTTGTGGCTGGGCATCTTTAATCACTGTCTACATCATCAAGATCTGTCTGAGACCCAGAGCTCCCATTTTGCTCCCTCTGTATGTAAAACCCCGAAGAGGGCCATATACAGCCAAGCACTGAAGAAAAACAGTGGGGAGGTTGAACCAATAGGTCCGGTAACCATGTGAGGGGATGCCCTGCTCATCAGTCAGTTAAGGAGCATTTATTAAGCATTTACTATGAGACAAGAACCGCCCTAAGCAGAGTAGATACCAAGAAAGGTAAATCCACGGCTCCTGCCCTCAGAGGGCTGCCTTTCTAATGGGGGGAGAGAGAATGCAAATAACCACGTACCTACAAGACATACACAGTACACATGGGGGACCAGGGACTAGGAGAGACTTCTTTTTAAAGTTTTAATGATATTTATAAAGGCCTATTGTAACAAAGCAAAATAGTTAAGTAAAATGAATAATATAGTGACCTCATCTGAAACTACATGCCACATTTATTTTGTCTTTTTGGAAGGGAAGGCGGAGCAAATGGGGTTAAGTGACTTGCCCAAGGTCACATAGTTAGTGAGTGTTTAGTGTCTGAGATCAAATTTGAACTCAGCTCCTCCTGACTCCAGGGTGGTGCTGTATTTACTATGCCACCTAGGTGCCCCTACAAGCATCATTTTACATTTGTAGCAATCCCCACCTCTCTATTTAAAAAGAAATTGAAACCTATGTTTTCTCTCTCTTACCCCATACCTCACTGAAAAAAAAGAAAAACAAATTCCTTGTAATATAGTTAAAGAAAACAAATCCCTCAGTGGTTATATATATAAATAACTTCACAGAACAAATCCTCTTAATAAAAGGATATGGCCATTTGATTGAATTCAAACTTCACAGAACAAATCCTTTTATTAAGGGGAAGTTTTGATTCAGTCAAGGGGTTGCACTTGAAGACATAAAAGGCCACATGTGGCCTCGAGGCCAAGGGTTTCCCACTCCTGATCTAATCCAACTGCCTCTTTTTCTTGGAGGAGAAACTGAGGGTGAGAGAAGTTAGTAATTTATACAGGGTCAATAGCTATTAAGTGTTAGAAGCAAGATTTATACTCAGATTTTCTTAACTCTAGGTACAGGACCCTATAAACTATGCCACATAGTTGCCTCAAGACTAAGAGATGGAAGAAACAGAGGACATCTAGTCCAATCCTATTATTTTTACAGATTAGGACACTTAGGTGGTGAAGTGAATGTACAAGGTCATTGCATGCAGCAAGCATTAGGAGCAGGATTTGAACCCAGGTCCTCTGACCAAAAATCTCCAATTTGCTTTCCACTGTACCATGTTGCCTGCTGTTATAGATCTAGAATTGGGGGTGGGGTGTAGGGAGCTGTGAGACCATCGAATGCAGCCCCCTGATTTTACAGATGATGAAATTGAGGCCCATGGTCACATATGGAGTAAGTTTTAGAAGAGAACTGAACTCATGTTATCTGACTGCTGCCTCCCCTTCCAACTCTGTAGTTCTATGATTATAATGATTAATTACCTGGAAATGCTGAGGAGTCAAGGTTTTAGTGTAAAAACAAATACAAATCTAAGATGTTAGTAGTTTTATAGATTGTACTCTACATGTTTTAAGCCTCTCAGGCTACTGAGAACGCATGAGTAATTACTGGAGAAAGTTGGCATCAGAAGCCCAGGACATAAATGCCCTGTAGCTTACTAGAACATCCATTCTCCCTGTACAGCGACAGGATCTAATATCCTGGTTGCAGCTCTTTACTCCCACCCTGGTGATTTATGTAAGGCTCTCCAACTTACTGGGTTGGCACAAACATTCCACTACACCAGAGGTACTAACACATTGTCATTAATAGATTTACAGTCCGACAAGTCCCTCTTACATACATCCTTATTTGTGAAGGCATGTGCAAGCATTGTTAAACCTTGGAGGGCCTCCTTGGAAAATTAAATCAATGGTTCAGTATTTCAGCAAATACAGCAAATACAGCCAGGCAAAGGAAGGCAGAAGCTAGAAGGAACAGTAAATGATAAGGAGCCATTTGCATAAGATACCCCTACGCAGTGCTTAATAATATCTTACAATTCTATAGCCTATTATAATTTTAAAGTACTATCACAGCTTTTGGTTTTATTATTATTATTTTACCTTATAAGAACCTTTTGAGGTGTCTGAGAAAGGTATTGGTATTCTTATTTTTTTTTTTCAGATGGTGAAACTGAGGCTCAGAGAATGGGCAAGGAGGCATCCTGAATGTGCAGTGAGTCCCCATATGTGTAGACTATGGGACTGTCCAAACTGTGCGAAACAGAAGGAATGGACACAAATGAGGCCAGATGCTCTAGACCAGTGGTGGGGAACCCTTATGTCCAGACTGACCTAAGGTAGACAGGTCTGTCCTGGTTTCAGTCTCTGGAAAGGTTAGGTAGGGCACCAGGTTCAGCTGGGAGTGACTCAGTCTGTTCAACTTTCAGGTCAAACCTCCTGCATCTCAAAGGTCATAGCCAGTGAATTAATTAATCAACCAAGAAGCATTTGTCAAGTACTTTTTATGTTCCAAGCACTGGGCTAGGGGCTGAGCATGCAAAGACAAAACAAAACAAAACAAAAAAGAATCCAACAACAAATGACATCATACCTACCCTCTAATTAGAGAGACAACATAATACACATTTAAGCATATGCAAAAACATTCCCCTGATGCAGACATTTTTGACCTGGGTGTGAGGGGAATTCTATGAACTTAATTAAAAAATAACTTTGATAACTATTTCTATATATTTGGTTTCCTTTATAATAATGTGTATTTAAAAACATTATTCTAAGGGAGTGGGGCAGGGCATAGGCTTCACCAAAGAAATCCATGACACAATAAAGGTTAAGAACCCCTCCTCTAAGGGAAGAGAATCTTTCCCCACGTAGCCAGCAATCTTGGGTGTTTGTAAACCCAGGGAGATCCATCTATTTTGGCTACCTTTGGGTTCTATTGGGGTGCCTGTTCTCCTTTAGGGTATGTTTAGAATGATTCCTAGAGGGGTGGTCCAGTTGGTTGTAAGGGTGCCCCATTCTTTTCAATTTCACAATACTTATACTCCATGACTCAGTAATTCCCTGGAATGATGGGTTTATATGGCAACTAGGAATTGTTTCTCCCCTCTCTGTAGCGTTCCTAGATTTCATCAATCAGTACTCTGACTGCCTCCTGGAACACAGAGAATTCATCATTCTAGAAAGTTTTCCTTAGCTGTCAAAAGTGAAGATCTTATGGCTCAAGGTCTAGTTACTACAAGCCTAAATGTACACCCAGAAGGGTGTCACAGAAATTAGTCTTCTGCTAGAGTATGGGGGTGATGGTGGCTGGTGGGTAATTCATTGGAATTGGACAATTTCCATGCTATCCAATCATGGACGATCAGAGTAGGACCAAAAGAGATGTTAGAAGAGTTAAGTGTCAAAAACAATTAGTGATTCTTAGAGAAAGGGGGTCAGTAGAAGAGAAGATTTACAATTACATATCATGTTTGAAAACTCACCACATAAACCAGTGAATCAATCTTGAAAAAAGAAAAAGTAATTTATTGTGTCTCGACTAAAGTACTTCTGCAATGCTTTTACCATGATGTGGAAATGACTCTGGGTTCTCCATCCATCAGAGTAAACATTCTGGGCAGGTGTATCAAGCTGAAAAGACCCTGGGTAGAGGCCTGCCAACTGATGGTATGCCTGCTGATCAATGACAAGTTTAGGTAAATTTGGAGAGGATCATCACCAGGTTGACATGAGGATGATGGCATTTTGGCCACCACCACTCTAAGCTAGGTAGCACCATAGTGCATAGAGTGCCAGGCCTGGAGTCAGGAAACCTCATCTTCAAATCTGTCCTGAGACACTCACTAGCTTACATGACACTTACTAGCTTACTCACTCACTTACACGACCCTGGGCAAGTCACTTAACCCTGTTTGTATCAGTTTCCTCATCTGTCAGATGATCTGGAGAAAGGGAATGGCCAGCAACTCCAGTTATCTTTGCCAAGAAAGCCCTGAAAGGGGTCATGAAGAGTCTGATATGACTGAAAAACAACTGAAACAACTTTCAAACAGAACATCTAAAAATAAATGCTTTGCAAACTTTAAAATGCTATTTAATTGTTAGCTGTTATCACTATTACCTATTGAGTCAGAGAGGCCTTGTGTTCTGGGCTGGTGGAAGAATTACCCACACAAAAAGAATTCCAACTCCATGAAGTATCAATGTAATTTATCACGAACTTAACTTTCAACAATAGCAACACCAATTAAATTTACATCTAAAACTAATTAAACTTTGAAAAAGACCTTCAACACTCAACCATCTATAACAACTTAAAAGTGCCTCTTCCTTCAGTGTTTCTTTCCACTGCCCTCTGGTCCTCATCTCTGCTTTTTTGTTTCCTGACTACCTTCAAGATTTAGGTTCTATCTTCTGTGGGGGTCTTTCCAGGTCCCCCTGACCTTCTCCTCTGAGATCAACTTCCATCTATTCTGCATACATCTTGTATGTGCATAGTCACTTATATGTCTTTGCCTTCCATTAGAATGTAAGTAAACTCCATGAGGTCAGAGGCTGAATTTTGCCTTTCTTTGTAGCCTTAGTTTGGCACAGTGCCTGGCAGCTTGGTGGTGAAGTGGAGAGAGAGAGAAAGTGAGAAGTGGAGAAAGTGAGCCTAGATTCAGGAAGACCTGAGTTCTCTTAGACACACACTTAGCTGTGTGATGCTGGACAAGTCATTTAACCCTGTTTACCTCAGTTTCCTTATCCGTAGAATGAGTTGGAGAAGAAAATGGCAAACCACTCCAGTATCTTTGCCAGAAAAACCTCCAAATGAATCACAAAGAGTTGGATGTGACCGAAGAAAAAAACAAACGATCGAAACAACTCCTGAGGAATGTACCCACTTACAGTATCCAGAACACACACTGTTTCCTTGGCTATTTTCCTGAAGGAAAGAAGACGCTCAGTGAAGAATACACATCTAGTCAGGCTTAGTGGTTCAGGGCTGCAGGGGAGACTGAGGCTGGTGGATCACTTGAGCTTGGGAAACCAGGCTTCCTAACAAAGGGCAAACCAGCCCAGAACGCAAAGGGAACAGGTCAAAGCTCTGTGAACAGCAGTAGGGGCAG
This sequence comes from Petaurus breviceps papuanus, assembly GCF_028583685.1. Lineage (NCBI taxonomy): Eukaryota > Metazoa > Chordata > Mammalia > Diprotodontia > Petauridae > Petaurus > Petaurus breviceps. The sequence goes on along the minus strand of NW_027187358.1, from coordinate 3,481,376 downwards.
GGCTGGCCACTGGCCACTGAACTTCCAGCCCAGGTGAGATAGGGAGACCCAGCTAAAAAAAAAAAAACACCTAAGAAAAACTCTTGGGAAATGTATGCCCTTCCTGAGGCTTACCAAGGTGTGATCCTCATTTTGCAAATGCCTAAATCTATAGAAAGGCAGCAGGGTTTGACAAGCCTCATGATCCAACAGCAATGATAATAACCTTTTCAATCTCCTTAAATGCTCAGTCTGCTTTACACAGGTTGCAGGAATCAGCTGATGTTGCAGTTCATTGGATCTATAAATCGACACTGGTCTTTGCCAATTATAGAGCTGACACCTCCTGTCCCAACCCCCCATACTCTATGCCTCTCAGAATTCATCCCAATCTGCCTTGCACCATGGTTATTTGTGTCTTATATCCTGACTAAACTGCAAATTCCTTGAAAGAAGGGACAGATGGATTGTGTCCGGCACGTAAGGCCTAGCTCAATGCTTTGAGCACCAGGGGTGCATCCAGGATTATTTGTTGAATTGAGTCTAGCTGGGTAGACCTCATGAGGCATGTTTTATGTGAGGGATTTCTCTGGTCTCTATTACTAAGGAGACAAATTGAAAATTTCTATGTGTCGTTAAATCATTGCTCACTACTTTAAAGCAAAAATGGAGGGAATTTAATTTTCCACTTAGAATGTAAAGTATATTCATGAAACTGAAATGAAAAAGAAAAAAATGAGAGGAAATAGTCTGTTTCTTCTTTTTTCTGTATCTCTTCTAGTCCCTGCCTGTTTACTTTCCAAGATCTGAGTTCTGACTCTTCAAAGACTGCTTTGTCCACTACCCTACCTTATGGGATTCATTTGCCCCTAAGCCCTCAATTGCAAATCTATTAACTTTTGATCTATTGGCCTCTTCTCCTTACTTTTTTCTTAGCTTACTGTCTGGAGTCAGATATTTCACTAACCCCCTGAAATTTACATGTCAAGAATATTCAGCATCTTCTTTTCCCCTTCAGCAACATCTATGCGGTGATACTGGAGGGATGATGGATGGAAAGGAAGGTGTAAGAAGAGACCTAATAAATAAGCCATTCAGATATAAATGCCCAACCTTGCAACAATCATATGGGGAGGTTTGGGGAGTGAGGAATTCTGGGCAGCTGGATAGTTTTCTGCTTATTGTCCTGGGCTGTTCCCCCTTTCCCTTCAAATTCCTTATACAATTAAAAAAAAGTATAAAGAAAGGACTGACCCTGAGAAAAAGGTGTTCTTTTTCACAATATCCTGACTACTTTGTCATCTCAATGATGAATAAACTCAAATGAAATAAGAAGTATCAACCCTGGCCTTGGGTTGCATTTCCCTCTCAGAGTTAGAATCACAGAGTCTCAAAATTGGAAGTGGCTTTAGGGGTCCAACCAGTATTGGATCAAGAAACACTATGACCCCATACCTCCAAAGGGGACCTCTAGCCTTGGCTGAAAAGAAGAGAAATCTCTCTTCAGAAGCAGCACGGTCTACTTTTGGACAGCTGTGATTGTTAGGAGAAAGGTTGTAGGTGGCTCAGTGGAAAGAGCTCTGGGCCTAGAGTCAGGAAGACTTGGGTTCAAATGCACTCTCAGACACTTCATAGCTGTGTGACCCTGGGTGAGTCACTTAACCTCTGTTTGCTTTAATCCACTGGAGAAGGAAATGGCAAACCACTGGTATATTTGCCAAGAATACTCTTTGGACAGTGTAGTCCGTGGGGTCATGAAAAGTCAGATAGGACTACATGACTGAACAACAATTGTTAGGAAAGGTTCTTCTTTGCCTCAAGCCTAAATATTCTTTGAAACTCCCTCCCATTGCTAACCATAGTGCTCTAAGGTTTGAAAGGTGCTTTACAAGATATTATGTAATTTTATTCATTGCAAAAACTATGGTAGAAGGTGCCACTATTATCACCATTTTGGAGATGAGGCAAGTGATGCAGAAATCAATTACGTGACTTGTCTAGTGTCACATGGTTAATAAGGGAGGATTTGAGCTCAGTTCCAGTGCCGTATCTGCTGTGCCACTTGGCTGATGCCATGAAAACAAAACAAAACAAAACAAAAACTAATCACTCCTCTATATGACCCACCTTCAGATACTCGAAAACTTCTATTATGAGCTTCTTTTGTTTTTATTTCTTTAGGATAAAACTTTCTGATTCTTCCATCTGATCCTACTGCATCATGACCTTAAGGTCCTCTCCTCCATCATGTTTCCTTTCTCTTTATACTTTTCAGGTTATTAATGTCCTTCTAAAATGTGGCTCCAAGAAAAGACATCAGTGAACTGGTGACTGCCAGGATTATATATCAATATATTATTATATGTAGAATATATAGAATTATGATTTGTCTAGACCCCATCCCATATTCTTGCTAACTGTGGTATAGGGGAAGAAACAATGTTTCTAAAGTCAGGTAGAATGTGCTTTATATCACTGTCAAACTATTTAACCCCTCCCCCCAACCTCAGTTACCCCATCTATGTTGTTTTTCTTCAGTAATGTCCAACTCTTCATGACCCTATTCGGGGTTTTCTTGGCGAAGATACAGGAATGGTTTGGGAGTTTGTAATAGTAATGGGAATTTGAAGATCTTCCCTGCCCCTTAAGAGGTCGAATGTAATCACATAGAGCCTATGGTGGGAGGTGCTGAACAGGTGGAGCAGAACCCAGAGGAAGCTGGGAGTCAGAGCAGTTAGAATGGAGGGAGAAGAGAGGACGCAGGCAAGGAGACAGCTAGGCTTGTGAGTTTTTTTTTTCTAAAGCAATAGGGGTTAAGTAACTTGCTCAAGGTTACACGGCCAGTTATTTATGGGTTTGGTGCTGAGTATCTGAGCCCGGATTTGATCCAGGTCATCCCGACACTGGAGCTGGTGCTCTTACTCGCTGAGCCACCTGGCTGCCCCTAGGCTTGTGAGTTTTTGTTTGTGGGAAGGCTTTGGGATGTTGTTGCTTTCTGCAGTGTTATCATGTATAGATTTCTTTGTTGCTATGATGAATTGGGTTTTCTGGTGTTGGGATTTGACTTTTTGGTGCGTGAGCAAATATTTTGCTTCTGTCTTCTATATGGAGAGTCTGTTATATTTTGCGATTCAGACCTATGCTGTTATATTCATAGTTGCCTTCAGTGCTGTGAATATTGCCTTGGTTATACAGAGTGGTTCGCCATTTCCTTCTCTAGATCATTTTACAGATGAAAAAACTGAGGCAAACAGTTAAGTGACTTGCCAAAGATCACATAGCTATTAAGTGTCTTAAGCCAGATTTGAACTCAGGAAGATGAGTTTTCCTGACTCCAGGTCAGGCAGTCCATCCATTGCACTACCAGTTTTCCTTTCCCCAAAAATACTAGCCGTGTAAACTTGGGCAAGTTACTTAACCCCAATTGCCCTCCAAAAAAAGCGAAAAAAAAAAAGGTGATTGCACATGACACTATAATTCTACTATGTACAAATTGCTATTAGTTTCAAATATACAGCCAAGTTTTCAAGTAAATTTTTTCTTCTGTTTTTTTCTCTCTCCTCCCCACCCCTAAACAGAGATGGCTACCATCGTCTGCTTAAATATTTCTCATTATTTTGTGCAAACCTTTCCATGCTTTTCTAAGATCATTGAGTTCAGTATTTCTCATTGCACAGTAGTATTCCATCACAATCATATACCACAACTTGTCTAGCCTTTCCCCATGAACATCCCTGCAATTTCCAATTTTTTTGCTGCCACAAAGAGATGCTATAAACATTTTAGAACATATAGGTTCTTTTTCCTTTTCCCTAATCATCTTTGGATAGACCTAGTAGTGGTATTTCTAGGTCAAATGGTTCAGGTATTTTAATAACTCTTTAGGCATAATTCCAGATTGCTCTACAAAATGGTTGGATCAGTTCACAAACTTAGGATCTTCTTGAAAGTTTCCAGAATAAGACCCTTGTGATAAATAACTAGTTATATCTGTTTCTGAACTTTTTTTCTTTCTTTCCCAGTCTCAGAGCAGCTGAATTAGAGTCAAATAAATCAGTTC
>NW_027187358.1:3439023-3472337 GCF_028583685.1 Petaurus breviceps papuanus | reverse complement strand
GCCAAAAGCAATGGAAGAAGGCCTTTGGATTTTGTGAACTTCGTTCTTTCAATAGAGGAAATGCAGAGGGAGAGATTTCTAGGGTAGGGACCTTGGAAGCTTTTGGTTGCAGCTAGTGAAGGGATTCTAGGAGAGTAAATATTAAAACATTTAGTTGGCATGCCAAATGGGGCAAGCCTGGGCACTGAGGCATTTGAAGCCTGAGTAAGGTAGGTGGGCCCTCCTGAAGATTCATAATAGCCTACATTCAACTGGGAAGGGTGGTTGTCAAGGGAGGTAAATGAATTTGAACAAATTGGGTAGACTAAGGTCCCTTAAGGGCATGGTTCTGGCAATCCTAATGAAATTGGCTGGCTTTTATCTGGACTGCATCTATCTTGTCAGCCTTGTAGTCCCAGGGCAGAATTCCAGATGTCCATCCCTTCATATCTTTTAAGCATCCCAGGACTCTCTTATGGGGGTGGGGGGGGGGGCTGGAGGAGGGTAGGTATTTGTGTATATGGATAAGGGGATTATTTTAATCAGTTGTTAAAACTCCTACCCACAGAAATGGGCAATTTATGACCTTGGGGAGCTGACTGGGCATAGAATTTGAGTGATTTGCTTATAGTCAGAAAGTCAGTATGTGTCGGGGCAAGACTTGAACCCATCCTTTCCTGATCTTGATGCCTTTAAGTTATAATGTCACATTAATCATTTTTGAAGTGTTCCTCTAATTTAGTTCTACTTTCACTGAACTCTATTCCGATACTGGAAAATCTCCTGTTAAAACAAGGACTCACCCATAATTCATCTTTTGTGTCAATCTGCATTTTCTTTTATGAGGATTGCTTAAAGCCAATCTCTTTCTTTGTAGAAGTCAGTGACCTGAGAAGCCCAGAGCTTGTGAAACCTTGTAATTCCCTGATCTTGTTATAAAAGGAGGCATCTTTTCTTTTTTTTCCCCCCTCTCTCCACAAATAATCCAATTGCCCCCAATTGCCCTGACCCTCATTAGTTGGAAAGACATTAGAAGGACAGCTTAAGTCCATCAGGCAATAGGTGAACAACCTTTTTTTTCCTCCCTCTTGTAGCAGTTAGACTCATTTCTCAATCTTTCTTTCCAAGGTCTTCATCAGGTCAGCATGTCATTCTAGAGGGGGAGTGGGATTGAATTCATAGAGAAAGCTTATCCCAGTGTCTGGAGGTAGCATAGGAAACAAATAGAAGCAAAAGGAGGGGGGGTGAATAGAGCGAGAAAAAACCTTGCATATTTAGTTGATGTCTAGGCTAGATGCCTAGTGTCTTTGTTACCATCCTAAGTAAATCCCAAGAGTGGGGAAAACTTATTACTTGGGCAATTTTGCTGCGAAATGTATTAAAGACCCAAGGGGTTTTCAGTCAGGGCCTTGAAATCCCTTCAACTGTCTTCAGGAATGTCCTCTTTGTACCATTACTTGTTTTCTAAAGTCTTTGAGACCAGTACTTGATTTTGTTATTTTCAGATTTAAGTCAGGCAGGGGACACCTGAAATTGGATTACCAAAGAGTTTATGTTAGGACAAGAATAGGGAATTCTGCAATGTAATTCAGAGGCTTGTTACTTTCTTTCTCCCTCCTTCTCCTTCTCCTTGTTTTCTCTCCCCTTCCCTTGACTTTCATTTTTCTTCTCCCTTCCATCTCTGGAAAGAACAGTTGAGAGAATCAAAAAGCAAGAGTTTCTTTTCAGGAAAATTTATTCTTCTGAAACTCTCCCCTTTTTTTCCTCCCTTTTTCATTTCCCTTTCTTTTCCTTTTTCCCCCCCACTTTTGGAAGTATTTTCATACAAGTATTCTTCTAGGTGCCCAATCAATTACATCCTGTAAGTGTAAGGCTCTCTCCCTTTTTATGTGAGTATTTTATTTACTGACAAGCGAACAGGAAAAAGACATTTTTGTGTGAAACAAAGAGAAAAGCAGAAATATGAAATTTGTGATAGAACCTAAGAGAAAAGCTTCCACTCAGATGAAAGTCTTAGAGGTAAATAAATTTAGAGGCTGCCAGAGAGTAATTATGTCCCTCAGAGGCAAGAGTACTGACTGATTTTAAAGATGGCTATAATGCATTTTTATTCCATAGTCAATTTACAAATGCCTGCTTTTAGGATTTGGAGTCAAAGAATTGTTTTTGGGACTAGGATTCTATTGAATATTAACTATTTGTGTCATATCTGAGAGAAATGTGTAGTTGGGGTTTCTCAGCTTCAAGATAGATCACTACTCACAAGGAGGCCTTGATTAAAAAAAGATAGATCAGAAGTCAGAGAGAAATAAGAACTGTGGAAAGAGAAATGGAGACACCAAAAAGCAGAAGCCAGAACACAGAAGGTGAAGCCAAGCATAGCTGTGACCCCCTGTAATGTTTTTTTTTTTAATTTTTATTCAATAAATTAACCCATTTATTGTTGGACTATGAGCTACAGATATTTGATAAGATTTTACTGGTCTTTCAATTCCTTCAGTCTTCTGATGGCAGATTTGACTGTGACTGCAGAGGTGGTATTGTAGGTCCATGCACCACCAGCTACTGTTTTCATACAGTATCCACAGTGCCAGATACCCACAGCCCGTCTCTTCATTTTGGTCTTGCCACAGAAGGAGCAGGTATACTTGGCATGCTGCCTAATTTCAATTTTCTTCACCATTTTCCTGAGGGATGCACCATAACCCATATTTACCAACAATTCCTACCTTCTTGGTATGTTTAGCCATGTTATCAGCGCTGGGGCTGGAGCTGGGAGAGGAAAGAAGCGACCCCCTGTAATGTTAATGGGATTTAAGATCTTTTTTTTTTTTTAAGCACTTGGGGTTAAGTAACTTGCTCAAGGTTACAAGGCCAATTATTTCTGGGTGTGGTGCTAAGTGTCTGAGCCCAGGATTCGATCTCCAGGTCATCCCAACACTGGAGCCGGTGCTCTTACTCGCTGAGCCACCTGGCCGCCCCGGGGTTTAAGATCTTTCCGTCCATTAATAGGCTTCATGTGGAGCCCATTAACAGGAGCTTGCTTAGGAGAGGCTTGCTTGTAGGAAGGCTTTCACACCTTTTGTTAATTTCTAATTAGGTATCTTTCGATAATTTATAATTAGTCACTGAGTCACGAGGGTTGTGATGCCCTCTGGCTCTTTAGAGAGTATATGTACTCTGAGGTTAGCATTTTGCTTTGAGAGCTTACTCATTGGAAGAGTGTTCCTGTGATTTGGCCAGATGAGACTTGGTAGCTGTTAAGGAGCCCTCTGACTTTGAAAAACCCAGATGCTGGTGTTTCTCTTTCTGGTAACTAGTTGGTCAGACAGTTGGATCTGTTCATCTGTGCTATTTTTTTTTAGACAGTTAGAAACCCTGTCTTTTGGTCTTTATTTCTCTGCTTGTATTTTCTTTGAATTTTCTCTGAAGTTCAGAGTGCTGACTTTTCCCCTAAATTAATGAATGTAATTAAAAAGATTGTTGACCTCTTTAACAGCTGTCTTTCCTAGTAAAGCAGATCTAAGAACCTGTGCTAGCAGCCATCCTGGGTGTGCCAATATGATTGTCACTATACCACCTGACATGACAGGCTGATGATGTGGAGAGTTATTTTGACTGGAGGAAATGCTGATCATGGCATCCTTGGCTGTTGGAAGAGATGGCTGGGGAAAGACTATCTTGCTTGTTTGCACTACATAAAAAATGGGGGTTTGGATGTCATTTCAGGTGCCAAGCCCTATGATATTGTTATTATTAGTGTTCCATCTCTTTTCCCCAAATGCAAAGAGTGAAGGAGTGAGAAAAAACACATCAAAATCCTATTTCATGGAGAGGAACCCTTGCCCTTGTGTCCTTCTATCCCTGTGTGGCAGGGCTTGTTTCTGTGATGCTGGAACCAAAGCAAACTTAAATCAAAAAGAAGCTTTTCATCTGGCAGATCAGACCAGATATTGGTTCTATTTCCAGAACTAGCCTGATGGTTTGTATAAACTATAGCCAGTATTGGAAAGTGGGCTATGGATGTGAACATTCTCATAGTCTAACTCAGTTTATGTGTGTTAAAACCAATATTTAATTGTAAAGTTTTGATAAATATGATGATATATTTAACCTTTTCTTCTATAGTGTGGTTTTCTTTACTTTTGTTGTTTTCCTGTCATAAAATAAGTACATTAGTGTCCTTTACCTATGAAGATGTCCTTATTAAGTTGATATGGTAGCAAGAAGAAGTATAGTCCAGTGGATAATGAGATGGCCCCCTGAGACAGGAAGAATTGTTCTTAAGTCTTGTCTTTGCCACATTTTGGCTGTATGACTCTAAGCAAGTCATTTAACCTCTAGGCACCCAAGCCAACTCTCTTAACACTATAAGTTATAGAATGGTAACTGGTCTGCACTGGTACAGAATTTCTTCACTGAGTTCCTTATACTGATGCAGACGTAGGCCTGCCTATCAGTTTTCTCTGCCTCCGCCACATTCACCCCCTCCCCAAAGCTTACTGTATTTAGAGTCAGAGGATCTGGGTTTGAATTTTGGTTTCATTCTTTTCTACCTTCCTAACAATGAATAAGTTTGTAAATATTTAAAATTCCAGAGTTGTAAAAATTACTGACATTTATGTAGTACTCTACATATGTAAGCTCCTTCACCTGTGTTTCAGGAGTCCTTGCTCCCAGAGATTCTGGCTTCACAATTATAGGAGTCTATCTGGAATACTTGTCCCAAAAGGGATTAAGTTCTCCTTGGCTAATTAATGTCCCCACCTGGGTTCTTCCAAGAAAATCTCTAAAATAAATTTTAGGTATGACTTGTGTGTAGGGTTTCCTTACATATGGGCAAAATTGTCCCAGTCTACAATGATATGCAGTGTCCAATATGGCTGTTTGGTATGGGAAAGCTTTTTATGTTTTCCATCAATGAAAAGACATAAGATACAAAGAAATTGCTGTCACACATGAACAAATACAGAAATATAAAGTGCTGAAATAGCTAATTTCAGATTAGGGAGCAGCTAGGTGGTGCAGTGGATAGAGTACCCGGCTTGGAGTCAGGAAGACATCTTCTTGACATCAAATATGACCTCAGATACTTAATAGATGTACGACCCTGGGCAAGTCACTTAATCTTGTTTGCCTCAGTTTCCTCATCTGTAAAATGGGTTGGAGAAGGAAATCGCAAGTCACTCCAGTGTCTTTTCCAAGCAGGTAACTACCCTTTCTAGGACTGATGAAAATGTTATATTTACCTTGGATCTGCCCTGTCTAAGCAATACATAACAATTATTCATGAAGGTGGCATGTTCAAAATCTCCTGGCCCTCATTGAATGGTTTTCTTCTTCTAGAGGGAGTATTATCCCAGTTTTTCTTCTCTGAGAGGCATACTTTTAAGGCAATCTCCTCCCTCTAGGTGGCAGACACTTGATTAAGGAATATTTAAATTCAGCATTACCCCATGAAGTAACTGATAAGCCTGAGAATGTTTAATTCTCAGGATTTCTACTTTTTGTGTATTTTGTACTCACAAAAGGAAATAGAAAAGAAAGAGAAAATAAACATTTGTTGGAAGTTCAAGAAACTACAGTCTTACTTTGGCAAAACTTTGTTTCTCATTGTCATGTGTTTCTGCTGTAAGTTGCCACTGCTGCTTTAGGGGTGTGTGTGTGTGTGGGGGGGCACAGTAAGAGAGATGAATTTTGTTGCAAATGCAAGAGAGAGAAAGTATATGAAAAGGGAAAATGGTCCAAAAGGTTAGAGACCACATAGTGAATGGCTCCTTCCAAAGAATTCATTACCTAAGTCTCAATAAAATCAATCAATCACCAGGTAATTCTAGCCATTGGAAACCAATCAGGAGTTCACTGTGTCCTCCAGTAAAGCACATATCTTCAGTAAATGGCCAAGGCAAATGTTCAGCTCTATGGAGGAGGTACCCCATTCTGACAATGATCTATGTATGATTTCTAATCAGCTTTAGTGGGGAACTAATGTAATTAAGCTACATCCTATTTATTCCAAACAAGTCAGGTAAAGTTGGTACTACAAGAGTTTATTTCATTTATTTATTTTACAGATTAAATTTAATGACTTCTCCATGGTCATATAACTGGAAACTTTTTGAGAGGGGATTTGAACCCAGATCTTTGTAAATTCAAATCCTGCAGGATCCACTATGCCATGCTATAATGTAGCATCCAAATGAATGAATGAATTATATCCAAATCCCTCTCTTATCAAGTAGGTAAATTGATGTTTGTAGAAGTGAAATGATTTACTTAAGGCCACATAGCTAGTAAGTATCAGATCCCAAGTCTCAAGATTAAAGAAAGATTATTGTCTCTATACCACACTCCCTCTATGCTTGTGATTCAGGATTCCTTTTTCATAGTCCGATTCCCTTGACTTTGTGAATTTAGAATCTTTCTCCCTTCTGTCAATATGCTCTAATCTGCTTGAATGGACTTGATCTCATGTCACATTTTGTAACAGTTTCAACTCTATCCCCTCCTTTTTTACCATAGGTAAAACCCACGGGTTTTGAGAAGCTTTCCACTGCCTTCTTCTGTTGCTGGTAAAACTTAACAATCTACAAAATGACCATGTCTTAAAATATGTACCTTATTGCACCTCGAGTGCATCCATCCATCAATATTTATTAAATGCCTACTCTTTGTGAGGCACTGTCCTAGGTGCTGAACATATTACCTGTCAGGAGGTTGGAAACATGCTTTATCATAGGTGTTGAGTCATTACATTGATTAGAGTTGTTAAGTTTTTTCAGAGTGATTTTTCTTTACAATAGTGTAAATTGTTCTTTCTAACTAGCACATTTTTGTGAGCTGATTGGCTAATGTTAGGGATGCAGTTTATGGCTCTGGAATGGAACAATCAATCAATCAATAGTCAATTACTAAGTGTCTTATGTACCATATACTGTTCTAGGATTTGGGGATGCAAAGATAAAAAACAAAACAGTCCTTGCTCTCAAGGAGCTTACATTCGATTTAGGGAACCAATACATACATATCTCAGTATAAACTAAATAAATATAATGTAAAGGTGAGATAATTTGAGAGGAAAGGCAATAGCAATTGAGAGGATCTTTAAGGCTTCATGTAGAAGATTATGCTTGAAGTGAGTCTTGAAGGAAGTAAGGGCTGTAATGTAGCAGAGGAGAGGAGGGAGAGCATTGCAATCCAGATGTAAAGGATGGGCTTCATAGAGATGGTAGATGGAGTGCCATGGATGATCATCATTAAGTAGACCAGTTTCACTGAAACACAGAGTATGTGAAGAAAAGTCATATAAAATAAACCTGGAGGAATTTGATTGGATTTCAGACGGTGAAAGACTTTAAATACTAAGAGAAGTTTGTATTTGATCCTAAAGGCAAGAGGGAGTCTTAAGCTTCCCAAAGAGGAAAGTGAGATGTTCAGACCTGCAATTTAGGAATATTATTTTGGCAGCTGAATGAGGGATGAATTGGAGAAGGGGGAGGTTAGATGCAGGGAAGACAGTGAGGGTATTATTACACCAGTCCAAGTGAGAGGTGATGAGGGTCTGTACTGAAGTGGTAGCTATGTACGTGGAAAAGAAATGGATATGAGAAATGTCATGGAACTACAAGGTTGATGGAGTTCAAGTGAGAAAGAAGGAGTGCTAGAGGCTTGTATAATACAACTGAATCATAATCAGCTTTCCTCTAAATGAAATGAATGAGGCTTCAATGGATCAACAATCCTAGGTTGTTACCTTAAATATGAAACATTGAACCTTGACACCTTTGATATGAAATACAGGAAAGCTTAGGAAAAGAAATTGCACATTAAGACCTCCCAGGAAGGACAAACTAATTTGGAATTATGAGAATAAGCTCCGTATGGTATGGTTAATGGCTGCCTTTTGAATTGGCTCTCAGGGTAATTAACTGGAATGTTATTGTCAACCCTCCATGGTCTTTGATACTCAGCCATGCTTACTTGACTATTTTAGACATGCAATAATAGCTTCGCACTTAACACTGAGTAAAAGATTCAAAATGCTCATTTTCTTCTTTTGAAATTTTCTTTAAAAATGTTAATTATTTAAAGCCTTGAAAATCCTTTTTTATAATTCATACTGATCCTTAGGGCTGTATTTTCTAGCTTTTATCCTTTGTCTACTAGAATTAATAGATGATTTTTTTTATCTCTCTTAGAAGGGACATGTTAGAGACACAGCTGCCAAACTTTGTTTCCTATTGAATATGGATCTCATCCTTTGGAGGGATGTATACCTTTCCAAGTCATTCTTATTATAGTGACTGATTAGGGTGATCAGAGAGGCAATGTAGTACAGGGGAGAAAAGGTTAGAGTGTTCTCCTTGTTCTAGTCTTGGGTTCTGTATTATTTGTGTGACCTTCCCATCATTTTGTTATTCTTTGTTTCAGTTTCCTCATCTAGAAAATATGGACAGACCAGAAGATCTCTAAGTTCCTTTTGAAAATGAAATTATTGTGATGCTAGAAAAAGGAAGGAATTACTTTTATGGGAGAATATGCCTTTATTTGTAGGACTTTCTTCCTAAGGAAATATGGTTATATATACTCTCTGAAAGGATTGCAGATTATAAACTGGGGAGAAGCATTGAGACATTTCTGGCCTGATCCCAAATGCTGTGAGATAGCATACAAAGCAAGTTTTCCAAATTTCATGCCAATTAGAAGCTATGCCCTATCATGCTATTGCCCAAGCAGTGAGAAAAAAGGTCTAAAAACAGAGCCCCTAAATCTCTTTATTAGAAGAGAAACTGGCTGAAATTTCCATTATGAGCTAATGTGTAGGATGATCGCACCCCAGAGGGATTAAAGTCATTTGTCACAGCCATTGAATCAAGAACCTTCAGAGCTTTGAATATATGGAGCAGATGCCATTCCAACAATAAGGACTCTTCTAGTTTTCTTGAAGCAGTGTGGAGTAGTTGATTGAATGCTGAAACTGCAGTCAGACAAGCCTAAATTCAGATACAGTCATGGACACTAACCAATTGAGTTGGGCCAAGTGGCAATCTTTCTTAACCTCAGTATACTTATTGATAAAATGGGAATAATGATTCCAGAAGGACCTACCTAACAAGGTTGTTGTGAGTTTAAAATGAGATAATGTATGTTGAGTGCTTTACAAACAAACCTTAGAATATGCTTAAAATGTCAAATCTCATTCCAAGCACTATAGCTGCTGCTGCTGCTACTACTACTACCACTACAACTACTACTACTACTACTACCACTACTACTACTACCACCACCACCACCACCACCACTACTACTACTACTACTACTACTAGTACTACTGCTACTACAGAAATTGATGGTACATGGGGTTTAGTCTGGATCTTTGCCTCCTTCTGCAGCCACTTATGGAAACCTGTCTTTGGCCAGCTGTCTCATTCATTCTAGCTTCTGAGCAAAAGATGGCTGGAATGAGAGACCTGTACATATTCTAGGACTGGTGTCAGAACCGACAGCAGAACACATACTCAATAGTATTCTTTGTCCTCCTTTTGATAACATCATTCTGCTTCTGATCCTTCCTCCTATTAGCTGTATGAACCTGGGCTTAACTCTGTTTGCCTCAGTTTTCCAATCTGTAAAATGAGCTGGAGAAGGAAATGGTAAACAACCACTTCAGTATCTTTGCTGAGAAAATCCCAAATAAGATTGCAAAGAGTCACACATGACTGAAAACAACTGAGCAATAACAAATAATACGTATGTATTTGGAATGACATTAAGTATTCCTATCACCTTCAGCTCCAAATCCCTTTCCATAAGCTTTTCTAGCTTACCTGCTATGGCAATATCATTACATTGTATAAATGAGTTTTTTTTTTGAAACCGATCACATTCCCTAAACAAAGGGAAGAAAATTTGTTTTTTGTCATTTTGAATGAATATTTTTCTTTCAAATATCACTAAAACAAAGACTCCAACAGCGAGTCTCTAGTTAAAATGGATATCATTGCAGCCCTGGGGTTAATGGTGTGATAACTTTTGGCATAAAGAAATATGGGACTACTTGATCTTAAGTGTTTTACATTCAGAGAAGATTGAATTTACTTCTAATAATACTTTAAATTTATGAAGTGCTTTTCTTTTTAGGAATGAAAAGAACTGCTTATGTTTTCTTTTTACTCTCATTCCTTGCAAGAATTCATTAGTTTAATTTAACAAAAATATATTAAACTCCTGTTGTGTGCAACCACTCCTAGGAAACTTATTTGAAGGATGTAGTATGTACACAAATAAGCTGGGGCAAGAGGGAGGGGAAGAGAGGGAGAGAGAGTAAGGCAAAGAGATAGACAGAGAGACAAGGAGAGGACAGAGACAGAGATGGTCAGAGAGAGACAGAGAGACAAAGGGAGACAGACAGACAGAAAGAGGAAGAGAAAGAAAGAGGGAGAGACACAGAGACAGAAATTGAGATATCAAGAGAAGGAGAGAGACAGATCAGAAAGAGAGGTGGAGACAGAGATAAGCAGAGAGAAAGACAGACAGACAGGCAGAAACAGTAGAGAGATCAGGAAAGCCCTTGATAAGTGGTGGCACCTGAGTTGAGACTAGAAATCCTAAAAGGGAGAGATGAGGAGTGAGTGTGTTTCAGATAAGGGGAGCAGTCTGTGCAAAGACACTGAAGTGACAAAGGATGGGATGTAACTGTAAAATGAGAATATTTTGAGCTAAGTAACCTCTCAAGTCCCTTCTATGATCTATCCCACAGTCCTATACGAAGTTTGGGAAATAGCTCAGTTTCACTGGAATCCAGCACTTCAATTTAACAAATGTATATTAAGCTCTATTGTCTGCAAAGGATTCTGCTGGGGAATAATGTGAAATTAATATGGAAATATATTTTGGAATGAGATTGTGGAAGGCTTTGAATTTCAGGTTTAGGTGTTTAATCCTTGAAGATTTTTGAGTATGGTCAAACATGTGCCTAAGACGATGTATTCCTCTGCAGGATCTGTGTAGTATGAATTGGAAAGGAGAGAGCGTGGAGGGAAGGAGAGTTTCCCAGGTGAGGGATTCAAGGCACAGAGCAGTTAAAGAACCTTCCCCATTCTTTTCATTTCCAACCTCTTGTGTATTCATTGCAGCTTTGCTGAAACCACTGTTGGATCTGGGAAGGGTTTTTATTTATTTTTTTAATGGACTGAAAAACATGAATACTCTATGAAAAAGCAAATAAATTAAGTGACATGTAATTGAGTTTTAATGATCAGATTTATTAGAAGCAATATTTTTGCTAGAAAATATTCAAACAGTTGTTTGTAAAAATATTGTTCAACAAGTATCCCAGAGTGATATAATTTGTCTGGGTCTTAAATATTCTTGTTACAAGCAGGGCTTCATGTAAAGTTCTAGAAAGTTCTTGACATTATCTCATACTGTAGAGTTTAACATTGAGGTTGCAATTTAGGAACAGAGTGTTTATCAAACAGAGAAAAAAACAAATCAAATTTATACTTTGTGATATTAAATCGGAATAGTCAGCATCATACAACTTCAAGGACTTCCAGGATGAAGTAAAGATATTTCAAATAGGAAACAAAATTAGACAATATTAGTTTTATGAAAGGAAATGAAATTTTATTTCATCACATATATTAAAATGTTATTATCATCTGATATAGTGAATGCTAGAATTAGTACTTAGGCTATTTTGTTTTGATTACCAACTAGTAATTTATGCATTTAGAAAACTAGTGAATTTTTGTTAAGCCTCATTTATGCACTACTTAATATTAGCTATAAATTTGTGACCCCAATATTTCAATTTCACAATTCAACCATTAGTGCTTTTTGGTCCAACATGTGTCTTAAATGTTATTACACATGAAGTCTTATTTCCTTTCAAATTCTTTCATTTTCAATGTTTCAGAATAAATATTATAGGCTTTTCTCTTCTCTTCTAGGTTCAAAACTTTTGATGCATGAGTTAATGTATCTACTAAACAGTATTCATTATGCAATTATAATTATCATAAAATATTCGTAGGTACAATGATTAGTATTAAAAGTCTAGGTATGACAGTAAAAGCAAGGGATCCAAAATAGAACTATACCATTGGTATATTACGCCAAGTTCCATTGATTAGAGCCAACTGGCTGCCCCTAAGCAATTGGGGTTAAGTAACTTGCTCAAGTTTACACGGCCAGGTGTTTCTGGGTGGGTGCTAAGTGTCGGAGCTCGGATTCCATCCCCAGGTCGACACTGGAGCCGGTGCTCTTACTCGCTGTGCTACCTGGCCGCCCCTCTTCATGAAGTTTTGAGTCTCATATGATATGAGTAGTTGAACATGAGTTTATTGAGATACAACAGAAATGTAAGTACATTTTGTTTTTCTGATAAGAGTACATGTACTTCCTTTAGCAGCTGGTACAAAATCCATAGCCATTCAAGTTTGCTTTGTATATCAGCTATTTCTTTAATTACTTCAGTAGGAAAACTATCATGCTTACTTGTTCTTTGTCTTTGACAAAAGTTTTATTTCTCTAAAAACTCTAATGAATCCATAAGTTTGGAGTAATATGACACTGTTTTCACTTTTGGAAATGGATTTCACAATGGCAAAATTGTCTCAGCCTGAGTTAATCATATAAACTGAATAACATGATCCTGGCCAGTTTACTGGTAATAAGTTCAACATATAATTATACACACCATTAAAGTGTTAATGTAGCATTGGTAACTGTTGAGAACAATTTAAAATGTAGACAGACAAATCCTGATGGCAACAAAATGAAAACGGTTATAATACAATTAAAATGCTCATAGTTAATCATAATGCTAGCTTTCATATAGCTCTTAGAGGTGCTATTATTATCTCCTTTTTACCCATGAGTAAACCAAGAGAAGTCAAATGACTAGTCCAGGATCATACAACTAGTAAGTAAATACTTAAGGCAAGACTCAAACTCAGGTCTTCCTGATTCTAAATCCAGTGCTCTATTCACCATGCCAACTAGCTACCCTTGTGTCCCAGGGAAACTGAAGCTGTTTTAGACAATATGCAAAATCCAATAGCCTATTCAGTTAGAGACAGATATAAATAAGGGCCTTTGGTGGCATGCTTTGATGGTATTTTATAATACTCACCTTTAAACTTTCTATTCTGTCACTCAGAGGAATTTAAACAAGCAGTTTAAAAAATTTAAAGCAGAAATTGAAACGTCTTTGGTCATAGTTAATTTCTTAAAGCAAACAAAAGCATATATCTACAATTGTCTTTAGAATAGGTATCAATGGGAAACCTCCCATGTTGTCAGGAGTAAGAGTGCATGCCCAGCATTTAGAAACATTCTAGTCTTTAAGATACTTGTGTGATGTGTTTAGGAAAGCATTATTATATCCTCTTAGGATAGAAGATGACCTTTTTGCTGGGAACAGTAAATTGGTCTGATTCTGAGATTTTTCATCTTCTAATTCTGATGAATAACAAAAAATAATCAGGAGGAGACCACTAAGAAACAGCCACAGAATAATGAGCCATGTCCATTTTGGGAGCCAAATGCTAGGTGCAGATGTGGTTTCTTGGCTAGATGGCATAGCAGGAATTCTGTAGCAAATCCAGTGGATGGTTGGGCCACCGCAGTACTTATATTACCCTGCTCACTGGCACTTGGCTTACCATTCGTTGATGGGAATGTTTCTGATGGAACTGGTAGTCCTTTTCCAAAGTCTTGTGGAGTGGTTGTTGTCTTACAACATGAAATATGGATCCAAGTTGAAGGCCTGGACACTTTATTGCAGTAAGTAGAACTTGATATGGTCCTTCCAGGGAGGTTTCAAGCAAACTTTCTATTGATGCATCTTCAAATGAACCCAGTCACCAGACTGGATAGATTTACCACTGCTCCTTTGGGTCTCTAGGCAACATAGCTTACATCTGTGCATAGAAAACCATAACACATTTCATTAATGATTTTCAATAATTCAAAGATGACATGACTTAATTTTAAATTAGATCATTGACACAGGGAATGACATAGGAAGTCTCAAAGACCTGTCCATTAATATTACAATCTGTCCTATAAAATGAATGCATCTCATACTATTGATAAGGGGATACCAAATTTAGGAATAATTAAAAAAAAGTCTTTTAGTAACTTATATCATCTGCCTTCTTAGGAGGAAAAGCCTCAGTTCATCCCAAATATAAACATATAATTACAAGTATATGTATATCAAAATATCATTCTGAAATTTGAAAAAAAAATTAATCCATGTATTTATATAAGATTTCCATCGTGGTATATGAGCTGCTTACTTCACTGTAGGCTTCCTGATATTACATGTCTGACAAGGGAATCTGAATAGTATTGTTGGGTTATAGAAGCAAAGCGATTTCTCCCGAATAATTTCTTATTCTATGTACCCTCACTGCCTTTGCTTATTTGTACCAGTCCATGATATGCCAGTCTGTTAGTCAGCTAACATTTATCAAGCACCAATTATCTGCCAGGCACTGGGCTAATGAGCAAAATAAGGGAATAAAAACAACTGGACAGCTTGAGAATGACATGGTTGGCTTGAATGCATGCACATACACTTTGCAAAAATTCAAGTTTTTTCATTCTCCAGTTCCAGGGTCTGATTTTAAAGGAAAGCAACATTCTTGAGATGTTATAGAATGGTGATAGGAAAGTAAACAAACATAATAACATAATAACAGATCAGGGTATCAAAAGGATGGAAACCAGCCTGAGTGGCCAAATTCTGCTAAGAAATGTTCATGTGGGACATCATCGTAAGGTGTCTGAAGAGTAGTACATTTAATGATAGTCTTAGCAGTAGGTAATTGTAATGCATCAAGGAGAATTATTACTAAAACATGATTTCTGGAGTGCCTCCTGGTGCAAGAAAATCTTCTTTTCTTTGGAAGTTGTCCCAAATCATATAAAACAGCAAAAACATATTTAGAATCAGTGTAAATGGTAATAGATTTGCCATTTGTCAATATGCAGTTTCTACTTAAGGCAATAAATTATGCAGCTGGAGCTGTCAATATAGACAGTAAATAATAGCTTTCAGTAATTTCATGTTGAGAATGTTCAATAAATCTAAGAATAAATCAACCTTTGGAGTTTCCTAAGGAAGGCGCATTGGAGTAAGACATCAAATCAGGTCTATGGGAAAGGAGAAGCATTTATTATGTTCCTAATATGTTCTAGAGCAGGGGTGGGTAACCTACAGAATCAAGGTCACATGTGGCCCTCTAGGTCCTCAAGTATGGCCCTTTGACTGAATCCAAACTTCACAGAACAAATTTCAGGATTTGTTTGGATTCAGTCAAAGGGCCGTACTTGAGGACCTAGAGGGCCACATGTGTGCTTGAGGCTGCAGGTTCCTCACCCATCTTCTAGACTCTGTATTTAAGCTCTTCACAAATATTATCTTATTCTAGATCCTCACAACAACCTTGGGAACTAGGTGCTGTTATTATCTCTATTTTCTGTTTTTTTTTTGGAGGGCAATTGGGGTTAAGTGACTTGCCCAAAGTCACACAGCTAGTAATTGTGTCAAGTGTCTGAGGCCAGATTTGAACTCAGGTCCTCCTGACTCCAGGGTCAGTGCTCTATTCACTGGGCAACCTAGCCACCCTATTATCCCTATTTTCAATTGAGGAAACTGAGAGAAGTGGAGGTTAAATGACTTGCCCAAGGTCATACAACTAGGCTGGATTTGAACTCAGGTCTTCCTTACTCCAGGCCCAGTGCTCTATCCCTTGTGCCATCTAATCACCTAGGTTTGGTGGAGAGGTATAGGAAGAAGAAAAAGAAGAGATGGAGGAAGAAATGACATACATTAATTAAAATGAGAATTGAAAACACCTGGAATACTGGGACAAGGCCAATCCTTTTTTACAGTGCCCATAATTTCCACAATAAAAACAAATGATTCTATTACCTTCATCTAAGATAAGACTCTGAGCACTGCCAAGTCCTCCTTTCTGTCCTCTCAGGTTACTTGATCCTTGGCTGCAAAGCTGAAAAATTTGAAAATGTAAGGTTAAAAGATTTGTTTTAAAAGTGATCTTTTCTGCTTTGTTGGAGAGCTACATAGTGATTAGCTCTCTGACAAAAATTTAGTCTATCAAAACAAATAGGTTTCATAAAGTCTTGAATCTTTGACTAAAAAAAGAGAGCCTTGGACAAAACCAGTTAAAACTGCTTCTGAAACAACATCTGTTGGATGATCAGTATTAGGATTTATTTTAAAAATTCTTTTTAAGTGATTCATGAAACCTGGAAGATTTTCATTTTTATCCTGTTTATAATTATTTCTATTTGTCCATTCTGTGTGCCTTAGGCAATCTTTTAGAATTGCCTCAAGGATTTGTCATTGAGTAACAGGAATCCAATCACCATTTTCTGTTTGAATTAGGACACTGACCTTCTAAATTTAAATGAAGTAATACTTCTGGAAGCAAAACTCCTCCTAAAAGTTGATTTATCAGACCTGGTTGGATTACGACAATTGATATTAACTCATAGCTCCTCTCTTAATTTCAAGGGATCTTCTTTGATATTAAGAACACTTTTTTTTAAAGGCTTAAGATCTCCAGGAGTCCATAAAACATAAATAGTAATAAAATGTTTTCCATTTCCCTCTTGCCCAGGAAGCTGCTTTAAAGGAGTTTAGAGTGTACGTTGAGGTTGGAGCACAGTGTGGAGGGAGATTAGGGGTGGAGGTTGAAGCTGCTAAGGCTGTAGTGCTTGCTCCTTCTGTCCTATCTTCTTCCTAGAATTTGAGGGTGGGGGAATTGGATAAAGATTAGATGGTAGCAAATTGTTATGAATATGTTGAGAAATAGGACTGAAGAATCATCTTTAAGAGTAGGAGTTCTTAACCTTTTGTGTGTTATGGACCTGCTTGGCAGTCTGGTGATACCTTTGGGCCCCTTCTCAAGTCAAATCAAGTCAAGTCAACCAGAACTTAAGAGCCTTCTATGTGCCAGACACCATGCTAAGTGTTGGGAATACAAAGAAAGACAAAAATCAGTTTCTCTTCTCAAAGAATTCACAGTTTAATGAGGAAGACAGATATTAAACAGGTGTGTACAAACAAGATATAGATAGGAAAAATTAATCAACAGAAAGAATTCACTAAGATAAAGGCTTATCTTGGACTTGAAGAAATCCAGGAAAGCCAAGAGATAGAGATGAAGAGGGAGGAAATTCCAGACATAGAAGACAGCCTGTGAAAATGTAAGGAGTCAGGAGACAGAGCATTGTGTGTGAAGAAAAGTAGGAAGAGTAACACTACTGAATCACAGAGTATGTAGAGGGGATGCCTGCACCAGGTGAGGCACCTCACAGAGGAGCGCGAAATGAAGAGATGTGGGCCGGGGGATCGGTGACGACTGAGACAATTTATTCATCTGAGGGTCCAGGTATATGTAGGAAAAACTAGCGTAGTCTTTGAGAGCCACTCCCATGGAACACTTCCCTATGCCCTAGTTCTCCTACGTGACTTCCTTGTTCTCTTATGTCAGTTATCATGGTTCAAGAGATGGGCAGGAAGTTCCAAGAACCTCCTTTGCACAGAAAAGTGGTGAGCCAACATCCTGAGAATGAGAGCTTATGAGGGTGAGAACAGGCAAGAGTCAAACTCTGGTCAAACCCTGTCCTTGATTCTTCAACCCTGACCGGACTCCTCAGAGCTGGCTCTCTACATAGAGGGAACTAAGGTGTAAGAAGATTGGAAAAGTAGGAAGGGGATAGATAACGAAACGCTTTGAATATCAAGCAGAATATTTTGCATTTGACCCCGGAGGTAAAGGGGAACCATTGAAGTTCATTGAATGAAAATTTATTGAGTGACATGGTTAGACCTACACTTTAGGAGGATCAGTTTGACAGTGGAGGATGGAGCAGAGGAGGGAGAGACTTGAGCCAGGGAGACCAACCAGAAGGCTACTGCAACAGTTCAAGTATGAGAACATAAGGCCTGACCTAGGTGGGGACAGTGTCAGAGGAGAGAAGGGGGCCTATGTGAGAGCTGTCATAAAGAACAGTACTTGGAAACAGATTGAATATGGGGGCTGAGAGAGAATGAAGAGGATGGCATCTAATTTGGAAGTCTGGATTACTGGGAAGATGGATGGTGGGGCCCTTGACAGTAATAGGGAAATTAAGATGAGGAGACGTTTTTTCAAAAAGAGGCTGAGAGTTCTCATAATATTTTAAATACATAAGATGAAATACACAAGACTGAAAAGAAATCAATGATATTGAAATGTTTATATTTGTATGTATATATATAGAAATGTTTTGTATATATAACTATGCCTATATAAATGTTATATATTACCATATATATACACACACACCTATATTTATATACATAGGCATAATACACATAGCTATATTTGTATATTTGTGTGTAAACATACACATATATAAACATGCAATATATTTCACATATATTATATACATATTTCATGGACCCTATCTTAAGAACTCCTATTTTCTGGATGATCCTGCTTAAGAAGATGAAGAAACAGGAATAAAATTTTCTATAGTAGTATCTATTTTGGAGACATGAACTGGTTCTTAATAAGGTGGTAGAATTTTTACAGTATTACTGGAATAATAAAATCCCTTGAAGATTTTCTTTAATATCCATCAATTTAGGTGAATGTAACTTTTTTTTTTTTTTAGCAATCAGGGTTAAATAACTTGCTCAAGGTTACACGGCAAGTTATTTCTGGGTGTGGTGCTGAGTGTCTGAGCCTGGGATTTGATCTCCAGGTCATCGCAACACTGGAGCCGGTGCTCTTCCTCGCTGAGCCACCTGGCCACCCCTTGAATGTAACTATTTAATGAGATATGTGTTTAGAATCTTCAGCTAATTTGATCTTTCATTTTATTCCAGAAGAAACTGAGTGTTCTTTTTGTCTTTTAGTAATTTCTTCATATTAAGCTTCCCACTGACCATCTTGAATCTTAGAACCTTGAGAATAAAATGCTCTTTTCAAACAATAGATTTTCTCTAAATGAAATTTCAACAACCCGGCATTCACTACTGTTTAGAAGTATCATCACAGGTAAGATATTTTTACTCTTTTAAAAACTGACAAGCCTTTGCATTCATTCTTGATATTTTTATCTAAACTAGGTTGGTGTATGTTTTTTTCCTGGGACTAATTAAACCTTAAAGTTTCTGATATTTAATTCAGTTTTTCATTTATGTGAGCTTACATATAGAAAGTAAAGGAATAGAGATTTATGGTAGACACGTAATTTGCCTGAAGTAATGTGAGGAAGATCACAGGATTTAGTCTCAGGAAAGGAAATTGGAGCAGAACTTTACTTTTAGCCCAGAAGCAAGTATCCTTCTCTCTCAAATGTAAGGAAATAGGGAAAAAGAAAAATCTCTTACCTATTGGATCATGAAATTCTCCCAGTGTGTCCCTTGCTTTTTGATGTACCAATGCAGGAGTTATGGGTAGTTGGCGTTAGTTCAAGTCTTAGAGATGGTTGATGGGTTTATATTGCTAAAGGGAAGGATATCAGAGTTTGGATTTCAAGGATAGCATATTCATTCCCATAACGGGAAGGGTAAATTGTTCATAATTCTGTAAGTATATATTTATAATTCATACATGGCAAATATGATTCACACAGGGTGAAAAAACACCTCGAAACTACCTGTTAGGAATGTAATTTTTTCAAGGTTGTTGATAGATAAAGGAGTTGTGGAGGAAAGATACCTCCTAATTGACCTAGTGAAGACCACAATTCAACTGGGAAGGGAGAAGGAAAAGGAAATAAAAGCATTTATTAAGTGCTGACTATGCCAGACACTGTGGTATTTTAAAAAATAATATATTAGTTGAGATGACTCCACCTATAAAAAGCTAGACTAATCTCAGTATCTTGATATAATAAAACACTCTCAACTACTCATTTTAACATGGAATCTGTCATATTTGATTTATACAAAATGAGTCTGACACATATCTGAGCAAATACTGGCAGAAACAATTTCTCACAGATAAACACCATAGAGATTTAAAGCAGGGTTTCTTACCTCTGGAATTGGACTTTTGAGGTTCAGTGAAAAATGTGCTGTTCCATCCTCTGCTGGAACCTGATTGGAATCAAAGGTACTATACTGTTGAGGCAAATAAACAAAGTCACTAGATGTTTCATTTAGTGATCTGAAAAACAATATTGTTATTGGAAAATATCCAAACAGCTGTTCGGAGGACAATTGCGTAATGGAGATTCTTCTCTATCAACCAAGTATCCCAGCTTGACACAATTAATATGTGCCTTATATACTATTGTGGAAATCCTCATGGAAAGTTCTAAAAGTTAATTCACACTGTAGAGTTTTACATTAAAGTTACAATTTGGGAACGGGCTGTTTATTGGACAGTAAGGAAACAATCAAAGTTACATTTTGGTATGCTAAATCATAACAATATCCTACAGATTCAGGAATTTCTGGGATGAAGTAGAGATATTGAAAATCACAAAGATTCAAACAATAGTAACCTCATGAAAATAAACTATAATCTATCTTATCATGAACATAAAAATGTTATCATCTGGTATTTTATAGAGGATGCTAGAATTTGCATATAGGTTATTCTATGTAGGACAACTATTCAGCTAGTTACATATAAGTTTTTGTTGTTCAGTCATTTTTTTAGTCATGTCCAACTCTGGGTGATCCCATTTGCTATTTTCTTGGCAAAGATACTAGAATGATTTGCCATTTTCTTCTCCAACCCATTTTAAAGATGAGGAAACTGAGACAAATAGGGGTAAGTGACTTGCCGTGGGTCACACAGCTAGTAAATGTCTGAGGTGAGATTTGAACTCAGGAAAATGAGCCTGGTACTCTATCCATCGATCCACATAATTGCCCACACTTATAAGTTTAGAGGTCTATTAAATTTCTAATCAAGTTTTATGTATGACTTAATTTTAATTCACTTACAATTTGATAGTTTAATATTTTATTTTCATGCACAGAATATGACAAAATAACATAGGCTTCAGGAAGATTGATTGCTATTTCTTTGGCTCTTAAGCCCAAGGAAATGATGGTTAAGAGGGATCACCCTGTTTCCTAAAGCATTTGAGAAAAAGAACTGAATTCTACTGAATTTAAGTCCACAGTAGAACTTGCTGTAGACATGCTCAAAATTTTTCTACTAAAGATGGAGGCATCCAGCAGGTACAGAGGGTAACCTAACATTTCAGGAAAAGAAGCCAAAGCCTCAATCAACAACAGCAGCATTGATATATCACATTTATGTCATGCCTTAAGGTTGGCAAAACACTTTACATGTATCACCCTATTATATTTCTCCCTCATTTCTGTAAAATAGGTGCTATTATTAATTCCATTTTATAGATGAGAAAATTAAGGATGAGAGAAGTTAAGTGATTTACCCAGGATCATATAGAAAGCAAATATTTAAGAAAGGAATCAAACTCAGGTTTTCCTGACTCTAAAATCTACCCTTTATCTTCTGTGTCACCTGGATGCAAAGTGACAGGTACAAAAGGAAAAAAAAAACCAAGTATGTTACTATGGATGATTTTGAGTTGGAAGTGACATTAGAGATAATCTAGTCTAGTTTCTCTATTTTACGGATGAGAAAAATGAAGACTTTGAGAAATTAAATGGCATGCCTACATAGCTAGTAAGTAAAAGAAGCAGGATTTGAACCCTGATCATTGGATGTCCAATCTAGCCTGTTTTGCTCTTTATCATTCTGCCTCCTAGAAATGTCTGTTTGAAAGAAAAAAAAAAGATGGACTGGTCATTTAGTGAGAGCAAGGGATAACTCATGTCTACATTCATCAGTACAATGTCAAGACAGTCAGAAGAAGAAGTTGGGTAGAGGACTTAGGTTGGCTTTATGAGATGATGGGGACAAAAACCACACAGGAGGGGCTGGCATGCTTGGGTTGGCTATCTGAATCGTTGGAGGAAGAACTTGTATTGTTAAGATTACAGGTCTCTGAAAGTTCTGGGTGTCTCCTGCACATGACTCAGAAAGACCTTACTTCTTATTCAGTTCATGTTGACATAGGGCTCTAGATCATGGACTCCATAGAAGGATGGAAGCAGAGTTCCATAGGTTGGGGGTGGGTGGGTTTTTAAATATTATTTATTCATTGTATGTTTCTAAGCCTATCTTAAGCTAGGTTTTCCTGCTCCAGTCTCTCTAACCATGCTCTGCTTTCTAGGGGAAAGTGTTCTCTTAGAAAAGGGCAGTATCTTGTTGCAGAACCAGATGGAAATTCTAGGGAGACAGTTTTTGGCTTAACCTAAGAAAGAGCTATTTAATAACTTGAACAATACAAAAATGGAACAAGTTGCTGTTGGGATACTGAGCTCCCTGTAATTGGAAGTATTCAAACAGAGCTTCTCTGTTCACCTGTCAGGCACCCTGTGTGATTTCTACATTGGGTGAGTCTCTTTCCCTAGAGCCTAAATTTGAGGGTAAAGAGTATTTTTCTACACATTACCTATTATACCCTTTCACAAAACCTGATTCAGTGACTGTTTCTCTTCTGCAACATTCTGCTTTCTGTCTCTATGCCTTCGCAAAGGCTCTGCCCCCTGCCTAGTGGGTGCTCCTTTCTTACCTCTACTTCAGCATCTCCAGTTTTCTCCAAAGCAAGCTCAAAAGACATGAGGCCTTTTCTGACTCTCCCCCCATCTCCAGCTATTAGTTATTCTCCCTAACAAATTACCTAATGTTTGGTATAGTGCCTGTCACACAGTAGGTATTTTTTGAATTAATTTGAATTGAATTATATGCTTTTTCCTTCTCTGTAGTGATGTAGATCTATTAGGCACCCCATAAATATTTGTTTTAAAAAAATAATGCATGTAAAAACAATTTTAATGTTCTTTTTTTTTTTGGTAAAACTTTGAGTTTCAAATTATATTCCTCCCTCCCTGCCCTCCTCTTTCCCTGAGATATACAGGTTCTACATGTGCAATCATGTAAAACATCATAAATACTTATTGATTGACTGAGTGGATGAAAAGTTAAGACTCTGTATTAAAGACCTGGTTCTTCCATGCACTGACATGGTGATAACCTTGATTTACAGAGAAACTTGTGAGAAAATTGACAAAATCAAAGTAAAAATTCCCCCATGCTGGGAACACTGGCTGATGGGCCAGGTTTGCCTCCTCATTCCATAGCTGCAAGGACATAGGTGGATGCCCTCAAACTAAGGTAGCTCCTCAATAGGAATATCAAATCTAGAGACATTTTTTGTCACAACATATAGGAGCCATCAGGACCCTGGATTTTCTTTTAATTAGCATTTTTTTTAAACTGTAGTGTTAGAACTTTAATGTATGCATAATTTTCCCTAACTGAATTTATGAAAATGTATTAAGATGGCAGGCATTTAAAGAGCTTCAGGGAACACATTAGAATTCAGTGTCCAGCAAGGTGCATATGGAGAAAACTATGCTGTCAGCATGTTTATATCCCCTTTAGCTCATGAACTGTATCTTAAACTTAGCTTGGTTCCTGGAGAATCAGGAATTTGGCACATTGTGTGTATGCAATTGTAATTTAACTTTGGAGAGATGTAACATCAATTATGGGGAAAGGGATAATATTTGCTCCAGAGCACTGGTGCTGTTAATAAAAAGCTGATTCCTGAATATGTTTACAATGGCTATTTCTTTCCTATGACCCAAGTCATAAATGCTGAATTTTATGAAACCCATGTCCTTAAGCTTATATAAGAAAACAAAATGAAATAAAAAAAAGTACTACCTGCCAATATATAATTTATCACCATAACTTGGGGGCAGCAAAATCCTCTGAACTGGCGCTTCTGTGAGTCAGAATTGGTTGGCTTAGTTGTCTTTCTGGGTAAATCAGGCTGTCTCCTCATCCCCCACCCCATGTCAGATTGGTGGTAGCATTTGACCTGAGGGCCAAGGGCAGTGCCTTGTAGTAGCAGGAAGAAGCAAAGAGGCCTCATGGGCACTCAGCAGTTCTGAAGAGTCAGCTGAAGTGTATGTGATACGACAGTTCTTTTTTCTTTCAACTCTTCAAGTAACAAAGTAATGCTGTTTTACAATTTGGACTCAGCAGAAAAAAAGAGAGCAATGCCTTCTCTTTGCCTATGGTCTGATTAATCTTAACTTTTGGAATTTGACTATATTTGGAAAAGCAGTCAAGATCTAGGGAAGAAGTTGAAGTTCAATATTTTCTTGACATTTTCTGGGGAAGGTAAATCCATTCTCTCTCTTTCTTTCTTTCTTTCTACAGGGAGAGAGATAGGGATAAATAGAGATAGAGATAGGAACAGAGAGACACAGAGACAGAGAGAGACTGAGATAGGGACAGAGATAGAGATAGGGAGAGAGAGAGAGAGAGAGAGAGAGAGAGAGAGAGAGAGAGAGAGAGAGCTCATTTACTTTGCAGCATGAAGCAGCTTCCCCTTTCTCCCCTCCAACCCACAAAAATCATAGAATCATAGAATTTAAAGGCTAGAAAGGGTTTTTGGACTCCATTACTCCTGCCCTATTTTGGTGTGAGAAGTATGTTTTCAGACACATCCAGGAGAACTTTTATAAGCAAAGAGATAATTGTACTATTAAGCAATCATTTTGTTGCTCTGGAGAAATTGGAGTGCTGTGTACAGCCTCTGCAATGTTTTTTTATAGCTTGCTTTAGTAGGCAGGATGACTTGGGAAGAGTAAAACCAGCTAAAAACTGTCCAACATGGCCATTTTAAAAGATCTTGGGAGGGATCATAAATTTAGGTTTGGACATGTTTTCAGAGGCCATCTAGTCTAACCCCTCATTTTACAGATAAGTCACCTGAGGCTCAGAGGTGACCTGTCCAAGGTTATACAGACAATAGGTATCAGAACCAGGATTGGAACCCCTCTCTTCTGACTCTAAATTCATCACATTTTAACAGAACTGTATGATGCCTAGTTGCTCTGATGCTATTACCTATATGGAGAAGAGGAGGGGCACAAAAAATGATGCAACCAGCCAAAAGGTTACAGTGAAGCTTAGATTCTGGGTACATACTAGAGTTTCAGTTGTAAAGAGTGAATCTGTGCAATGTCTTCTCACTTCAGAATTGAATTTACAGTGACTGTTAGTTTACAGGTTATATCACCAGAAGAATTTTCTTCAGCAATATGTATAATGCATGTGTATATATATGTGCACAATGTGCATTTTATGCACGTATGTATGCATATACACACATATATACATGTGTTTATAAAATGTTTCTTTCTGTTTTGCCTTCCTTGGTGTATATATCCCATGGTGGTATCACTGGGTCAAAGGGTATGGATAATTTAATCACTTTATTTACTTAATTCCAAATTGATATGCAGAAAAGAACAGGACTAATTTATAGCTCTGCCATAAATGTTTTAGGGTGCCTATTTTCCATCAGTCCTTCTAGCACATTGTTTTTTATTTATTGTTTTGTTTTTGGTCATCTTTGACCATTTGTAGGATGTGAGGCAAAACCTCAGAGCTGTATTAATGTGCATTGCTTAGACTATTATTGCTTTGGAACATGTTTTTGAATGCTCACTTATAGTCTGTAATTCTTTTGAAAATTTTTTATATCCTTTGATCATTCATTTATTTTGGAATAGTCCCTGACTATTTATCTCTGTACCTATGTATGTATGTATGTGTGTGTGTATATATGTATGTATGTATCCATCTAGGTTATTAGAGCTTTATCAGTGATGTCAGATGCAATTTACACTTACATGGAAGTTTCTCACCCTTATTAATTTTATTTTTTGCATAAATGTTTAAGTTTTATGCAATCCATAGTTTGATCATCATTGTCTTCTCTGTCCCATCTGGTTAAGAATTCACTTCTTATCATACTTGTGAAAAGTATCTTTACTTAAAATTATTTTTATGATATATTTAGGTTGCAAAGTCATTTGGAAAATATGACTTCTGGTGTAAGATGTTGACCTAAATCTAAATGCTGTACCACTGCTTTCCAGGTTTCCTAATAGTTTACTATAAAAAGGAAATAATTTCCTTGGTTTTTATTTTTTGAACACTAGGCAACAATTTTCATTTTTTAAAATTTTCATTCTTATGTAGTCTATCTCATTCTTTGACTGTTTTAAAAATAATACTAAATATTTTGTATGACTACCACTTTTTAATATAGTTCAAGGTCTGATGATACTTTCCATTTGCATTATTTTTCTCATTATTTTCTATAATAAATTCTAGACCTCTTGTTTCTTAACATAATTAAAAAAATCATTTTTCCAAGTCCTATGCAGTGTTCTTGGAAGTCTGATTGGTATCATAGTATATCATGTGAATCTACATGTATCACATATAAATTAATGCAGAGAACAATATCATCATCTTTATTATATTGACAGTCCAACCACGTGCACCAAACATCTGTTCAATAATTTGTCTCTTTCTGTAAAAAATGTTTTGTAGTTGCATTTGTATAAGCCTTGCATGTATTTTTGTAGGTTAACTTCCAGATGTTTTATAAACACTGTAGTTATTTTAAATGCAAGTTCTTTTATTGTTGTTTTTTTATTATTTTTGTAATACATGTTAAAATTTTTAAAGATTTATTTTATAACCTGCTATTTTACTGAACATCCTAATATTCTCAAGCAGTTTTTTCACTGAGTGTCTGAGATTTCCTAAGCAACCATCTTACCTACAAATAGTGATGATTTCATTTCTTCTTTATCAATATTTATAAATTAAATTTTATCCAATT
This sequence comes from Petaurus breviceps papuanus, assembly GCF_028583685.1. NCBI lineage: Eukaryota > Metazoa > Chordata > Mammalia > Diprotodontia > Petauridae > Petaurus > Petaurus breviceps. Next base: position 3,445,556 of record NW_027187358.1, on the reverse strand, counting down.
AATCTTATTATGGTATATGATATGTTGTTGATCTGAACCCAATTTCTGCTTAATTATTTTTTAAGTTTACTAGTGCTTCTTATGAAAAAGAAAATCCTTTTCCTAGATATTAATATTTTTGGGTTTATGAAACACTGGGTTACTGGATGAATAAACATTTATTAACTTCTTACTAAATACTTGGACAGCTGGGTGGTACAGTGGACAGAGGAACCAAACTCAGGACCTGGAGTCAGGAAGGTCTAAGTTTAAATAATGATCAGAAACTTACTGACTGTGTGACACTAGGCAAGTCACTTAACCCCATTTGCCTCAGTTCCTAATCTATAAAATAGGGTCACAATGGAGAAGGAAATGGTGAACAACTCCAGTATCTTTTCCAAGAAAACCCCATGGATTTATCCATGGGGTCACATAGAATTGGACACTACTGAACAACAACAGCAACATGCTGGATGGTATGATATGTTAGACTGTATGTTAAATCAAACATGAATGAAATAATTTCTATTCTCTAAGAGCCTAAATGCTAATAAAAGAGACATGAACATATTTAAGAATATTCAGAAAATGATACCTTGAAAATTAGAATCAGGCAAGGTGAAGCCAGTGAAGATATAAGAGATCAAGAAATAATCAAACAAAATATGAAGAATGAAAAAAATAGAAAAGAAAGTGAAATGTCTTATAAGAAAAACAGCTGTTCTAGAGAAGAGATCAAGAAGAGAAAACAAGAATGATCAGACTACCTGAAGGCTATGATCAAAAAAAGAATCTTGATATAATAGTATGAGAAATAATTAGCAAAAATTGTCCTGAAGCATTAGAATGGGTTTGGGGAGGGGAGAGTAGAAATAGAAAATATCCATCAATCACCACTTGAAAGGGATTCTATGATGAAAACTCAAAGGAATATTATATTCAAATTCTGAAACCCACAGCTGAAAAAGAAAATATTAAAAGCAACAAGAAAAAAACAATTTAAATGTGACAATGCCATAATTGGAATCATACAAGACCTATCAGTGAAGATAGTAAAGGACTGTAGGTCTTGGAACACTGTATATTGAAGAGCAAAAGAACTGGGACTCCAGGTGAAAATATCATACCCAGCAAAGTTGAGCATAATCTTGAATGGAAAAAAAAATGGACATTTGATCAACTGTCAGATTTTCAAGACTTCGTTAAAAAAAAAAAAACACCTGAACTTAATACGAGATCTGACATATAAGAGCCAAGAGAAACATAAGTTATGTACCAAAGACTGATTACAAGGGATTCAATAAAGACAAATTGTTTAATTTTTATATATTTAAAATGTGAAGCATATGTCTAAGATTGTCATTAGTAATTGGGTAGTTAGTAAAGAAAGATTGGAGTAGACCTGAATATGATATGACTTTAAAAAGTGAAACCATTTAGGAACAGCTAAAAAGAATAATTATTTTATACAAATGAAGTATAAGCAGAAGAATCAATGCAGAAGAATTAGATGGGGGAGGAGGGTTGTTAGTTCTGGTAACCTACTTTCATTGGGAATGGGTTTAAGAGGGAACAATGCAACATAGCTAGAAGAGTCTAAAAGTCTTCTAAATTCAGAAGAAATAAAATGTAAGGAGATATGGAAGGAGGAGAAGACAAGGGAGGGATCTCTAGAGGGGATGGTGAGGGTGAGGGAATAGGTCAAAGTGGGGTATAAAAGGGTGTTTTGATCAATGGGAATGGGAGAATAAGGGAGGGATCCTTGGAAGAGGGTAGGCTAAGTAATAAGAGGACAAGGTAGAGAGTAGAAGTAAAGTAGAAGAGTCAGGAGGGATAGGAAACAAGAGATACACACAAACATAAGAACTAAGATCAGGAGTAAAATAGGTTTGGGAAAGTATATGTCTATATATGGATGTATATATGTATCTATGTCTATATTAGAAATATATTTGTACTTAGCTGTAGCCTTCTGGGATGAGGGGGGGGAGGGAGGAAAGGTAAAAAAGAATGAAGTAAAAAATGCACAGCAGAAAAAAAAAACTTACAAGGAAGCAAAGAAAATATGGGCAGCTTTCAACACAATGTGTAGTATTTATCATACAGTCTTTCTTAAAATGAAAATTTATCATTATATACTTTGAATCCTCTCATGTTCTGCTATGCACATGACATGCTTCTCCCTTTCTTAATATTTAAGTTCCAATATTTAAGTTTATGATATTTTTCTTCTTGTTTTTGGAGGGCAATTGGGCTTAAGTGACTTGCCCTAAGTCATATGGCTAGTAAGTGTGTCAAATGTCTGAGGCCGGATTTGAACTCAGGTCCTCCTGACTTCAGGGCCGGTGTTCTACTATGTGACACCTAGCCTCTCCTTTCTTCTTTCTATTCTGTATTTGTGTTCTGGTGTTTGAGTCTAAAAGAAAATTAACAAAAAGAATAGTCAGACTATATTAAGAGAATTCATACAAATAAATGCAAATTAGTTAAGTACAAGGTAGTTTGAGAGTACACTAGCATTTCTAAAGGGAGATCAGGAGAAGCTTCACATAGGAAATGATGTTTGAACAGCATCCTGAAGGAAGAGAAGGATACTATGAGGTAGAGATAAGGAGAGAGTATATTCTAGTAATGGGGGCATAGCCAGGGCAAAGGCATGGAGACTGGAGATGGAATGTCATGTGTGAAGATCTGAAAGGTCAGTGTGGTTGCATGGAGTATAGTATGGGGTGATAATATACAATGAATCTGTAAAGTTATGTTGGAGAAGATAGAGCAGCTTATATTTGATATTAGAAACAGGAGGAAGCCACTGGAGTTGATTAAATAGGAGAGTGACATGATCAGATCTGCACTTAAGGAAAATTATTTTGGCAACAGTATAGAGAAAAAATATCATAAACTTCAAGCATGGAGACCAATTAGGAGGTTACTGTAATAATCTAGGTAAGAAATGACAGGGGCCTGAACTAAGATGGCAGCTGAATGGAGAGAAGGAATCAGATGTAGGAGATAATGTGGAACGAGAAATAAGACTTACCCACCCATTAGATATGTGGGGTAAAGGAGAGGGAGGAATTGAAGATAATGCCAAACCTGAGAGGCTTGAAGACAGAAATAAGGGAGTTTGGAAGAGGGGTGGAAATTTTTTGGAAAGATGATGAGTTCTGTTTTAGATAGGTTGAGTTTGAGTTGTTTCTGTAACATCCAGTCTGAAATATCTAATATGAAATTGCTGATGTGAAACTTAAGCCTGGGGGGAGAGATTAGAGTTGGACACATAGCTCTAGGAGTCATTGACATAAAGGTAATGGTTACCCCTATGGGAACTGAGGAGATCATTAAGAAGAATATGTAGACAGAGAAGAATAAGGTTCCATTGAAGGGAAGTCTTGTTCCCTTTCCTTATTTCTATAGCTAGTATTCTTATAAATATGGTAATGGTGAGGAGAGGGAACATTTTTGCTTAACCCATGTTTATACTTAAAAAGCTATTTTTTCTTTTAAGCAATCAGGGTTAAGTAACTTGCTCAAGGTTACACAGCCAGTTATTTCTGGGTGTGGTGCTAAGTATCTGAGCCTGGATTTGATCCCCAGGTCATCCCGACACTGGAGCTGGTGCTCTTTACTTGCTGAGCCACCTGGCCGCCCCTAAGCAAATGGGGTTAAGTAACTTGCTCAAGTTTACACAGCCAGGTGTTTCTGGGTGGGTGCTAAGTGTCTGAGCCCAGATTCAATCCCCAAGTCATCTCAACACTGGAGCCGGTGCTCTTACTCGCTGTGCGACCTGGCCGCCCCAAAAGCTATTTTCTCCTGACATTATTTGTACTGAGTCCAGAAGGCATCTTCTCATAGATGATTGACCCCTTTTTTCCTTCTGTTGGGCCTAAAGTTCATCCCACCTGAGGTCCAATAACCCATTTTCTGATGACTAGAACTTCAGTGTTTACTTTTTCCTGACAATGTCCTTTTCCATGTCCTCATGTCCCTGGGGGTTACCAGCCTTTGTATTGCAAGGTGCATTTGTAATAAAAGTATTTCTTTAACATTATTGATTAGCTTGCCTCTTAAATCCCAAAGTAACTGTAATGGACTGTGGGACTCTGCATGTATACCTGCCTGAACTGTCTCTTTCTCTGTCTTTGATTCTCTCTCTCTCCCTCACCCTTTCTTACATACATAGAGTATAATTTCTTACTCTGATCATAGTGGTCTAGAGTAGTCTATCTGAAGATGATGAAGTAATTTATTCCACATTTATAAGGCCAAGTTTAGTCAACAACTTGAAGTATTGGCATAGAATATATCCTATAAATGGAGAATCTGAGCATCATTATTCTTACTCACTTGTTTACGGACAATGAAGGGCTATTACCTTGGACCAATCTTGCCGTGAAATAAGGGATATGGTACTGGTTACTTTGTTTGAACTCTTGTTTGGGTCAGTCATGTTAAATTTCATAACTTCGTGTGAAATCCAACTGCGGTTTGACAACAGCCCAGGATCTCTCTTGGGTGGGTTGAAGGCATATGGTGGATTTCATAAAAATATTTTAAAAAATTCATTTCAAGAATAAACATATGCTCCACAGCATATGGGAATGGAGATGTCACAATACTGAACAACAATGGCTGTGAAACAGCCACCGAAAAGTATTCAAAACAGTAAGGGTATATTTTCCCCTACTTCTAACTCTGGAAGAATTCTGCAATCTAGCACAGAATAACTGTGGCTTGGATCCTCAGAGTAATGACTACCATAAACACATGTGTTGTCTCTCATCAACATTCCGAGTATATTAGAATCTCTTGACCCATTGAATCTGGTTACTCTGGCAAATGTCAGCCTTCTTCTAGGGGTTAAGCCAGGAAAGAGAATCGAAAAGCAAAAGCAAGCTGGTGTTGGCTTTGTGATTGAAGTTGCTGCTTGCCCCAAGAGCTGCTATGTTATAGAAATACTAATTTAATTCCAGCAGGGTCTTCAGTAGCTCCTGATTCCCAGTGACTAACAACTCTGCCCAACTGCCAACACTGCAAAACTGTACAAATGCCAGATACAATCGGCAGTCTATTTTCTAAAAAGTATATGAACAGCCTGGTAATGGAATCCAAATGACGTGTCCTTTAAACATTTTATTTCTGAATGTAGAGGCTCTGACCCCATATTTACTTATTCCCCTGCTAATTTAAGGAAGAACAGGGAAGCATTTGTTTCTAACTAAAAGGAAAAAGCACATAATTTCTTTTTCTCTTCTGGGAGGGAAAAGTTTGACCAGATACATGGCTAACTTCAATGTATCATTTAAACAATTTCCATAAGATATTGAATGAAAAGCAATTATGTAACTATAATATGTTCCAAGAAAATAGACTCTTGTGCATGGCAGCTGCCTTCAAATGTTCACAGAGTTGTTATGTGGAAGAGGCGTCCCACTTGTTCTGTTTGCGCTTAGAGGCCAGACCTAGGAGAAATGGGGCAACTGCAAATTTAAGCCTGATGTCAGGAAAAACTCTAGAAAGCTGCACTGTCCAAAAGTCAACAAGCCACTTTGGGTGGTAGTGGCTTTTTCGTTCTTGGAGGTCTTTGAGAAAAGGCTGTCTGACTTTTGTCTGAGTATTATATCGAGGGAGGTCTTATTCAGGAAAGGGTTAGACTAAATGGCCTCCATATTTCCTTCCAAACCTGAAATACCATGAAGGTTTGTTTGCAATTTCTTCTACTAGACATAGGAACATAGAGGTGATGTTAGGGGTCATCTTGTCCAATTCTCTTGTTTTATCATTTTGGAAACTGAGGTCTAATAAGGTTAAATAACTCACCACTGATTGGGTCAGAGATGGAATTTGAACTGAAGTCTTTAGAGACAGTGATTTCTCTCTCTCTGTCTCTGTCTCTCTGTCTCTGTCTCTGTCTCTCTCTCTCTCTGTCTCTCTCTCTCTCTCTGTCTGTCTCTCTCTCTCTCTGTTTTTGCTTTTTTGGGAGGGGGGAAGGCAGGGCAATTGAGGTTAAGTGACATGCCCTAGGTCACACAGCTAGTAAGTGTTAAGTGTCTGAGGGCAGATTTGAACTTAGGTCCTCCTGACTCCAGGGCTTGTGCTCTGTTCACTGTGCCACCTAGCAGTCCTGAGACAGTGATTTCTTTATTACAACTGGTCATTGTCTGAAGCAGCTGTTTTGATATTTCATTGTCTTATCACAATTGCATGTCATGGCATCATCACCACCCTGGTGTTTTGGTCCTCTTTAGGAACAAAGGAGAGACAACAACCTCTGTAAGTATGAACTGCCCCACTGGGGACCCAATTGGGACTGGCCAGTTGGGCAACAAAGCTCTTTCTTTTTTTTTTAAAAGCAATTGGGGTTAAGAAACTTGCTCAAAGTTACATGGCCAGTTATTTTTTGTGTGGGTATTAAGTATTTCAGGCCAGAACTGATCCCAGGTCCTCCCAACTCTGGGGCTGGCACTCTTACTCACTGCACCACCTAGCTGCCTTACTTTCTTTCTTTCTTCCTTCCTTCCTTCCTTCCTTCCTTCCTTCCTTCCTTCCTT
>NW_027187358.1:3416306-3438923 GCF_028583685.1 Petaurus breviceps papuanus | reverse complement strand
CTTTCTTTCTTTCTTTCTTTCTTTCTTTCTTTCTTTCTTTCTTTCTTTCTTTCTTTCTTTCTTTCTTTCTTTCTTTCTTTCTTTCTTTCTTTCTTTCTTTCTTTCTTTCTTTCTCTGTCTGTCTCTCTCCCTTTCTTTCTACATAGGATAGCACACCTTTTTTTCTGTGGGTGCTCTGTCAAAAAGAATGTAAATTTCAATCCCCGAAATCTTGCAAGGTATCTTGGGGTTTATGGGTTAGATTTCTTTCTTAAGGACCATGCCTTAAACCCAAATCACTGTGGCTGTCATTGAATGGCCAAAAATAGATCCCAGGATCATTGTATGAAAAAAGCAATTATTTCTGTTTTGGCCAGAAACCCTGAGAGTCTTCCTCTCACAGATGTATTTTTTAACTAGGTAAAAGAGGCCAATTCTTGGTCTCATTTCTTATCTAGTCTTAATCACTGAGTGGATGTTGCCTCAGACAAACTGAGATCTGATAAAGACCTTAGTTTAAAAAGGTCAAGGTCTCCCACTACATCCAACTCCATCTCCAGTTGTCCTGTTTTGTATCTTGCCATTGGACCCTGATGGCTCTGGAGAAGAAAATGAGGCTAGTGACTTTGCACAGCCCTCTCTCACTTAAATACAATTCACTATCATGTTATGGTATCACCTTCCTGATGTCATTGTCCTTTTCAAGGAGGACAAACAAACAACAACATCTTATCACCAGTATTTCTTGGCTATTCAGCCTGTGATCCTCATTTGCAAGAAACATGGTTTTCATATGTGTCACCTGACTGTATACCTCAGTTTTATGTGGTCCCACTTAACAACCGCTGCATGTAGGTACATATCTTCAATGAAATTTGACGATTTTGTTCTCCAGAACAATTCAAATCCATCATGAATCTCAGAGTCATATGATCTCTCTTTTGTACCTTGCATGGCCATTTGGCGGTTGTTCAAGTTGTGTGCATCTGAACATAAGCTCTTAGTGTTCAAAGAAATTGACTGTCTTGCCAACCTAGTGTCATTGGCATGTGGGTGTTCTGTGAAAGTGATTAAAGTAGGGAATAACTTGAGGTCCAGGAGTCACAGAGAAAGATAAAGGCTGTGTATCACACATAGCCTGCAAATTCCAAGAGAAAGAGAAAATCTATCAGGACTATTTGTGGAAACAATTATTCAGTCTTGCTGGTTTCATCAAAATGTCTTTTAGTTCAAATCTGGAAGCCTACTATTAATCAAGTTGCCTTGGGAAAGATCACTGCTTCCCTTGGGGTCCCACTTTTAGCATCACAAACCAGATGTTCCGTTAGACAAGAGGCAAACACTTATAGCTGTAGTGTGCTAAGTTGAGTCAGCGGGAAGAATAAAGTTTAATTTACGGTCATGGTCACGTACCCCTCCCTTCCACTGTTCTCTCACCCCCTTAACATTAACTTTTACAGTGTTAACAGGTACATACCCCCTCCTGCAGTTAAAAACATAGAATGGAAACTATTTCCTAGCCTTGTAGGTCCATCAGGTTATTTCAAGGAATGCATTTATAAAATTTCCAAGTTGAACTATTAAAAGTCATTTGAGACAACAAATGTTTTCTATGCAGCTATATCATAAAATTTCAACTGGAAATACTTTTAGGCTTCATTTAGTCCAACCTTGCTTCACTTTTATAAATTCAGATATTGAGGCCCAGAGAGACTCGTTCCAGTTCACACAGCAGTCAATGGCAGAACTGAAACTCAATTTGAGGTCTCCTAATTTCTAGTCAATTGCCCTTCCCATTATAATATGAAAGAAATCAATCAGTAATCAGAGTTCTTGACAATACATCTTATTGGAAATCAAAGCAGTAATGAAATACTTCATAGTCAAAATCATTCTTTAAGTGCTTTTCCTCTAGAAAATTTCCCTTCATTCTCCAATTCCATTTTATACCCCCTATCTTGATGTCAAAATGACTGTCTTTAATGTCTCTCATTATGATGAAACTCTATGTGACTTGGAATTAAATATGAGTTAATTGGAGAACTTTTGATCTGTTTTTAAGGACTTTATAATGAGAAAAGTAATATTTTTATACTGAAAATAGAGGAATGAAATATATTTCTATAGAAAGTAGAGAACCAGAATTTCCCAGGAGAATATAAGCTCTCAGAAGGCAGAACAGTTTGATTTATCTTTCTATCCCCAGCCCAGTATGGTATCTCCCTAGACCATTACCTAGGACCACACTTCCCAAATAGTAGTCACTTAATAAATGTTTGTTTAATTGAATGATCATTCTGTTATCAGAACTACTTGATTGGAACCCATGCTCTTTCTCAAGAGGAGAATGGGCCCCAACTTTCCCCTCCAAGTCAGTTTTGCAAAGATTGGGACTTTCAGCCATTAGCAATAGGGCACCTATCAGGGACTGAACTTCAGTAAATATTCCTTATTTCATCTTTTCTGTCACACCGTGTACTGTTCACACAGACTCAGAAAGACAGAAGACTTTTTATAGAGCTCAAAGATCTAAAACACAGTAAGGCTATTTCAGGGAAATTTTAGTTCAGAATAAAAATGGTCAGTTACCCAACTCTGCTAAAGATCAGAAATCTACTTCATGGGGTGGCTACGTGGCACAGTGAATAGAGCACCAGCCCTGGAGTCAGGAGGACCTGAGTTCAAATCCGACCTCAAACCCTTAACACAAAAACTAGCCGTGTGACCTTGGACAAGTCACTTAACCCTAATTGCCCTCCAAAAAGCAAAAAAAGAAAAAACCAAAACACCTATGTCATAGAATATCAGTCACATATGCACAAAACATGAGAAAGTTGCCCTGGTCTATCTCTCACCCTTAATTTATTGATAAGACACCAACTCTACAAATTTCAGGACAAGAAAAAAAAGTGGAGTTAGCAAAATAAAAAAATTATACAATAAAGACTAAGTGGACCCTTTAAAAAACACCCCCATGTCATTACTACCATACTATGGCTTCCTCATGTCAATACCCATCAGCTAATAATTTGAGAAATTATTTAGGTCAGTAGCGAAATGATACTTCACTTCCATCTCATTGCATATCCTTATGGTGATGAGGTACTAGCCAAGAAGTATAAACACTGACCAGCTGGCAACTCTAATAATAGCAGAGAGGTCTAATTGTAGTAGCCGGCTTCTTATAGCTCCTCAGAGCTGCTAACTGCCCCTGCTCACACTGTTAAAGAGAGTTAGAAAAACAGGTGAACAGAGTTATATTCTGCTGGAGGTAGTTAGACGGTAGGGTGGAGAGAGGATTGGACATAGGATTAGGACAGATATGAGTCCAGATCCTGCCTCATACACCTATTAGTCATGTTACCTGGGGCAAGTCACTTTCCCTTCTGAACGTGAGTTTCTTCATCTTGTGTAAATGGGGATAATAATAGCACCTACCACACAGGGTTCTTGTAAAGATCAATGAGGTAGGATATATATGATAGATTTGTAAAAGTGACTTGGAGGGGGAGGCTAGGTGGTGTAGTGAGTAAAGCACCCAGCCCCTGAGCTAGGAGGACCCGAGTTCAGTTCCGGCCTCAGACACTTAACACCCACACAAAAATATTAGCCGTGTAACCTTGGGCAAGTTACTTAACCCCAATTGCCCTCCAGAAGACAAAAAAAAATTCATTAGGGGCGGCCAGGTAGCACAGCAAGTAAGAGCACTGGCTCCAGTGTCGGGATGACCTGGGGATCAAATCCAGGCTCAGATACTCAGCACCACACCCAGAAATAACTGGCCGTGTAACCTTGAGCAAGTTACTTAACCCTGATTGCTTAAAAAAAAAAGTAACTTGGAGTTTGAGGAATACTGTGTAAACAGAATATTTTAATTGAGTGAAACAATTGTGTGTAAGGTGTGTTTTGCAGCTGAAAAGTGCTATATAGTGGGGAGCTTGATTATTATTATAGCGGTACAGTCTCTGAGATTGGTGTTTCCCCAGGGACTATCATTTACTAGAATACTTCCATTTGCCCTCAGTGCCAACATGGCCCAGATTGTTTGGCTGAGCAGAAATGACAAAGGAGGAAGTTATAGGATTCACTGGGGAGAGACGGGAAAAAGGCCAGGAACATGGGGTTGATGGGAAGAGATAGATTAACATGGGGTTCTTTCATGTGTATGAATCGTCTTTCCTGGTCTTGAAGGTAGTAACCTCTCCTATTCTTATAAGGGCAGATGGAGCTTTGTTTCTACCCTCTTCAGAAGAGTGAAAAGCACAGTGAAGGGAGTCAGCTTGTGTGGTAGCCATGTCCCTGCAGGTTGTCTGAATAGGTCTGAGACTGAAACCCATGTCACACTAAGTCACGGTCACCTAGACAATGCTGGATGGAAGTGGCTGTGATTGGCCCCTGTTTCTCCCATCCAGAAAACTGGCTTTTTGTCAAGTCAGTGAATTCCCTGAATTCTCTTCTTGATTTTCGCAAGTGGCAGGAAGGTGAGACTTCACTTTGGGTCATCGGGACTGAGATTGGCTGCAAGTTCCTGTCAGTTTCTGCTATTTCCACTGTTGCCACACTTTTATTCAACTGTTTGCTTTCACCATCCCAAGAAGTCTAAGTGATTTGCTAACAGTATTCTGAGCACACTAAGAATAGGATGTATCCAGTGACGGGGAGTGATATGAACCAAAGACAATATCTAGGACCTGGGGTGAAATAGAGAAATCAAGTCTTCTGGAAGGGTCTGCCCACACATCTCTGATTATTATTCAGTGCATAAAGGTTATAAAGGTAGCTTCTATTCCTTCCATACAGATAGCCAGTATTGTGCTGAATTTGTAGAAAGGAAAAAGGAAAAGGATGATGCCAGCTTTAATACTCCAGAATGTGCACACGTGCACGTGTGAGCCTGTGTGTGTGTTCTACTAGTATAGATCATAACTGTTCTGTGACTATGTAGATGGTCTTTTATTTTCTCGTTTACCCCCAAATCAAATCAAAACAAAACGAATCACCTGGAGTTAACCTGGTGATAAGCTGCATATACCAGACATGAAGTTTATCACTAGCCACAAACGAAACTCCCTAGGTCAGAATTGTTAGAGTTGGTGGTCTGCAGCCATAATCTTCAAGAACACCCCTGTGTAGTGAGAATATCAATCATATGGTGATCAGATTAACAACTCTCATTGGAAAACATTTTCAAAAGCTTTTCTTATTCATTGTATATCATTAAGTGCAAATATGATAACAAAAGGGGAATTTTGAAGACTCTTGGAATATGCAATCACTCCTGAATTCACTCCTGTAGCTCTTTGGAAATTACTCTTTAAAGGTGCTCAGAAGTCTTAAACAATTAAAATTCTTATAATAGTCTCTGATGGAAATCCTTTTTTGAAAAATAGATGGGCAAATGGGAGTCTCAGGGAGATGAAAGTGATTTTCTAAATTAGAGTTAGTTGACAATGAATTTTTAAGGTTGGTGTAGGGAAACTATTCACTTAGAAGGCCAGGTGTTTTCCTTAAAGTTTTTGCATTGCAGTGAAATAGATTTCCCTCACAAAACCCTTTCATAAAAGATAATAGGTGTAGTGAATAGTGCCCTGGACTTGGAGACAGGAAGACTAGTTTCAATCTCACCTCAAATGCTTGCTGAACATGGGTCTCTTAATCTCTCTGCCTTCAGTTACCACATCTATACATTGAGAGGATTGGTTTCTATGATGTTGAGTCCTTTATAGCTCTAAATCTTTGATCCTATGAAAAGATATTTTCCTTCCTCCCTCCTTCCCTTCCTTCTTTCCTTTCTTCCACTCTTTGAGTCCTCTGCTTATTTTTTGTGATCAGGAATTAAAATACCTGCTGTATCTAACAGAATTGCTTTAGGTTCAAATAAGATAATATATAAGAAGCAGTTTATGAGATTTAAAGAGCTCTATGGAAATTAATTATCATCATTATGATTTTAAAGAGGAAGAAAAAATTTCCCTTTTAAAAAATAATACTGTTTATACTTGACACATTCCCTAATTCTGAGAAACGTTCAATAGGCCTGGAAGAAGGTGAACACTACCCTTACATTACCACCACTCTTTCCTTTGCTTTTCATCTGAAACCTGTCAACCATATTTTCAGGAGGGGATTTGATTGCATTTTCAGGAATACCAGCACTTTAACCACTTAGTCACGTAGCTTATACAAAATAATCCCCCTCTCCCTTTCCTTGTCCCAATAGTCGTTTTAACTCTGCAAATGGAATACCAATCATATGGGTAGTAGGATAGGCTTAAATTACAAAAGTCTGGAGAAAATTGCTTCATAGGAGAGTGAGGAAGCAAAGTCGGGGAAATTGAATATTTCAGGCTAGGAAGCAATGAAAAGAGTGACAAATAGCCTTTCAAAGATCATTCAGATGTAAATGTGTCTAAAACTTGATTAGATGTCTCAGTATAAAAATCAATACTTTTCCAAATGGTAGAACACATGGTTTCTGAAGGGTAAAGTTTGTTTTTTTCAATTATAACTTCAAAGCAAAAGGAAACTATTGGGACAATAAAGCACATGGTCCAGTAATAGAATGTTTTTCCCCTTTCAATTTGCTTCAGTGGAATGGCTCTAACAGAATTGTGTTATCCATGAAGAAGATGTAACCTTAATCATGCTTAAGTAAAATGTACGATCTTTTCCTGACATCAGATTTTGTTAAAGTGTTATTTTCCTTGATCAAGAGACACAGACTGCACCAAAGAGCTCTCGGTGAAATGCCAGATAATAAGCATAGTAAGGAAAAAGAATTCTGGCAAAGAGCTTATAATGAATAATTGGTAAGAATCATACTTATTTATTAGAATCAATATGCCTGTCTAGGCTGGAACTTGAATTTCTGTTCATCCATGACAATCTACCCACTCACTTTGTACTTCTCCTTGATAATGCACTCTCCCACACCTCTAACTTGCAATTACTTTTTAAATACAGTCATGCTGGCTGAAATTACTGAGGCTTGCTCAGGCTATCTATAACTTCATTTTCCTTCATTACCCTGAGATCTTCATTCTGTATTAATTTTATTTAGTTTATATGCCCCCCCCCCGTTTTCTGAATTGCCAAATAGGATTAAAGTGTGGGGGATGAGGAAGATGAATGAAAAAGGGGGTGTGTGTGCTCAGAAGATGTTAGGGTTTATTTCTGGTACTAAATAAGCCTCAAAGAAGAATGAAGCCAACCAGGTAATTCTGAAAATAACATGCCTTTTGCTTTGGTATTTCAGGGAAGGCCCAGATAGGAAAGAGATGTGGCTTAGGTGGGGACTGGCAAGGGGATGAGATGTATTGACAAGGGAAGAGTACGAGGATAACTCACTTAGCCCTTTAAAGTGGGATCAGGACTGACACCGTCAAACCAGGGCAGCCACTAACCCTGCTGATAATGGGGCCTCCAAAGTGGAATTCAGAATGGGAAGAAATAATATGCAATTATATAATATTTTAATATAATTATGTAAAATTATATAAATGCTAATATAGCATCTTAAGGCTTTCAATATACTTTTTTTTTTTTTGCTGGCAGACAATTGGGGTTAAGTGACTTGCCCAAGGCCACATGGCTAGTAAGTGTTAAGTGTCTGAGGCCAAATTTGAACTCAGATCCTCCTGACTCCAGGGCTGGTGTTTTATTCACTGGGCTGTCTAGCTGCACCTGCTTTCAAAATACTTTATATGATTTACTTGATTCTCACAATGTTATAGTTGCTATTATTAATTCAGTTTTAAAGATAAGAAATTGAGTCTCAGTAAGGTCAAGTGACATACAAGCCCAAGCCACATAGCAATTAAATACATGAATCAGAATTTGAACTCAGACCTTTTTGAAAGAAAGTTTAGCACTTTATTCCCTATACAATATGACCTCTTCTAACCAGGACTCTACCAGAATTGTGAATCAGAATAGAGAAAGACTGGACTTCAACAATAGAAGTTAAATATAATTCCAGTCTGCTCATTAGAATGTTATGGAATTTTGAAGAGGCCATTTTGCTTCAATGTACCTTGCAATAGTTTAACCATTAGAAATTGGCTGTGTGGGCTTAGTTCTTCATCATATTATTTGAACCCTTTTTGGTTAAAGAAGAAACCTGTTTCCTTAAAAGGAAAATCACAACATACAGAGCAATCTTATAATGCCTTTTTATATAATGAAACATTGATATTTATATCTATCTATATCTGTCTATATTTTTGATCAAACATGAACAATCATATATATATATATCATATGTGTATACATATGTGTGTGTTTATAACTGTATCTACATGTCTATATATATCTACATCTCTCTGTCTGTCTATCTACATGAGATTATCCATCTCTGATCAAAAAATAAAACCTCACTCATTCTAGGTCCATCCCTCTATATCCCTCAGCTGCTTCTCTAGTACAGGCTAGAAGAATGGAGAAGTGAAGGAGGCCTTTTGAACAGGACAAAGGATATTCCTGATAAAGGAATGACACCATATTCTAAGGAAGGCTTAGAAGACAGGTCTAGAAAGAAGACCAGAGTATACCTTTATTAATTACGAAGGCTCAGATGACCCTGAAGAGAAATAAGTGGATGTTGGGGATGAATTGGGGAATGATTCCGTCATGTCTGGCAGGTATAGTTAGAAAGATAGAGGAGTTTCCCTAGCTTACAATCTATATTTAGAGGGGTAGAGGACTCTCCCACTCAGGGAAATAGTTTAATAATTAAGGCACCACAATCTTTCCTCTGAACATTTCAGGATTCACGATATTCCCATCAGTTAGAAAATTGAGGGTAATGGATCCTCTCCAAGGTTTCTACATTTCCAACTTGTATCATATCTGAAGGGAGAATCAATTCAATTGAATCAATATTAATTAATACCCAGCATGTGAAAAGTCCCATGGCAGGCGCTTGACACATAAGGACTAAAAACAACAATGACTAGTCAATCTTGAGTATTGTTTTCAATTCTGGGCATCACATATTGTGGAAGACATTGATAATCTATTTGGAGAGCATTCAGACAAGCGTTACCAGGACATTAAGGCACCCTGAGCTCATTCCACATGGAGATTAGATGAAGGAATGTTGAGCCTAAAGAAGAGAAGATTTCTGAGTAACCTGATAGCTTCATTCAAGTAGAGGAAAGACTGTCTTAGGAAAGAGGGATTTGATTTCTTCTACTTGGTCCCAAAGAGCACATTATAGGCAATGGATTGAAATTAAAGGGACACAAATTTAGATTTGATGTGAGCAAAAAACTTTCTAACAGATCTATGCAAAAGTGATCAGGGATGCTTTGGGAAGCAGACCCTTAGCTAGTAATTTTTTGGGGGGATGTCTAAAACAAGCATTTGATATGACTTGAGGAGCTTCTGCTAGGTGAAGGAACCACTTCACAGGACACCTCAAAGTTTTTCTGCTGCTAAACAATTGGTCTCTGGTTAGAGATAAGAGAAGAGGGAAGACACAACTTTTAATTTGTAAAAATCAAAAAGTGTAGAGACTGAGATGCATGATTAATAAGAGCATTTATGATGAACTAGCCATTATTTTAATGTAATTATCATATTATAGTAGGTTAACAACATAACAACAGTGTTATTTTGATCAATACTAAAATGCCCACAGAATGCTTTAGGTGCAAAAAAAAGGATGGAAAGATTAAGCTGATGTTGGGCATCAATAGATAAAGAATAAGAGAAGAAAAGAGGATGGATGAGGAAATCTGGGCAATCTCTCAGAACTACACTCTTGTGTCAGATGGCAGGGGGTGGGGAGAAAGGGAAGAAAGCAGATATTTAGCAAAATTTCCAGAGTGTATTGGGAAAAGACATAGATTCCATTTTATTTTTTCTGCATGTTTTTTTTAATGTTGGAATATGATTATTAGTAGCAACAAAAGGAAGCTTATATTTCAACGGTTCTTCAAGGGCGTGCCGTTATACTCTAGTATGTTGTTAGTTTTGCTAGGGATGCTATGAAATTTTTGTGATTGTTATTGAAGATAAAAGAGAATAAACAATAGAAATTTTACTTACCTCGAAGACATAGTATGATAAACATAATTCACAGACACACAAAACTTGCCTGTTACTTGTACGCACTAATCTCAAAGTATGTCAGGTTTTGAATTTGCTAAGAACTCAGAAAGATTGCTTTATTGATGCAAAGCTGCACACATTTTGTTGCTGTTCAGTCATTTCCAGAGCTTTGTGACCCCAGTTCGGGTTTTCATGGCAAAGATACCATAGTGGTTTACCATTTCTTTCTCTGACTCATTTAAAAACTGAAGAAATTGAGGCAAACAGCATTAAGTGACTTGTCCAGAGTCACACAGATAGTAAGTGTCTGAGGCCAGATTTGAGCTCAGGAAGATGAGTCTTCATGATTCTAGGCTTGGTACTCTTATTGCCTAAGTGAGTCACCTAGCTGCCTCTGCATGTGTCACTCTCTCTTAATTTTTTCATGTTTTTTCCGACTTAAATGTCTAGTGCCATGATTCCTCATGGTAAAGGATATTGTATTTCAAGCAAAAGAATTTGAGAATCACTTCTGTAATGGTAATGGTAATTTGAAGATCTTCCCTGCCCCTTAATAGTCTGAATATAATCACATAGAGCCTGTGGTGGGAGGAGCTTACTGAATAGTAGGAGCAAGAAGGGTGGAGCAGAGCTGCCAGGAAGCCGGGAGTCAGAGCAGTTAGGATGGAGGGAGTGGAGAGGATGCAGGCAAGGAGACATCTAGACTTGAGGGAAAGCTTTGGTATGGTGTTGTTCTCTGCAGTGTTATTGTGTATAGATTTCTTTGTTGCTATGATGAATTTGGTTTTCTAGTATTGGGATTTGGCTTTCTGCTGTCTGAATAAATGTTTTGTTTCTGTCTTCTATATGGAGAACCTGTTTTGTGATTCAGAATTATGCCAGCAATCCATTGTTTGCTGTTGGTGCTGTGAATATTGCATTGGCACTAAACTTTTGCCTTACTTTCTGACAAGGGATAATTTAACAGAGTATAGTAAAGATTAGACAAAATGGACATATATGATTATTTGAAAACAAAGAATTTTAGATAACAAAATTGATGAATCTAGAAAAAAGGAAATTAGGAGACAAATTTTTGCTAAACCATATGAGATGTGATGTAAATTATAAGAATCATTCCCATTCCTAGAAAATGTATGAATAGACAGTTCTTGAAATAAGAAACACAAATTATCAATAACCATCAGAAAAAAAATGATCAAACCCTAGAATTATCAGAGAAAAACGAAGCAAATAATTAAAAAATGATGAGTTACCTTACAGCAATTAAGTTGGCAAGGATAAAATAAGAGACAAATGAAGCGTATAAAAAAATAGGGATGATGTAAATGAAGTAATTCAGAGTGAAGAAAGTAGAAGCTCAAAACAGAAAAGGGAAATAAATTGTATAATTTCATTAGCATGGTGAGAATAAGGGATGACAGGTCAATGAGCAGAGTCTTCCCCTGGTATACTCATGTTAGGAGAAAGCGAAGAAGGCCTTCCATATTGCTTGGTCCCCTAGTGGAATTGATGAGAAGACACAGGCAAGAGCCGCATAGAAAGGGCAGCCACTCATGAGAGCAGTCTCCATCATTGGAAATACTTTGAATTGATGAGATTACAGATCTACTTGAATGCTGTTTAAGTTAATATGCATTAACAACAACAAATGATGATAATAATAATAATAATAATAATTTTGACCTATGTTTTCACTGGCATAGGGAAATCCCTGGAGAAAAAACTTCTGCTACTAATGCAAGTCAATACCTTCTTTGCATCTTATAATCTTAGGGAATTGCCTGGGACAGTGAGAGGTTAAGTGATCTGGTCAGGGTTACATGACTGGTATGTGTTCGAATAGGGACTTACACTCAGGTCTTGTTTTGAGTCCAGTTCTCTATCCATGTCTATATGCTAGAGCACCTTTTTTGCATAAAACAAACTGTAAATAATAAAAGTACATCATACATTTTTAAGCTTCTTGTTCAGTTTTTTAAAGGCTTGTCTTTTTTGTGATTATTATATTGATAAAAATACAATTTTTAAAAAGGAAAGCATCATTCTTAAAAGTCATCCATCCATTTTGAGATGACTTTTCCTGTAAAAATTTTGGGTCATTGTCCAACTTATCTTTTCTTTGACCATTTTAAAATATGTTTTCTCCAGATCCAGAGATCATGCAAGACTGGTCCACGACCAGCTTTTTTCTTTTACTCTGAAAAGAATTCCAAGATGGAGTTCACTACCTTCCAAGACTCCCATTATTTTTACTTTCTCATATAGCTCCTTCTTTTTGGCCAGAATAATGTTCAGAAAAGTTATTCTCATTTCTTCCTCTGGCTCTTGAAGATTAAAATCAACAAAGTAAATAAAAAATTTATCAGGCACTTTCCTTTGTCAGAGGGAGAGCTCCCACAGCTGTCCACATTAGTGAAGTTGCCCATCACTAGTATAACATCTGTCTATGCCAGTGTTATGATGTTTTATGAATTTCTTCATGTATTGACTCTATTATGGTGATCTATAGTGCATACTCTGATAAGAACATTTCTTCTGTTTCTTCTATTGATCTTCAGCCAAATGTTCTACAACTTGCTTCCATCTCCTAATTCCAGATTTTCTTACAAGACATATCTTTTTTTTTTTTTTTTTAAAGCAATTGGGGTTAAGTAACTTGCTCAAGGTTACACGGCCAGTTATTATTTCTGGGTGTGGTGCTGAGTATCTTAGCCCGGATTTGATCCAGATCATCCCGACACTGGAGCCGGTGCTCTTACTCGCTGAGCCACCTGGACGCCCCTAAGCAATTGGGGTTAAGTAACTTGCTCAAGGTTACACGGCCAGGTGTTTCTGGGTGGGTGCTAAGTGTTCGAGCCCGGGCTTCGATCTGCCAGTCTATCCCGACACTGGAGCCTGTGCTTTTACTCGCTGAGCTACCTGGCCGCCCCTAAGCAATTGGGGTTAAGTAACTTGCTCAAGGTTACACGGCCAGGTGTTTCTGGGTGGGTGCTGTGTCTGAGCCCGGGATTCGATCTCCAGGTGTTCTCAACACTGGAGCCGGTGCTCTTACTCGCTGTGCTACCTGGCCGCCCCCAAGACATATCTTAATATATAAATCTCTAAAATGAGTTGGAGAAGGAAATGCCAAACCACTCCAGGTATCTTTGCCAGGAACACCCCAAATGGAATCGCAAAGGATTGAACACAATTGAAACAACAGAACAGTAAATCCACCAGTCAGTTCTATTCTTTTAAATAAAATATATGCTTCCTTATCCAGAGTCCCATCCACTTAAGTGTCAAGTGATACCTATGAGTTCTCAAATTGAGTTTTTTATAGTAAGACTTTTTTAGGTCACATCAATTTTTTTGGGGGGAGGGGTAGGGAGGCAATTGGGGTTAAGTGACTTGCCCTACTAAGTGTCTGAGACTAGATTTGAACTCAAGTCCTCCTGACTCCGGAATTGGTGCTCTATCCACTGCACTATCTAGTTGTCCCAGGTCTCATTAATTTATTACCCATTCATTTTGCCTTTGTGCATAGGCAGCCAACTATGGCCAGGAGCTTTACATATGGGCTTTCTTTTTGGATATTGTCTCCTGAAAATTCTTCGTCCTCTCCATTAATTATTTTCTTTTATACCTACATCACTCTGCACAAGTTATATTGGCATAGGTATGAGGGTTGTTTTCTCTTTTCCCTTTAATTTTCAGTTTATGTTAATAATTCACATTTATATGGCTCTTCATAATTTCTCACCTTGTGAGGCAGGTACTGCAGTTATTATTATCTCCACTTTGCAGATGGGAATGGAGGAACAGAAAAGTTAAATGACTTGCCTAAGGCTGCAATGTTCTAGTACCACTGTATTGTACAGGGCAATACTATTGGAAGAACTGGAAACTGAACTCCTCTCAACTGCAAGTCTAGCTTTCTGTCCACTACAATATACTGTTTAAAACCTCTTTGATCAGATTTGAATGACTACAACAAACTATATTTTTGTTTCTCTTCAGTCTCTAAGAATCCATCTTTCTGATACTATCTGATACTCCCTCCCTGATACATAGTCTAGAAACACAAACTATATTCTTAGATCCCATGTTCTGACTGATTGTTGATTTCCTAAGCCCATTTTTGTCTTCCTCAATCCTAGCCTTTAATTGGCAGTAGTGAGAAAAACACCACCTGTGCCCATACCATCTTCAGTTTCTTGCCTAAGTAAAACATGTTACTGAATTCATAATCCCTATTGACGTTTTCTAAGCTCCCTGTGGTAACAATATTCTTTGTTTCTACATGAATCCCATGAGCAAGTTGTGATTTTTAGACTTGACAAGTCTCTCTATCCCATCCCAGACACATTTCTTGAAACAACAGAAGTCCTCTCCATTGTTTTTGTCAGGTAGACATATGGCTGCTTTCACACTTTTCAGCAGGAACTCATTTTCTCCTCTATCTCTGAAAAGTGCTTGAGAACTCTCTCATGATAGAACCTATAGGTTCATGTCATCATTCCTTTTAGGCACGAGTATCTGCTTATTTTTAAAAGCTCCATGCCAGAGCTTCTTACCTTTTCTTTGTTTCGTGAACCTCTTTGGCAGATGGACTCCTTCTCTGAATAATCCTTTTTTCCCCTTTTTAAATAGTATATTGTTTTTTTCCATTTACATGTAAAGACAATTTTTAACATTGTTTTAAAAAATTTTGAGTTCAAAACTTTCTCCCTCACTCATCTTCCCCCTCCCTAAGATGGTAAGCAATTTAATATAGGTTATATAGGTACAATCATATAAAACATATTTCCATATTAGTCATGTTGTAGAAGAAGAAACAGAATGAAAGAAAAAAATACATGAAAAAATGAAGAAAGTGAAAATAGTCTGCTTTGATCTATGTTCAGATCTCATCAGTTCTTTCTCTGGAGGTGGATAGCATTTTCCATCATGAGTTCTTTGAAATTGTCTTAGGTCACTGTATTGCTGAGAAGAACCAAGTTATTCATAAATGATTATCACACAATGTGGTTATTACTGTGTACAATGTTCACCTGGTTCTGCATCAGTTCATGTAAGTCTTTCCAGGTTTTTCTGAACTCTACCTGCTCATTATTTCCTATAGCACATGCATATATCACAACTCAGAATAATAGTTTCTTTTCTTTTCTTGAGGAGGAAGGCACAAGGCAATTGGGGTTAAGTGACTTGCCCAAGGTCACACAGCTAGTTAAGTGTCCAGTATCTGAAGCCGGATTTGAATTCAGTTCTGCCTGACTCCAGGGTTTGTGCTCTATTCACTGCATCTAGCTGCCCCATTTTTAAAGAAAAATGAATTTTAATTTTTTTAGAATAATCATTTTAAAAGTACATAAAGTAAAATACATAGGCCTTCAAAGGAAATAGAAGATAGTGAAAATAAAGACAAACTTTGTAAATTCATAGAGCCCTGACATCTATACTTAAGTTAAGAACCCTAGCTCTTTGAGAAGATCCTTAAACTTGTTATTTAGAGGAAGCTAGGTGAAGGGGTTCAAATACTGGGCCTGAAATCAGGAAAACCTGAAGTCTGGCCTCAGACACTAGCTCTATGTCCTTGGCCAAGCCATTGAAATGTGTCTCAGAGCAGCCAAGTGGTGCAGTGAATAGAGTGTTGGCCCTGGAGTCAGGAGGACCTGAGTTCAAATTTGGCCTCAGACACTTAACCCAAAAAAACTAGCCGTGTGACCTTGGGCAAGTCACTTAAACCCAATTGCCCTACCTTCCCCCCTCCAAAAATAAAAAGAACTCCTGAATTCAAGGAATTGGGGACTAGAAGAGAGAAAACTTAGTAAGAAAATTTTAACTATCTTCTAAAATGTTAAGGGCTGGCTTCCTGAAATAAAGAAATATTTATTAAAAAAAAAAAAGAACTGTTCTATGTCTCAATTTCTTCATCTATCAAATAGGGATAATAATAAACACTATTTTTAGAATTATGTCAGGATAAAATGAAATAATATTTATAAAGTGCTTTTGGAAACCTTAAAACTATGTAAATGTTTTTATTGTTTTATTTATTACATATCAAAGGCTATGGTCTTTTCCTTCCTTCTTTGACTCATATTCTTTTGCTCTCCAGACTCTCAACACAGGTTTAGGCTTGTCTCTGCTTTTTCACTTTTTGTTATCCTTTTGGAGTGTGTCTTCCAATCTTTCAAGGAAGTCCTTTGCCTTCTCTAGGTGAATGACCAACCTCACCATCAGGCCTCCCTCTCAGTTGCTTGACACCATCATGAATTTCACAGTCACAGAAGGAAGCTCTTTGCCTGGGAGTGGGGAAAGCAGTACCACTGGTTTAGGTTTGGTGATTGAGGTGGGATTTTAAAAGAGTGAAGTGGGCAGAAGATGGTGTACCACCTGTCAGGCCAAACTTGCCCTTTTCTTGGAATTTCCTTGTATCTTGAAAGAATTAAAGTATCTATGACTTGTGCAGCTTTGGGTGACAAATGAAAAGTTGTCAAAAATAATTGTTGTGATGTAGGGGTAACTGTTAAAAATAAAGGTAGTTGACTACTTTAAAGAGATCATGCAAGATATGATTGAAGAGGAAGTATGGACAGTAAGGTCATTGTTCCTTCTGTTTAGAGGATGACGCCTCCTTCTCTCACATTCCTGTGGGTTGCATTTGGTGACTGTCATGAAGACAGGCACACATGGAACGTCAGCTTGAGATATAGCATGGTCAGTGAGATTACTGCATGGGGACAATGGGACCATGAAGGAATGTTGGTGATGGTAGAGACATCCTAGTGGCCATAGGGAGAAGAGGATATGCACATAGCAATTGGTTAGAAGGCAACTACTTTCTCTACAGAAATTTAGGTGGAGTTGCCTCTCTGTGTGGTAAGAATGTCCCTTTCTTTTCTTTATGAATCTAATATTGGGTCATGTTAGACCTGTTCTACAAGTGATCTCTGACTTCCAAATGTTCCCTTGACAAATGTAATGTTGAAATTTCATACTTGTAGTGTACAGTAAGTAGAATATCTGATTAGGAATTGTAAATATATTAATTTTTTCTGATGCCATTTAATAAAGATACTCTTATGAAAAATGCAAATGTGAAATTTGAAGGAGATCATAATATTAATGGGAATGTGGGAACAAGACAAGTTTGAGAAATTTAGGAAATATTGTATTATAATTAGCTTTATTTTACAACTTTAACTCAAGTTTAATATGGCCTGGGCATGCACTAGTGGACTGCTGGGACTTTGTGGCTCATTTAAGCAGGGAGCCCATGACTGTGCAAATGTAAAGAAGGCCTGGCTTGCTAGCTTGGTGAGATTGCACTCACAATAATTATTCAAGTTTTGCCCCTGGGATATAAGTGTGCATGGCTTACCCACTCCCTCTGTTTCCCCATATCCAGTGCCCACATACAGGCAAGTGCTTCTGCAAGGAGGAAGACTATCTGTAGGTATCACTCTTCCAACGGTATTTGATTTGGGTTGTAAAAATGTCAAATGATTGTTGAACATTTGGTTTGACTGTGACCATTGGGACCAATGTTCCACATTTCCAAGTTCCTTGGATCAGTTATGGTTTATGCAACTTGGTAGCACTATGCAGACACTTCCATAATATAGACACAGAGCCTTAAACATGAGGGGCTGACCTGCGAGTTTGGTGTAGGATGATATCATCCAAAGATGTGATTTTTCCCAATGGTGGTTCTCTGGCCTGTTACTCAGTGCTTTGAAGGCCCGTGTTGCTCCTGTATTCCCAGAACCACCTCTTAGGATCTCTCCACTCTCCTAGGGATCCCAACTCTAGGCCTCCTGACTGGCATCTCCCTGAAATACATCCCCCCAACATTTCCATTTGTGAGCTAGGGAAATCAGAGAGTCTGTGTAGTCTTAGGGAAAGACTCTCCAGTGGATTGATGACCTACCTACTCTTTGGTTTCAACTGCACCCATCTAGGGCAGACTGATTTAATGCTTGCTTTGGAGCCATGATACTTAGGTGGCTGAGTGGCTAGAATGTTGAACTTGGAGTCAGGAAGCCATGAGTTTAGACTTTGGGCAAGCTACTTAATGTCTCTCAGACTCAGTTTCCTTGTGTGTAAAAGAGGCAATAATAATACGTGTTTCCCAGAGTTGTTGTAAGGAACATCTTCAAAGCACTTTGCAAATGTAAAAGTGCCATATAAAATATTATTGTGAATTATTATTATTATTTTTACCTTTAATGGTAATTATTATCTTAGGTAAATCATTTCACCTACCTGGGCCTCAGTTTACTCATCTGTAAAATGGGAGGTCAGGCTAGATGGCCCTTGAGGTCCCCTCTAGGTCTAGAGCTAGGATCAATAATCATTCTACCATTCACCTTGACAGAATTTCTCCTAGATAATTGAATTCTTATTTTTTTATAAGAATTGTAATAATAAGATGATGATGGCTAACATTTGAATAGTGCCTACTGCATGCCAGCCACTATGCAAAGTGCTTTATGAATACTATCTCATTTGATTCTTATAGCAACCCTGGAAGGTAGGTGCCATTATTATCTCTAATTTACAGATGAAGAAACTGAGGCAAACAGAGGCTAAGCTACTTCCCCAGAGTCACATCGCTAGATCTGAACTCAGACTGGGCCCGGTCTGCTATCTACTGTGCCACCATAGCTGACTGCTTTCAATAGCTTTGTGCAATAAGATGTCCTTATTTCCTTTATCTTCTATTCTTTTTTCTTGTTTTCTCTCACCACAATGGGTGTGTGTGTGTTGTAATAATTAAGGGAACAAATGGATTATATGTGCTTTCAATTCATGTACATGCCCTGGATGGAAGGATACAGACAACCAGAAACTGTTATAAGTAAAAGCTAGAGGACAAGCATAAAAATTTTGTTTCATGTGCCCAGCAAGTTCTGTAGATATAGTAAAAAATCTTTATCTTTGATAATTCAGATGTACTATTTTTTTTTTCTTTTTGGAGGGGGGAAGGAAAGGCAATTGGGGTTAAGTGACTTGCCCAAGGTCACATGGCTAGTATGTGTTACGTGTCTGAGGTGGGATTTGAACTCAGGACCTCCTGACTCAAGGGCTGATGCTCTATTCACAGTGCACCTAGCCACCCCTCAGAAATACTATTGAGCATTCTCTTGAACCCAAACCCTTATTATTCTACAATATCACTTTGGGGCAATATTCTTCAATATAACAGAACCTGTCCTCCCTTTGAAATAGGATAGGATTCTACACATTTGGATTATAACTTGTTTACAATTTATTGTCTTAGACTGTTGCTGAGCATCTAAGAGCAAAGTGATTTGTTCTTGGTCATTCCATTAAAAGGTGTTAGAGGTGGCGTTTGAGCCAAGGTTTTCTGTAAACCAAGTTCAGCAATCTGTGCACTAAGCCATGCTGCTTGAAGAAGAAGCTTAGAAAAAAGATAGATATAATCTTGCTAGTAAAAAGATCCCTTTTCTTTCTAACTCTAGAACCCTACGCTTTATCAGGGGGTGTATTTTTCAGAGGATAGAAAACTTTCTGCCCAGAACCAAAGAAAGAACAAGACTGTGCTTTCATCAGTTCATTGGTAGGAGAAATATAATTCCCTGAATGTAGCAAAGGAGGAGCCATGTTATGCTGGTGCCTACTGTCCTCACTGTGAGCTCAGAAAATGAGTTGCATAGCACCTACAGTGAAAGGTCCTGAGACATCTATTATGAGGATGGCTGGTTATATTGATTCTAGGCAAATTCAAAATTGTCCCATGTTTTATTAATTGCTACATTATTCTGCTTTGTTGCTTATAAAGAACAAGTCCCATTAGAGGGGAAAAATCCTTTTTCCAATTTCCTACTGAAAGTTTGAGCATAAAAACCCAACACTTATTTAAAAAAAGCTGACGCTACATTGTTTAAGGATGCATGTCCTAAACCTTCTATTCTTGGTCTTTTTCCCTTTCCTCTTTCTTCCAGATTCATTTTGAAATTGGTAATTCATATTCTCATCATCTATTCATTCCTTAAACCCTTACAATCTGTCTCTGAGTCCCATCAATCTACCTAGCTGCTTTTTTCCAGGTTCACCTAATTGTCAGATCTAATGATCTTTTCCCCATCCTTTTTGCAAGTTGGAAACAGTGGCAGATCCATTTTTTTTATGAGGCATTCCTTTCTTCTAGTTATCCTATCTCCTACCACAGGCTTCCACAGACAGATTTCAGGGGTCTGTAAATCAGAATGGAAAAAATGGCATCTTTATTTTCACTATTATCTAACTGAAATGTAGAATTTCCTTCAATTATAAATGTAACCAACAAACTATAGTAGTATTAGGATTCACCAGACTGACAAAAAGACACAGGAAAGAATGAAGGAAAGAACTATGTACCAGACACTGTTACAAATATTATCTCATTTGGTCATCACAATGATCCTAGGAGGTAGTTATTATCTCCATTTTACAATTGAGGAAACTGAGGTAAACTGAGGTCAAGTGACTAGCCTAATGTCACACAGTAAATGTCTGAGACTAGATTTGAACTCAGGTCTTCCTGATACCAGACCTAGAGCTCTATTCCCTTAACCATGTAGTTGCCATGATGCACAAAAGAGTTGAGAACTCTTATTCTAACCAACTTTCTTATGTCTCTGCTTTTTGCTCTCTTCTGATTCCTCAACTCCTATTACAAATCTAGGTGTCCTAGAATAGTCTCCATTTATCTCTGTTCTTTCCTTCTTAACTGTTCTTTTTCCAAGTTTACTGATACATTGCTTTGGCATCAGCATTTTTATAGCTCATATTTAAATCTGCGCCTAGAGTCCTGTCTTCTCTTTCAAACTCTGGACCTCCTTATAGAACTTCTGGACATTGTGCTGGTATACCCAACTCAACATACCTCAAACTTAGCACATCAACTTTCCCTACAAACCTCTCTCTTTTCCTGGGTTCTCTATTTCTATTTCAAATTTTCCCAGTCACCCTAATTCCAAACCTCCATCTACTTCTTGGCTCTACTCTTTCTTTTTTTTGTTTGTGTTTTTTTTTTAATTTTTCAAATGCTTTATTAACTTCTGATTTACATCATTCATTTCCGCCAGATTTTGAGTTACAAATTTTCTCCCCATTTTCCCCCTCCCCACCGTCCCAAAATAGCAGTCCCACAGGATATCCCCTCCTCCAATATGCTTTCTCCCATACCCCTTTTGACTTTTCCAGTAGGGCATGGTGGATCTCTATGCCCCAGTGCCTATATGTCTTATTTCCCAATTGCATGTAAAATAGTATTAATAATAGTGTATATATATATATATATATGTATTTTAAACATTTGATTTTAAAACTTTGAATTACAGATTCATTCCCTTCCTCCCTTGTCACCCACCCTTACTGGGAAGATAAGCAGTTTAGTATAAGTTGTACATATGTAGCTAATGCAAAACATTAACATAGTAGATATAATGTAAAAGACTGACTATATTTCCCTCCCTCCTATCCCACCTCCCACTTGTTCTATTCTCTACTTTGATCCTGTACCTTTCCAAAAGTGAGTGCTTCCAACTTCCCTCCTCCCCAGCCTGCCCTCCCTTCCATCATCCCCCTTCTTATCCCCTTCCCCCCTACTCTCCTGTAAGGTGAGATACCTTATTTAGTGTGTATTTCATTCCCTCCCCAAGCCAAATTCAATGAGAATAAGGTTGACCCATTCCCTTTTGCCTTCCTATTCTTCCCCTGCATTGTAACCATTTTCCCTTGCCTCTTCTATATGAAATAGTTTACCCCATTCTGTCTCTCCCCATCTCTTCTCATTATATTCCTCTCTCACCTCTTAATTTCACCTTTTAAGTATCATCCCTTTCTATTAAATTGGTCCTGTGACCTCTGTCTATGTATATCTGTAAACATATACACATTCACATATGTATTCCTATGCCCATATACCCTCATATATATATGTATATATACATACACACACACACACACACACACACATATATATATATTTATATTCCCTTCAACTCTTTTTATACTGAGAAAAGTTTCATAAGTTATAATTATTGTTTTTCCATGTAGGGATGTTAATAGTTCAACTTTGAAAAGTTCCTTATGATTTCCTTTCCCTGTTTACCTTCTCATGCTTCTCTTGCTTCTTTTATCTGAATGTCAAATTTTCTATTCAACTCTGGTTTTTTCATCAAGAATGCTTGAAAGTCCCCTATTTCACCGAATGACCATATTTTCCCCTGAAACACGATACTCAATTTTGCTGGGTAGGTGATTCTTGGTTTTAATCCCAGCTCCTTTGACCTCCGGAATATCACATTCCAAGCCCTTTAATCCCTCAGTGTAGAAGCTGCCAGATCCTGGGTTATCCTGATTGTGTTTCCACAATATACAAATTGTTTCTTCCTGGCTGCTTGTAATATTCTCTCCTTGATCTGGGAATTCCAGAACCTGACTATAATATTCCTAGGAGTTTTCTTTTTGGGATCTTTTTCAGGAGGTGATCGGTGGATTCTTTCAACCTCTATTTTGCCCTCTGGTTCTAAAATATCAGGGCAGTTTTCCTTGAGGATTTCTTGGAGGATGTTTTCTAGGTTCTTT
>NW_027187358.1:3370148-3416206 GCF_028583685.1 Petaurus breviceps papuanus | reverse complement strand
AAAGAAAACTCCTAGGAATATTATAGTCAGGTTCTGGAATTCCCAGAACCTGACTATAATATTCCTAGGAGTTTTCTTTTTGGGATCTTTTTCAGGAGGTGATCGGTGGATTCTTTCAACCTCTATTTTGCCCTCTGGTTCTAAAATATCAGGGCAGTTTTCCTTGAGGATTTCTTGGAGGATGTTTTCTAGGTTCTTTCTTTTATCATGGTTTTCAGGTAGTCCAATAGTTTTTAAATGATCTTTCCTGGATCTATTTTCCGGGTCAGTGGTTTTTCTAATGAGATATTTCACATTGCCTTCTATTCTTTCATTTGTTTGGATCTGTTTAACAGTATCTTGATTTCTCATAAAGTCATTAGCTTCCATTTGCTCCAATATAATTGTGAAGGAATGATTCTCCTCATTGAGCTTTTGAGATTCTTTTTCCATCTGGCAAATTCGGCTTTTTAAGGCATTCTTCTCCTAATTGCCTTTTTGAGCCTCTTTTGCCATTTGAGTTAGTCTATTTTTTAAGGTGTTATTTTCCTCAGTCAGGCTGTTGACTGTCATTTCATAATTTTCTTGCATTGTTCTCGTTTCTCTTCCCAATTTTTCTTCCACTCTGGCCTGCTAGGCTTTCCTAAGAGGGAGTTCAGCTTCTCTGTGTCATTTTGAGGGTTCTGTAGCTCCAAAGTTTGTTCCTAGTCCCCTTTTTACATTGATTGGGGAAGGTGGAAGCCTGAACTTCGAGGAGGACCTGCTTCTACTCCGCCCTCTTGACTCCCTCTACTCTTTCTTAATACCTAAATGTCCAATCAGTCGCTAAATCTAGTTAAATCTCTTTCTACAACATGTTTTCATTTGTCCCCTTCTTGTTATTTTCATGGCTACCAACCCAAGCTGGACATTCATGATGTTTTACTTGGACTATTGCAGTAATAATCAAATGAGATGATGGATGGGGTTCTTGAATATCTGATAATAATGTGATTGTGCCAGTAACGTGTATTGCTACTCCTCCTAGAATTTAGTCGCTAACTCTTAGAGTCACCTTACTTGACTCTTATAACAACAGTAGTAATTACATCCATGTTATGTTAATGGCATATAAGCTCTTTCTCACCCATTAATGGGCCTCATATGGAGCCCATTAAGGGAAGCTTGCTTAGGGGAGGCTTGCTTGTAGGAAGGCTTTCACACCTTTTACTAATTTCTAATTAGGTACCGAGTCAGGAGGGTTGAGATGTCTTCTGGCTATGAGAAATGTATATGTTCTGGCATTTTGCTTTGGGGGCTGGCTCCCTTATGAGAAGGATCTTATGATTCCCTAGTCAAGATTCTGAGTGGCCATGTGTTCAGAACTCCTTGCCTGCTCAGATGTAAAGGCTCTTTCATTCCAGGGATGTTTCTAAAGTGTAGTGATGATTTAGGCAGTCAGAGTCCTATCTGTCGGTCTTTATTTGTCTGCTTCTATTTTCTCTGTATTTTTCTCTGTAGTTCAGAGTGCCGACTTTTCCTCTGAACTAGTGAATATAATTTAAAAAAGACTGTTGACCCACTACACAGCTATCTTTCCTGGTAGAGCAGTTCTAAGAACCTGTGCTAGCAGACATCCTGGGTATGCCTACGTGGTTGCTGCTATACCATTTTACAGATGAGGAAATTGAGGCTGTTAAGTTATGACTTTCCCAGGAAACAAAGTTAATTAATATTCAGAAGCAGAATTTGAATCCATATTTTCCTGATTCCAAGTTTAGTGCTCTGTTCACTATGTCATGCTACTTCATATGTAATAGGTATTTGCACATAATAGTTGCTTAATAAATGTTTTCTGAATTGGATTAACAAAGAGAGGAAGAGGGAATGAATTAAAGGACTAATAACCTTTGACAATTAAGAAAACTCAGGTAATTTTTGTGGCTGTATATATAGATTAACTTACACAGTACTCTCTCTCTTGCTAAATGCCTTCTAAATACCATGCAGACAAAGTGCTGAGCTAACACAAAACTTTGATTTGGACACTTCTTGACTCAGAAAGTATCTGGAAGGCTTAGTTTCACAATGTTAAAGGTGACTTACATTCTAGTGCTTTTATTGAACTCCATTTATAATTTAATACAATTTTTCCCTGGTGTTAAATTCTATTATTTCTCAGAAATTTTGGGTGCTGAAAATAATTACAGTGGCTGTCACATAATAAACACTTAATAAATGGTTGTTACCTTGCTTCTGGCCTTGAATCTTGAAGAAATTTTGTTTGTTTGAATTTCCTTTTCAAAGAATAGCAGAGTCCACAACATAAGCCTAGAATATGATTAATCTTATTTTCTTCTCTCCCTCCCTCCTTCCTTCCTTCTTTCCTTCTTCTCAAGTTTTTTTTTGGAGGGAAATTGGGGTTAAGTGACTTGCCCAAGGTCACATGGCTAGTTTTTGTGTTAAGTGTCTGAGTCTGGATTTGAGCTCAGGTCCTCCTGACTCCAGGGCCAGTGCTCTATTCACTGTGCCACCTAGCCACCCTCAAGTTTTTTTTAATTGACAGAAATTTATTTTCTCTTCTAATACCACTCTATTGGGAAGCAAAAGAAAGAAAAAAATTGCTTGTAATGAATTTCCAGATTCAAGCAAAACATATTTCCTCATTGGCCATATTAAAACACACACACACACATGCGTGTGTGCGCACAAACACACACACACACACACACACACACCCTTCTGCATGCTGAGTCCATCACCATTTTGTCAGGAGGTGGATAGCAGGTTTTGTCATTGATATTCTAGAATCATGGATGGCCATTGCATTAATCAGAGTTCCAGTACTTTTCAAAATTGTCTTCATAATGTTTGTCTTTATTTTTATTTTAAGTTTTTGGTGGGAGGGAAGGAGGGGGAAGTTACCTAAGAGGAAGGGCTAATTAAGGCATTTTTTTTAAGCAATTGGGGTTAAGTAACTTGCTCAAGGTTACATGGCCAGTTATTTCTGGGTGTGGTGCTGAGTATCTGAGCCTGGATTTGATCCAGGTCATCCTGACACTGGAGCCGGTGCTCTTACTCACTGAGCCACCTGGCTGCCCCTAAGCAATTGGGGTTAAGTAACTTGCTCAAGGTTACACCTCCAGGTGTTTCTGGGTGGGTGCTAAGTGTCTGAGTCCAGGATTCGATCTCCAGGTCTTCTCAACACTGGAGCCAGTGCTCTTACTCGCTGTGCTACCTGGCCGCCCCAATGTTTGTCTTGATTGTACAAATTGTTCTCCTGATTCTGTTCATTTCATTTTTCATCAGTTTATAAAAATCTTCAAAATTGTTTATTTTTATAATATTGATGCAACATGAAATTATTCTTTTGGTTCTGCTCATGTTATTCTGCATTTAGCTCATTCAAGTTTTTTTTTTCCATGTCTCTGAAATGATCTCTTTCCTCATTTCTTATAGCACAATAGTATTTTGTTCTGTGTATTTTGAGTGAGTTGTATATATGGGGCATCTCATTCACCCTGTACATTTTATGGTATATTCCAATGTGTATAACTTCTCCAATTTCTCTTTGCTGTTTTGCTTGCTTAAATGGTTTTATTTAATATTCACTATGTGTGATAGTCTTTTGAATAACAATTATTTAGTAGGAAGGAACAATGACAGTAGGTATAAACTTAGGGTAATCTCCCTCTTTTAGGCTATAGTGGCCATCAGTTAGGGTTTTTCTCTGAATTGATCATGTCTAGATCAGCAGTATTTATAAGGTAGAGAGATATATTTCTAATCTAGTAACCTCTCTTAGAGGAAAACAGAGTGGTCAGACTCTTAGCCCTTTATGTTACTTCCCTTAAGCAGGAATCACAGTCTCCTATGGAGAAAGGTGGACAAAAAGGGAGAGGTATCTATCAATGATCCCTTGGAGACATCTGTCTGTATATTTAGACATTCCTTATCCTTAAGACCTATATAGGCAAGCACATCTTACATAAGAGGAAGGTAACAAAGATAAGGAAGATATTAAGACTTTAAACAAAATGTAAAATAAGTGTTTACAATTTGTCATCTCTTCAAGGGGCAAGAAATTCTTCAGTCAAATCTTATGGAATCGGAGAGAGCAATGAGCAGTCTTCTGGCTCAGTCACACCTTTGGTGGCACTGGAAAAACAAGATGCATTTTCTGGGGAGTCAAGTAGAGGGAAGAGACAGCTCTGAAGAGTGTACATTCTGTCAGGTAAAAAGAGAAAGAGCTACTGAAAAAAGGATATAGATATTTTGTCATGAATAGTATGTATGTTGTATCTTCACAATGACCTTATGAGCTAAGAACTTTTTTTCCCATCATTATCTGTGAATTCATCAGTGTAGGGAACTCCTGGAGTAGGAAGTCCCTCTACCTATGCAGATTTGCAATGGTCTATAGTTCTTACTCTTAGAAAGTTTGCTGGGGTCATTGAGAGACTAAATGGCTTACTACGTGTCAGTCACAGTTTTAAACCCAAGTCTTCCCAACTCTAAGGCTGGATCAGTAACCACTAGGGAACACTGCCTTTTGAGGTAATACTCCCTAGCACTTCAGAAATGGTGACATGACAGCCACAATGTTAAGTTAAAGTGCTTTTATTTAAAAAATGTATTACTCATTCTTCACTGATTATGAGTCTTTTCCAATGATCAATGTCTTTTCATTGCAAAAGTTTATAGATCATTTACAATTTTAAGCCCACTGTGAGATGAGACAACTACATTCAGAAGAACTGAATTGAATATGATTACCATATAATTAGCAGTTTCTTGTTACAATGAACAAACCTACATATCTGGCAAGCAATCAAAAATCTGCTCAGGAACATGATTTAAAAAAAAATAACTATTTATGTAGTAGGCATAAGAATTCTGATCACTTACCTGAAAGTTTTTAGATCAAACTTTCTTTTCCTTATAGGGTTGAAATCTTTAGAAAGATAATAGGGCACGGTTGATAGAAGCTTGGATTTGAAATTAGTAAGAACTGGCTTTAAATACTGTCTCAGACCCTTCCTAGTTATGTGATGTTAGACAAGACACACAGTCTCTCCAAGTCTCTGGTTCCTCATCTGTAAAAGGGGATAATATAGAAATAACTTCATAGGGTTATTCTGAGGATCAAATGAGTTAATATAGATAAAATGCTTTGAGAACCTTCAAGTTATATAAGAATGAGCTATTGTTAGGAAACACACTTCTCTGGTCACTGTCTTCAGAGGAATCTTTATAAAATAAACAAAAACATTAATGAAGAAGTCTTAATATGCTCATCATATAGTTATTAATACCATGTTTTTTAAATCCCAGATTAGAACAGTTGACATTCTTTTGCAAATCCCTGTGAAAATGGGATTTTCTCTTTTGAAAATGAGACTGTTCTGCACAACTCAAAAGTATGGCCATTGTACACTTGTATAGTCATACTTTTCATCACATCATTTATATTACACTGTGTCATAATTGGGAAACATGTCTTTCCTATTATAGATCTCCTTTCTGCTTAACTAAAGCAAAGTAAAGAAAGCCTGATATCCAAAATGGGTAATGTTTTGTCAGGCACATCTGGAGAGAGTATCACAGGATGCTAAAAGATCAGAGTTGAAAGGAGTCTCAGTGACTATCTAGTTGTGGCACCAATGAAATATTCACAGCACCAATGATCATTATAAATATACCTGCATGGTGATCGATCACAAAATATAACAGACTCTCCATACATAAGACAGAAGCAAAACACTTATCCAGACACCAGAAAACCAAATTTCAACACCAGGAAACCAAGTCCATCATAACAACATAGAAGTTAATGCACCACAATGTAGCAGAGAGCTACAGCATCTTTTAGCCTTCTCACAAACCAATATTTTCCTATCTATGCTCTTCTCCCAGCTGTCTAGTCTAGCTCTGACTTGCAGCTTCCTGTGGGCTCTGCTCCACCCTTCAGTAAACTCCTCCTACCACAGGCACCATGTGATTACATTCAGCCAATTAGGGGGCAGAGTTTATTTTCAAAGCACGGAAGGTTTTCAAATTCCCTTGGGCTTTTTAAGGGGCAGGGAAGATCTTCAAATTGCCATTACTCTAGTCCAACCTATATCTGAATAAAAGTTTCTTATACAACATTGTGACAAATGATTGCCTAACTACCCTTTGATTGAAGACTTTCAGTGAGGTGAAACATTTATTGCAGGAAACCATTTTGACTTTGAAGTGTGGATTATTGAAGTTTTTCCTTGATATCAAGTCTCAGTTTCCCTTGTTTCCATGTCTCCCGTCTAGTCCTTGTTCTGCTGTTTGAGAGAGGAGGGCAAGAAGAACAGCACTCCTTCCTATTCTGCAGGACAACCCTCCAAACACATGAAGACAGATAAAATGTTCCCACTAATTTTCATTTCTCCAGGCCGTACACCCCTAATTCCTTTAACAAACTTTCCTATGACACAGTGTGTTCTTGTAGGGTGCTCCCCCTTTGCCTCATACTTGGCTATGGATCCATTTCTTGGATGTGAGACACCTTAATATCTGGAGTATTTAAAAAGGCCCTGAGTGACTATTAACTGACTTACTTCATCCATATAATACTTTTTAAAGTTCAGAGACTAACTTAGAAAGATTGAGCTAATTTGTTGAGCTAAAAATTAAGCTAGAAAGTGTAGAAGACATCTCTGTGTAAGTGTGTCTCATGAACTGATCAGGAGATCCTGGCACTTTGCATGACACTGAGACTAGATCTATAGACCCAGATAAAATGTATTTTCCCTTATAGAGTACCTGGTAGCAAATCACATCAAAGTATCTGTGTTTTTAGCTCTCAAATATCATTGTTGTTGAATCATTTCAGTTGTGTCCAAGTCTTCATTATCCCATTTGGCATTTTCTTGGAAAGGATACTGGATATTCATTTTACAGATGAAGAAACTGAGTCAAACAGGGTTAAGTGCTTGCCCAGTGTTACACAGCTTGTAAGTGTCTGAAGCCTAATTTGAACATCGATCTTCCTACCAGAACCAGCACTATATCCAATGTGCCACCTAGCATGTCTCAAACATTAAAGGCATGACAACTGTGAAATATTTATCATTGGTGCTGTGGATATTTCATTGGTGCCACAACTAGATAGTTGCTGAGACTCCTTTCAACTCTGATCTTTTAGAATCCTATGATACTCTCTCTAGATGTGCCTGGCAAAACATTACGCATTTTGGATATCAGGCTTTCTGTACTTTGCTTTAATTAAATGAAAAATATTTATATCTCCCTAGGATTCATAAATATCTGTTTTGATGGCATACAAATGTACACACATACATACAAGCATATATCCATGTCTGTATATATTATATATCTATATACATACATACAAAGAAAATTCACAACACAAAGGAATTAAAATAATATATAAATGTGTGTGCATACACAACAGAAGGAATTAAAGTATTTTAGTTGCTTTCTGCTATGAATCTACCTTGTTCACTTTTTATTTTGGTAATTTAATTTTCTTCTTTCTCTTTTGAACAAATTAGCTAATGGTTTATTGACTTTCTTAGTCCTTTAGGGAAAATATTTATTTTTTGTCAGTTTTATAATCTTTTAATATTCAGGTTTATTCATCTTCTCATTCTACAGTTAGGTTTTTAGATGATTTTTAAAAAAGTATTTCTTAGGTGAAAATCATTGAAAATATTTGTTGTCCTACTGGTCTCTACCACGAGTTTCTCCATTGACTTTTAAATAACTCTTTTTTAAAACCACTTGGATATTAGGTTATTTGATGATTTATGACTATTTACTATCAGTAGGATGATTTCTTTGTTAAAAACTTAGATTTTATGCTTGGCATAGTAGCTTGGGTTAATTGAGAGTACTGAACAATTCTCAAATTCGATCGAATCAACAAACATTTATTAAGTGCCTACAGTATGCCAAGCACTATGCTAGATGCTGGGGTTACAAATAAAATAATTGAAGTGATACTTACTCCCAAAGTGCTTACATTTTAATGAGAGAGAGAACAAGAATGTAAGTATTTATATAATATAAACAAATATAAGCAATATCTTTATTTACATAATAAATAAGACATCATATATTATAACATAAACATAAATATAAAATAAAAAATATGAATAAGTCATATAGAATAAATAGAAAGTAAATAAATATAAATAAGTACAAAGTAGTTAAATACAAGGTGGTGTAAGAGGAAAAGTACTAGCAGTTGAGAGCATCAGAGAAGGTTCCATCTTGAAGGAAGAGAGGATCTATGAAGCATAGGTGAGGAGGAATGGAAGACAGCCAGTGAAATGACTTTTTCTCCTATAATCCAGGGCCTAGCTCAATGTCCATGGATAGTACCTATCCAAGACATAGGTCCTGAAGAATTTAATGGTCTACCCATTGAACTACATGCCATAACATGGTCAATAGCCTGTGTAGTTGATTTTTCATTTTTGAATTGCTCAGTTGATTTCTTTAAGAGAGTACGGTACTTAGTGAAAAAGGCTGTGTTATTCTGGGTCTTGACCCCTACAAAAAAGAGCATCTGAAGAACTTTTCTTTCTATCGGGTATCCTTTATCTATTAACTCTAACAAGAAAATAACAACGAACCCTGTTTCCTTCCATAGAACCTTCTGAGTTATTTTTGCATTGTTCCATTTATTACTATTGTTATTAATAACATTTACATTAATAATATTTATAAATAACATTTAAATAATAACATCAATAGCATAAGTAACAGTTTCAATAACATTAATAACATTGTTATAATCAGTGTGCTACAGTGTCATTTTTTTCTAGTGGCACTTTATGCACTGCATTGTTTCACATAAGATGATAATGATAATGATTTTAAATAATAATGGTGAGAATTAATAGCCCCACTTTATTGTTGTTTTACTGGGAAAACTCCGAATGCATCTACCTTACATATTATGCTAGCTCTCATTTACATATAGGTCTTTTTTAATCATGTTAAGGAAAAATTTCTTCCTCCTACACTAAAAAAAAAAAAAACATAGACAAATGTCTTTTGTCAAATGCTTTCTTTATGGTTTTCATTACTGATAAAATTTATTATATCGATCATTTTCCTAATATTGAACTCTCTTGTCCAATCTGATTATAATGAATAACTATTTTGATATGTTACTACATAATGCTAATTTCCAGTCAGTAATTTATTTGGGATTAATTAATTATGTTGGCCTTTGGTTTTCATTTTTCTATCTTTTTTTTTCTTCCAGATTCAGAAAACAAAACAATATTTAGTCCATAGAAAGCTTTACATAGAAATCCACATCTATTCTGAAAACAGTTTACATGGTATACATCTCTTTGAGATGGGTGCTTTTGTAATCCTAATTTGACAGATAAAAAAAGAACAAGGGTCAGCTAGGGGTTGCATCAGGTAGAAAGCTGGCCCTAGAGTCAGGAGGACCTGAGTTCAAATGTGACTTCACTTACTATCTGTGTGACTCCAGGGAAGTCACTTAACCATGTTTGCCTTAGTTTTCTCATTTGTAAAATGAATTGCAAAACGAAATGGCAAACCACTTCAGTATCTTTGCCAAGAAAACTCCAAATGGGGTCATGAAGAGTTGAATATGACTAAAATGACTGAACAACAACAAAAAATGAGACTATTTATTCCTTGAGTATTTTATAGAATTTGTGAATCTATCTATTCTCCTTGTTTTGGGTGGTGGGCCAGTAGAAAGACTATGAATTGGGAGCTACAATATATGGGTTGGAATCTTAGCTCTGCTATTTATTTGTATTAACTTGAACTAATTGCTTAACCTTTCTGGGACTATAGCTCTAAATCTCATTATTAATAGTCGATTTCTTGTTCTAAGTTCTATTTATTCAAATTATCTCGTACCATTTTTATCAATTGTAGAATTTTTTGATGATTATTCATTTTTACAGTCTTGGAGTATAGCTGTATATAATAAATTATAATTTTTAAAATTTCCTTTGCCTTTACTCCTATCTCTCTTTTGTTCATTTCTGATGTAGGAAATTAAATCTTCTTCCTTTCCTCTTTTTGAAGTTAAATTTGCTAATTGTTGATTAATTGAAAGAACACAGAATATCAGAGTTGGAAGGGACTTCAGTTATTCAGGTCAACCCATACCTTGAAAAGAGTTTCTATTACAACATAGTTAACAAGGGGCCATACTCTTGGCAGCCCACTCAACTTTGGACATCTCTATTGCTAAGAAGGTTTTCTTGACATCATCCAAAAGTGCCTCTTTGCACTTCCATCCATTGTTCTGATTTCTTCTTTGAAGGGGGGAAGGGGTAGGGGTAAATAGGATAATTGTAACTTTCATTCATTTGTTCCGTCAAAGCAAGAGAATATGCTCCAAATTCATACTCCTCTCTGGAAAATCCACATTTTTCATCTGCTTGATTTTTCTTTTATGTATTACTAGACTTGGGAGTTCTGAGTTGCTTTGAACTAAGATGCTTGGGTGTTTGTACTATATTCAGCACATTAATGGCAGGAGCAGGGGGCTATCAGATTGCCTAAAGATGAACACAAACTGGCCTAGGTCGAAACCAAAGCTGATCAAAGCTAGTCCAAATGTCCTCATTTCATTCAGCCAAGATAAAAGGATGTCTTATCTTGAGGTCTTCACCATTCTGGTAACAACAGCAGCAGCAGCAGCAGCAACTACAACAGTGCTCCAAACTAGCATTTATATAACACTTTCAGGTTAGCAAAGTACTTTGTGTATGCTATCTTGTATTGTCCTCACACTAGGAAGTAGGTGCCCCAGAAGTACCCCAATTTTATAGAAAAGAAGTCTTCTGAGGTTGAGAGAAGACAACTAACTTTTCTAGGATCACACAGCTAAGTATGAGACAGGATTTGAACTCAGATCTTCCTAACTCCAAGCTTAATACTCTCTCCACTGTACCACCTAGCTGTTAGCCTTCCTTTGCATATGTTGCAGCTTTTCAGTGTTTCCCCTAAAATGTAATGCTATGTAATGAACATAATACTCAATGTTCAGATAGTTTAGTTTTAGCATCATGCAATGATGACTTCCCTTATCCTGAATACATGGCCAGTCTTAAAGTGTTGTAGCCACTAAAAGTCTCAGATATATTTCCAGATGAACTTCTATTTCCATACCTGACTGGTATGGAGTAGGCAGTAATTCCCCTTAGCTGTGAGGCTTCCAAGAATCAGGAAGAGGAGTTTCATTCCCATCTTATTGTATCACAGTGATCATTACATTATCAGGATATAGCTATGGGAGTGGTCAAAAATCTTGCTACCATCTCATTCAATGTCACCAGGGTAATATAAAACTTATCACCAGCTCTTGGGGCCCTCCTTTGAGTGACTGCCTAATCTTGTTTCCAGAAAGATTATTTCCTAGTCTAGAAATGGTATTGCAAATGGGGAAAGATTGAACTCTATTGTGGATTTAGAAGAGGGAAGTGGGGAAAGATATTTTGAAATGGTGGAAGAAAATGTAGAGAGAGAAGCTAGACTCTAGTCAGATAGGGTTGACTAGGTTGAGGATATGTTTTGGGGGACTGAGGTGAAAGTAAAGCTCATACATTTTTAAATTCATTACTTAATGCTTCTTGATAAAACCAAGCTCTTCCTAAGATTGTTTGACACAATAAAGAGAGTTCTGCATCTGGCGTCTGATCATGTGGGTTCACAGTCTCAATGAATTACTTACTATTTGTGTGACCTTGGGTAAGTCAGCTTCTCTGAGCCTCACTTTTTCGTATGTAAATGAGAAGGGTTGATTAGATGACCACTGAAGTCTCTTCTGGCACTAAACCTATAACCCTATGCTCAAATGAAATTGTTTTGCTTTTCACCTAGATGACATCTAAGTGATTTATTAAGCATCATCTGGATCTAGAAAGAGGCTTTTTTTGGGTGGGGGGAGGTGGTGATAGAGAAATGGGAGTTAGGGGTGAACCAAAAAAGATTATATAGAATACAGACCCCCAAATATTTAGGAAAAGGACATTACCCATTACCCCCTGAATAAATTGTTAAATAAAAGTAAAATTAAAAGCAGCTATGGAAACTGACCTATGCTTATGTCATGTCATCCAAACATTTCAGCTTTGCCTGTGAAAGCAATATGGCACAATGAGCTATTCAGGAAATGTGAAAACCTGAGATAGGAAGGGGTTCAGGGCCTACTTTTATCCCTAATAAGTTCTGTGAATGCAGGCAAGTCATTTAACTTTTAGTGAATGAGCCATTCAATGGCCTCCTCAGAGAGCCCCTATTTAGCAATGGCTAATTGAAAGTTCCCACAAAGTATAATAGAGAGGCTAACCATGTACTTTATTCTCTGACCTCTTTCCTTGTTTCCTCAAGAGCTTTAACAATGTAATAGCTGGGGGAAAATGTGT
This sequence comes from Petaurus breviceps papuanus, assembly GCF_028583685.1. Taxonomy (NCBI): domain Eukaryota; kingdom Metazoa; phylum Chordata; class Mammalia; order Diprotodontia; family Petauridae; genus Petaurus; species Petaurus breviceps. The sequence continues at coordinate 3,403,817 of NW_027187358.1, read as the reverse complement.
TTAGAGATCAACCCTGATCAACATGTGCAGTGCAAGCCTGAAATTTGAACAAACATCAAATGTGATGATTGATTTCCATGCTGTGAGTCAATTGAAAGTAAAAATGGGATTTTTTTAAAAGGCTGCTGTATGAGGGCTGGTAAAATCATAGCACTCTGAATTTAAGCTAGAAGCCCCCTGAGCCTCCTACATAAAACACGTGGGACTGAGAGGAAAAGAAAATAAGGAGGAAGCTATATACTTCCATTCCTCTACAAGAGATTTCCTGAGCTTTGTCAGGACTGTGGACAAAAGCACCAAAGGAGCTGAACAGAAGAAAAGCAGATTAACCAGCATGCCTCTTAGTGCCTCAATTGCCAACCCACAGTACTGCCCCCTTGACAAGATTCACCTGCTGCTCTTTCTCTATTCCCTACAACCATGGCTGCCGGCACAAAGCCCTTTTCTTTCCCCCTTCTTTTGCCATCAGATGAAAAGAGCATTGTTCTGTAAACCTGAAAAAGAAAATGTTTTCTGAAGCTCGTACCCCCAAATCAGAAGAGCAAATGACAAATTAGGAGCAAGCTGCTCTGGAAACCTGGACAACTAAACGTATGTAGACAGAGCCTTCAGATTAAGAGAGGATTTCAGGGAATTTCTTGTACATCTAACATTTGTTTTTAATCCAGTAGGTGGCAATGATAGTGCAGTGAACAGCTTGTGGATCTCACATCATTTAGTGGCTCAGTTCCTTTGGGCTGTTTCTGAGCATCTCTGGAGGAAGATGTTTCCAGTAACCCATCACAATCAGAACTATCACACCTCTATCCAGATTCTCTATAAGTCTTTCATGCTGGATAATTGGTACAGGCAGGCCTAGTCATTAGGACATCACTGTTCTAGGGCTGTTTAACCTTATTGAAGAACTAATCTTTTCCATGCAGAGGCTCATTTTGAAGGATCATTCTATGAGCAGTTACCCAGAAATTGCTTTTAGTAAATTAGTAACACATGAAACAATACATCACAAGTGATAATAGTCGTGATGCTAACCAAAGTAATTTGATAGAGGTTTGCTGGTATGGTTTTTATGGTAAGTATTAAGAGGTAATTTATATGTGAAATACTTGGGGGTGGAAACTCTTCTATGACATAAAATAATCAGGTACAATATGGGGGGCTTTTCTTCTTTTCTAGGTTTGTGGCGCATGCCCAGGAAATCTGCTATGATACCAAAATTAAGGCCCTAAGATCATTGAAATCTATTTTCTGCTTACATGAATGTAATTTACAGAATTACAGGATAAATCATAGAATCATGCAATAACAGAGATGAAAATAATCCCAGTGGCTTGTTCATGGGCCCTAATCCAGTTACACCAGGAAAATAATTCCCTCTATAATATTTCCACCAAGTGGTCATTAAGACATTGTTCATGACTTTCCACATTGGCAATTCTACCCTCTCCAGAGATAACCCATTTCACTTCTAGATAGCCCCAACTGCCATATGTTTAGGAAGATATAAATTGCTAGGAAGTGAAGAAGATAATAAGTTTTGTTAAAAGAAATGAAACTAAACAGAAATCCTTGAAGGAGCAGTCATTTGTTTCAATGCCCAAAGTCGCTGATAGCTTCCAATACTAAGGCTCTGATAATTGCCCGGTCCTATAAATTCTTTCTTAACTTCAAAGGGAGGGAAACAGGATGGTAGTAGCAGTGGTGGCATTTTTTCTCTCCAGCTTCTTACCATCTTCATGACTGTGTCATGCCCATTATCTGGGTGAATTTGGCAAGTTCTTAGAAAGATTCCTGAATAGCATAGCATTTAGGCACTTAAAGGAAATGAGAATAAAATTATAGGGAAAAATTGACAGAAAAACTGTCGTGGGTGGGGATATCGATGTGGCCTTTATGGAGCTATGTAAGTCTAGCAAAAAAGACAAAGAATAAGATGAGGTCCTTAAAGGAATTTAGAAAAGTGAAGTATAACATGCCTCTGGTGTTTACTCAATGGGAATAGAAAGGAAAATGCATATTTTGTAGCTATGTAAGGTCCACCATTTCACAAATTGAGCACATGCAAAGGCATAAAAATCCTATAAATGCAGAAATTCCGAAATATTAAATACATTCTTTACTGATCACAACATGATAGAATTATAATTATAATGCATATTTATGAAAAAATTTTAATAAAACTCTAGCAAGGAGTTTACAGCAATATATCACCAAGATCATGTATCATGACCAGGTGGAATTTATACCAAGAAAGTAGGACTGGTTCAATGTTATGAAAACTATTAGCATAATTGACCAAGAAAACAAACAAAATAATATGATTACCTCAATATATGCAGAAAAAGCTTTTGACAAAATATAATACCCATTCCTATTAAAAACACCAGAGAGCATAAGAATAAATAGAACTTGTCTTAAAATGACAAGTAGTATCTATCAGCAGGCATTATCTATAATGATAAGCTAAAAGTGAGATTTGGGGTGAGACAAGGATGCCTATCATCACCCATGTCATTCAATATTGTACTATAAATGTTAGCTTTAGCAATAAGAGAACAAAAAGAAGTTGTAGGAACTAGAATAGGCAATGAGGAAAAAATGATCACTCTTTGTAGAGGAGATGAGGGTAACTTGGAGAGTCCTAGACAATCAACCAAAAAACAAAAAAAAAAAACCCCAACAGTTGAAATAATTAACAACTTTAGCAAAGTTGCAGGATATAAAATAAACCCTATCAGTATTTCCATGTATTACCAACAAAATCCAGAAGCAAGATGTAGATAGATAAATTCCATTTATAATAACCATAGACAAGATACAATACTTGGAATTCTATCTGCCAAGACAAACCTAAGAACTATATGAACATAATTACAAAACACTTGGAAAACATATCAATTGCTCATGGATAGATTGAGCTAACAGTAAAAATGACAGTTTTACCTAAATTAACCTATTTATTCAGTGTCATACCAAACTAACAAAAATAGTTTTAGAGTTAGAAAAAATAATTAAAAATTCATCTGGAAGAACAAAAGGTCAAGAACATCAAATGATTCAATGAAAAAAATGTCAAAGAAGGTGGCCTAGCCATATCAGATTTCAAACTATATGATAAAATAGTAGTCATCAAAGTGATCTGGTACTGGCTAAGATATAGAGTGGTGGATCAGTGTAATAGAGTGAATGTCCAATACACAGTAGATTATGACTATGGTAATCTAGTCATTAATAAACACAAAGATCCCAATTTGGGGGACAAAAACTCACAATTTGATAAAAATGACTGAAAAAAGTGGAAAGCAGTTTAACAGAAACTAAGTATAGAACAACAGCTCACCACATACTAAGGTAAGGTCAAAATGGGCACATGATTTAGACACAAATGGTGATACCATAAACAAATTAGGGGAACATGGATCTATGGATAATGGAAGAATTTATAATCAAAGAAGTGATAGAGAGCATTACAGGACATAAAATGGATAATTTTGATTACATTAAATTAAAAAGGTTTTGCACAAACAAAACCAATCTAACCAAGATTAGAAAGAAAGCAGGAAACTGGGAAAAAATTCTGGCAAGTTTCTCTGATAAAGGCCTCATTCTCACATACATAGAAAACTAAATCAAATTTATAAGAATACAATCATTTCTCAGTTGATAACAGGTAGTTTTCAGTGGAAGAATCAAAACCATATATGGTTATATGAAATAATGCTTTAAATCACTATCAATTAGGGAAAGGCAATTTTTTTGGGGGAGGGGAAAGGCAAGGCAATTGGGGTTAAGTGACTTGCCCAAGGTTACACAACTAATTAAATGCCCAAGGATACACAGCTAATTAAGTGTCAAGTGTCTGAGGTCAGATTTGAACTCAGGTCCTCCTGACTTCAGAGCTGGTACTCTATTCACTGTGACACCTAGCTGCCCCAAGAAAGAGAAATTAAAACAACTCTGAGTTGTTTTACTGTGAACCAATCCAACCCTTCTGGAGAGCAATTTAGAACTAGTTTCCCCTTCCACACATTAACTTTCTTTATTGAAGTTTTGATGTATCATAGGTCAGCATAAGAAATGATTGTAAATGAGAATATTTTGGAAGTTTTGCAGGAGTTGCAGATATATATATAGCAATCTAAGCTAAGCTTTAGTTAACAAAAGTCCTGTAAACCCCACTGAATTGCAATGGTTTCTACCTGCTTCCCAAAGTGAATATAAGCATACTAATGATGCCTAAAGTACTTGAAAAGAAGTTAATCAAAAATGAAGGATGACTACAAAGTAGTGATCATAAAACTAGGAAATTTCAAAAGTTATTTTTTAAAATATCTTTTGTTATACATGCAATATGTTCGCTATTATTCTCCTCAAATTTGTTTCATTTTAAAAAAAATCATATTTATTTTGTATTTTATATTTCTTTTTCATACAATATTTTACTTAACATTGACCTACATATAGTGTATAACCAAATAGTTAACCGAAATTTTACAATAATGTAAATGCCCCATAAAAGAAAAAGAAAAAAGAGTTCAGACTTTTTTGGCATGAAAGGAGGATCAAAAATTTTTACACAGATTTTCCAAATTGTGGGGGCACTGGGCCCCTAACTTCCATGAGGTGGAAGGGATAACTGTATATCCAAAGTGGTATAAAATTGCACATCCTCTTTGACCCAGAAATACCACTACTAGATTTGTATTCCAAAGAGGTAAAAAAGGAAAGTGATACCTTTATGTACAAAAATATCTATAGCAGCTTTTTTTTTTGTGGTGGCAAAGAATTAAAAATTGAGGGGATGCTCATCAATTGGGGAATGACTGAATAAGTTGTGGTATATTATTTTAATTGAATATTATTATGCTCTAAGAAATGATGAGCAGGCTGCTTTCAGAAAAACCTGGAAAGACTTATATGAACTGATGCAAAGTGAAATGAGCAGAACCAGGAGAATATTGAGCATAGTAAAAGCAGTACTATATGATGATCATCTGTGGATGATTTAGATATTCTCAGAAATACAAAGTTCCAAGAGTATTTTGAAAGACTTAATATGAAAAATACTCTCTACTTCCAGAGAAAGAACTAATGGAGTCTAAATATGGATCGAAGCATGCTTTTTCTATACTTCATTGTTTTCAGTGTTTTTCTGGGGGCATCTGTTTCCTTTTACAACATGATGAATACTGAAATATATTTTGCATGAATGCACATGTATAACCTATATCAAATTGCTTGCCTTCTCAAGGAGAGGAGAGGGAAAGATAGAGAGGGAAAGAATTTGGAACTCAAAATTTTCAAAAAGAAGGTAAAATATAGTTTTTACATGTAATTGGAACAAAATAAAATACTTTTTTCTTTTTTAATTAATTTGTTTGTTTCCTTTTAGTTTACAGGATTCAATTCCACAATTCCTTGAGTTTCACATTTTGTCCCTCTCTCTCCCCTCCCCCCCATAAAAATAAAATATTTTTTAAAAAGAAGTTTAAGAAGAAACAAGGTTATGAGTTTGATCTTCACCTTTGGTCCAGTTATCTTTGTTCCCTTTTATGACCATAGACTGTGTGCCTGACTCTGGTGATCCATATTTCACACAAAGCTTGACACTGGCTTAAGCAGAAAATAATGCAGCTAAAGAACTTTGTCAAGCACCTACTGTCTGCAGAACACTGTGCTAGGCCCTGAGGAAGATGCAAAGTCTAGATTGCAAGACTTTTAGAGCTTGTGACACTGGAACATTTTTGTCTTAAATAAAAGACCTTAAAGTACATGTCCTACTGACAATGTTAGTGGCTTGTAGGTATGTAGTGATTTCCAAAGTGCTTTCCTCATAACAACCCTAGGAAATAAGTTGTGTAAGTATGATTACTTCTCCATGAATAAGCTGAGGTTCAGAAATATTTAGTGACCCGCCCAAAGTCATATATCTAGTAAATGCTGGAGCTGAACTAGCAAGTCAGGACTTTTGATTATAGGTCCCACCATCTAAACATCTAAAGAGCATTATGCCTTGAGATTTATTAATTTACACACACACATACACACATTTTGTCACTCATCTCCCAACACATTTTAACACCTCCTCCCCACACTTTGAAACTGTAGTCATCTCTTTAATACATGAGTTCACAGCTTTTTCCTATCTGTGACCTCTTCCCTTTCATTGTCTAACGAGATTCCAGACCTCTTCCAAATAGGGCTGGATCAGAAGAGTCTAATCTTAAAAAAGGATTCTTTTTTTCTTGCTGTCATTTTTGCCACACTCAAAGTCAAACAAATTATTCGGGGGTTAATTAACAACATTTGTTTTTTCTCCCTTCTGACTTCATTTATTGAAAAAAGAAAAAGAAAACCCATGTGACAATTTCACATAAGGAAACCAAGACAAATGCTGATGATTTTTTGAACTCAAGTAGTTCCCATCAACCTGGAAGGGCTTTGATCAGAGTTCCCATTCTCTGACTCCGTGTCTGTCTATAGCATCTGAACTTTAGCTGCCATGAAGATCCTCATGATAAAATGGAAAGAACAATATGTTTTTACTTAGAACACACTGAGTTCAAGTCTTGTTTCTGGTACTTTCTACTTTGGTACTCCTGTCTCTGACCTTGAAAAGTCATTTCACCTTTGACCTCAGTTTCCTTTTAAATGGAGATTAAGATATTCAAGCTATCTACCTTTTTTTTTTTATTGCCTTTGGAGGGCAATTGGGGTTAAGTAACTTGCCCAAGGTTACATGGCTAGTTTTTTTGTGTGGGTGTTAAGTGTCTGGACTGAACTTGGGTCTTCCTGACTCCTGGGCCAGCAGGCCAGCACTTTGCTCACTGTGCCACCTAGCCGCCTCAAGCTATCTACTTCTCATGCTATTGAGGTGATAAAATGAGTTAATGTATGGAAAGCAATTTGTAAATATTAGAAAGCCCAATAAATGTCAACTGTATCTGAGATATTTATCTCTAGATAGTATTAGGAAGTAGGAGGCTTCAGTGAAAGGGGAACGGGTTAATTTCAAAAAGAAAAACAAAAGTACATGGATTATTTTGCTTTAATCTTTAAAATGACAATATATTCAATAAGCAGACCATTTGCGTTATGTATTTTATCAAGTTTCCTAATTTGCATTTGTATTTTGGAACATAAAATTTATGGCTTAAATATAAGGCCAGATAATTTATCTGAAGAAAGATTTTAGAGTTCTACATCCTATGATAATTTTTTGTGATTTGCTATTCATGTCATTTATTAGTCTGCTAAAAACTTGTGAAGCTATTTTTTGAAATCAGGTGTAAGACTTTACATTTATTCCTATCACACTTCATTTTACATTTGTCCCAGTGTTCTAATCTCTTGGGATCTTTTTGGATCCTGATTTGGTTATTTGCCATGTTAGCTATCCCCCATGACTTCATTTTATTTGTGAATTTGATATGTTACTTATTCCTTTATCCAAGTTCTTGATAAAAATGTTAGCCAGCCTAGTATAAAGCAGAGAGCCTTTGGACAACCCAAGGGTCCTCCTTCCCTGTTGACACTTAACCACTAATGACAATTCTGTTGGTCCAGTAATTCAACCAATTCTCTATGAGTTAACTATATCATTGGCTAGTCCAGCAGTTCTCAAACTTTTTCATCTTTACAGCTTAAAAATTTTTGAGGACCCCAAAGAGATTTTGTTTAAGCAAGATGTATCTATTTATACTTACTGTATTAGAAATAAAAATTTAAAAATGTATTATTTCATTGAAAATAATAAATTGATTACATATGAATACAATTATTACATTCTTATTAAAACAACTATATTTTCCAAAACAAAAATAAATGACAAGTTTTTGCAAATGCCTTTTCTATCTGACTTAAGAAAGATAGCTGGATTCTCATATCTACTTCTGCATTCAATTTGTTGAGATATATTGTTTTGTCGGAGATACATGAAGAAAATCTGGCCATGTAAGATATGTAGTTAGAAAAGGGAGGAGTATTATAATTGACGAATAACTTCTTCGTGTTATTATGGAAATAGTTTTGACCTCATGGCTCCCTGGAAAGGGTCCTGGAGATCCCCAAGGACTTATGAACTGTACTTTGAGGTTGCTGGTCTAGCTGGTCCATATGACAAGAGAAGTATGGGAGATTGTCAGATTCTTACATAAAAAATAAAAAAAAAGGAATTCCCTCTGCTTATGGGACAGGGTCCTTGAGTCAGCTGCACACTGTTAAGGACCTGGGACTCCTTGGTATTGTATCATACACTCCTTTGCTATGTTTCCTACTAAAGAAACACAAGGAACAGGCAAAGGACATTAACAAAAATCCTAACAGTTCTGACTCTTCATTCAAGTATACAGGGAATTAGTATCTAATTTTTCATGATTCTGAATTAAGGATATAACCAAGTCTTCAGCTTTTCTGTTTTGGTCTACCACTTTTCACTGTCCCAGAGGTTCCTTGGGAATTATTTTGTGAACTTTTCTTTGTTCAATTTGATTGTTTGAAGGTTCTCCTATCACTCACCCCTTTTCTTTGAGGATATACTTCTCTCACTATTTACATCCTTATAATACTCTAGCTAAGACCTTCATATTAAACACTTTGTATTGTCTGGAACTCTTTCAATTGAGTGAAAAGGGGGATGAAAGCAAGCATTTATTAAGCACCTACTATTTGGTAGGCACTGTACTAAGTGCTTTACAAATATCTCATTTGAATTGGTTAGCATTTTGGAGGAAAGGAAGAAAATATGACCTTAGATGAAGTACAGCCTTAGAAGAATTGCTACCTGAAGCAAGAGGGAAAGTTTGATATGGAGCTCTAGTATTGAAAATTTCAACCAATCAATCAATAAGCATTTATTAAATGCTTAGTGTGTTCAAGATACTGGGCTAGGACCTAGGGACAAACAGATGAAAATGAAAGAGATTATGGAGCAATCAACTAGAAGGAGATATTAAAAATGGAAATAGGACACTTTCCCTCAGAGACAAAGGGGACTCCTTTCCTTCCTCTCCTCCTCCCACCATGGGACTTTTCTAACTCAGGCCCCCAGTGTTACCTGGCCCCAGGAACACAGATTTTTCAGCCGTGGGGTCCCTTCCTCTACCCAAGTGTCTTTTTATTCAGATAACCAAGGGTGTGTAATTCACATGTTGTTCCATGTATCACTTTTTAAGCCACACAGGGGTGAGGGCCATGGCTTTTACATGGTGTGAAATAAATTTTTGCCATAACCACCAGAAAAAAAGGAAGAAGAAAGAAATAGAGAAATAGGTGGAGATGTGTCTGTAGACATGATATTGAATAAGATATTCAGACAGACAAGAAAGGAGGAATTATGAAAGATTAAAACTGAGTTCTTTATATCTGTATGTGGGATCAGAATTAACTAGTAAGAGTTGTAAATATTGGCCCTTGTTTATTTTAATCTCTGTATTTTTCTCTAACTCTTAAAAATTCCAAAAGAAAGATCCTGGACCTTTGTCCTGGAGGAAGGCAGAAGGGAGATGGGAAAGCAAGCTGTAGGCCCAGAGGAGGACCCTCGGTCAAGAGGAGAGAGAAAAGCTTCAAGGAATTAATAAGGTGCCAATGAGATAAGTCCTGGGGCTTTGCTGGATGAGGTGACAAGTTGGAGAATGTTAGATGCCATATTATCACTAATCTATGATAGGATAAGGTTCAAGCTATTGTGAGTACTGGGATGAAAAAGGGATAAATGTAGTCAGAAAGAATAGTTTAGGAACATTCCAAGATCATCCTAAATCTGATACTGATTTGACCCAATTCCACTCACACTGTGACCTGAACTAGTAGCTCAAAAACATTCCTATTTGATCCCTGAATTTAGTTAATTTAATTCAAGAAACATTTCATTTTTATTTATTTATTTGGATTTCATATCACCTTCCTTTAAACAATTAGACCTCCCCCACTGTTGTAAGTCAGTCAACAAGTCTCAGATACTTCCTGGTTTGTTACTCTGGACAAATCACTTACCTTCTGTCTGCCTCAGTTTCCCCAGCTGCAAAATAGAGATTGTAGCATTGACCTCACAAGGTTGTTATGGGGATCTACTGAGGTAATATTTGTTAATCACTTAGCGCAATGCCTGATACACAGTAGGTAACTTAAAGGTTCATTTCCTTCCCTTCCACTTTTAACAACAGATAAAAAAGAAAGATCAAAATTCCATTCAGCAAAACCATCCAACACATCAACTGGGTCTGACAGTATATAAATATATATATTATATATATATATGATATAATATATATACATATATATATATATATAAACATCTTTTAAGCACCTGCTGTATGCTGAGCACTTTGTTAGTTTCTGGACAGATGAAAAGATTAAATAAGACAGAGCCCCTTGCCTTTATAGAGTGTATAGGCAATCTATCTAGCATGGGGGTAAATGAATAAGCATTTATATGATACCTACTGAGTGCTAGACACTGTGCTAAATACTTTTGAAAAAAATGAGTATTTATCTCATTTGATTCTCACAACAACCCTGTGAGGCAGGTGCTATTATTATTTCCATTTTATAGTTGGGGAAACTGAGTCAAACAGAAGTTAAGTGACTTGCTCAGAGTCACATAGCTAGGAAGTGTGGGTAAGACACATGCCCAAATAATGATAAAAAAATAGCTGTATGATGAGCTTTACAACAAAAAACGACATAAGGGCCAAGCTGAAGGTCATTAATAGACAACTGGAGAAGATTTTGTGGAGACTCTTTGAGTTGGCCTTTAAAGCATAGTTATGAATCCACTTAATAGAGGTGGAGAAGGAGAATATTTTAGGGATAGGGAGTAGTAAAAATAGGGAAATAATCATAACGTACATTTATGATGGGTAGCTAGATGGTGTAGTGGGTACAGTTCCGGACCTGAAGTTAGGAAGACTCCTCTTCCTGAGTTTAAATTTGGCCTCAGACACTACTTGTTGGTAGAAAACTCTGGGCAAGTTGCTTAACCCTGTTTGTCTGAGTTTCCTCTTCTGTCAAGTAAGCAGGAGAAGGGAATGACAAAGCCCTCCAGTATCTTCACCAAGAAAAACCCAAATGGGGTCAAGGTAGAGTTGGAAACAACTCAACAGCATCAAAACAATGAACAATAAATGGCACTTTTGTTATTTATTTAACATTAGCCAAATGCTTTACACACTCATTAAGAAAGACAAGGCATTTACAGAGACCAGCAGGTGGTCCAATTGGAGAAGAATTAAGTGAGATAAGATTAGAAACTTTCCAAGGACACTGACACCACTTTGTAGAGGGCCTTCATTGTCAGGTATGGTCTTTCTTACATATCAGGTAAATTACTTTGATAAAAAACCGTCATAGATTATGCTTCCTGGAGAACTATAGATTATAACAATAAAAAAGACCAAATGATCATAGTTACAGATTCTGATGATTTTATTATTCTTCCACCAGATGTTCAACCAATTGAAATGTATAGTGTTTAAGGACAAACTACTTTGCCACAGTAACAGCTGTGGTACATTTTAATTATACAATCACAAAAAAGTAATAGTTGCCATAGGCAAAAAAAAAAATATTCATTGCCCCCACTTCTGATAATGAAACTATGTGGGCAACGTAAGTCAATAAATACTGCCAGTTGAGTTTAATCAATTTTAGCCCCTGCTATGTACCAAGCAACATAAAATGTAGAAAGTATAAACAGTCTCTCAAGCTGTGCTTCTGTTTTCTGTGGAAGGATTTTCACTTTGTTCTTGGAGGACTAACTATAAATTAGTTCCAAATTCTATATACTTTTCAAAGGGTAATAATAATTCACATTTACATATTACTTTAAAGTTTATATGGTATTTTTAAATTCTTGACTCAGTTTCCTCATCTGTAGAATGAAGATGATAACAGCATCTAAGAAACTCAAGTAGCTTTCTATCACCTCCAGGATCAAATATAAAATTCTCTATTTGATGTTCAAAGCCCTTCACAGCCTGAACAATTCCTCTTCTTCTTTTTTTTTTTTTTTTTGCTCTTTGGAGAGCAACTGGGGTTAAGTAACTTGCCCAAGGTTACACGGATAGTGTTTTTGTTTGGGTATTAAGTGTCTGAGGCCGGAACTGAACTTGGGTCCTCCTGATTCTGGGGCTGGTGCTTTACTCACTGCGCCACCTAGCAGCCCCTCCTCTTCTTCCCATTTTCTAGTCTTACACCTTATACTTTTCCATATACTCTTCCATCAGCTGACACTGGCCTTCTTCCATTTCTCATACAAGACACTCCATCTCCAGAATCTGGACATTTTCACTGTCTCCCATACTCGGGATGTTCTCCTTCTTTATCTTTGCTTTCTTACTTCTCTAGCTTCCTCCTAGTCCAAGCTAAAATCCCAGTTTCTATAGGAAACTTTTTCTGATTGTTCATAATTTTAGTGCTTTCCCTCTGTTGATTATCTCCAATTATTTTATACATAACTAGTTTGTACGATTTTCTTTGCACATTGTCTCCTCCATTAGACGGTTGAGTTCAGTAGCAGGGACTGTCTTTCACCTTTTTTGGTATCCCTAGAGCTTAGCACAGTGTCCGATACATAGTAGACACTTAAAAAATGTTTATTGATAGACTGACATACTTCCCAGGGCTGTTGTGTGGATGAAATGCCATAACATTTATGAAGTGCTTTACAAACTTTCAAGTGTTGTTATTGTTGTTGTTATAACAGCACTCTATGACACAGATATGTGTCATTTTGCTGTTACAAGATCATTGTGGTTTTTTAAAAGAGTGTTAAGATATTTCTCAAGCTCCCAGACTGTTCTCTTCCCAAACTTATCCTCTTGCCCTTCCACTTCTGCAAAAAAAGTCAGCATGAAAATTGTCTCAAATTATTTCCATTAAATGAGTAGGCAGCTGTGATGGGCATTCTTGAAGGTAGTGTCAAATCCAGACTATTTTTCAGTCTGTTCAGAAAGAAGACCTCAAAGCAATGGAATTTTTAAGGGAGCCCATGAGCCAACAGCTAATTTGAAGAAAGTGAGTACTTAAGAAATAGCATATATACCTTGTAATTTCTCAGCCAGAATCTGTCAAACAGAAGTTCTCACATAATGCAATATATTTTTTCATAGCAATTTAGTCCAAAATGTTTCTCTTTTCCATGATGACCTTTTGTAAAAACTCCTTTGAATTTCCACTCCTCTGTGGGCCTCTGGAAACTAATGTGGGCTTTAATGGTATGTACTATGAAGGGAACATTTTTTTGGCACCAAATGATACCACTAAAGTTAGAAATGCAGTAATAAAGTCTTACCCTAACATTTCTTAGATTCAAATTGCTTCTCTTTCCCGTTCTGTAAGCTAGCATCTTCCATAAGCATGCAATTTCTGAGTAGCAAAATGAGAGCAAGGAAAGAACATTAATTTTCTTAGTACATTAACATTCTTCTTTGGCCCACAAGAAAATCTATTTTTAATTAGTGCCAACTTGATTAGAACAATACAGGCTGTATGTTTTGCTAGCAATGTTATGCAGATTGCCTTGCATTGACCTTGAATACAGCTTGCTGTAACTGTCTTCTAAAGGACTTTTATATGCACAGGCTGCTCATTTGAAAGATTTGCTATGTAAGCTTTTCCAAAGTGTTGCTATCCTAGGATGTGTTTTATTCACTTCTTTATAGGGGCAGGAGGCCACAGTAATGAACTCAAGTGATGATACCACATTCACACAACCTTCTAAACACATTTGTAGCATCTTCTTGAGGAAAATATTCACAAATATAAAAAAAAATGAGGGGTAGGAAGTATAGTAGAAGTGAGAAAGGGAAAATGATATTCTGGGTATTAGGAAAAATGAGAACAGATTGAATCCAGCTATCCCAAAGTCCCAGAACAGTCACTTTGGTGTTTTGATGGATAAATACTTTAGACTACCTATAAACATCATGCATTTTTTCCATTGCTCTTTTAGTCATTTTCAATTTTAATTCTTTTGAAACTGCACCATTCCACAATTCACAACTATTTAGGAGATCTGAGATTTTATTGGTAGCTTGAGTCAAACTCTGCACAATTTTCTGCATGTAATACAGTGGATTTTCTCCCCCTATTCAAATATGGGCCTATCTCATTCACCATCTTCAACATTTGTCCTAGAAAGATGATTTGATGGATTAAGTCAATGGACAACTCATCCGATTAAATCTCATGATCTGAGCAATATTCATTTTTCATCCACTTTGTTTTTCAGGTTTAAGTATACGCTCTATTATTCTAGAAACAAAGTACCTAATTATTGGTTCAGGAAAGTATTTGCAGATGTTACCATTTGAAAGGATGTCCTGGAAGGCAGTTTTACATTTTGTTTGTGCCTTATTTTTTCTGAGTTGCTTTTTGAATTAGAGCTCTAAGTACAGGTATGAAAATTTGACTCCAAAGGTATTACAAAGATTTGGTGGAATGGAACTCAGGAATGGAACATGGCTCAGGATTAGTATACCTTTTTCAAAAGAAACAAGATAGGTAAAAGGACGTGGGGTGGGATAGCACTGTATCCAAATTAGAAATATTCATGTGAGAAAATAAAAAAAAAACACAACATCTTGAGGGTTATGAAACATGGAGGAGAGCATTTGGTGAAGATCAATGGAGGGAGAAACAGAAACTGTTTTGTCATTGGAAAGTACAGAAAAACAGACTATATGGGAAATAAATAATAAACATGATGCAAAGGCAACATATAGAGCAATAGTGAAGAGGGACTTGGATTATGCAGACATCTACTGGAGCTCTCTTTCTGCCAAAAGTGGGGCCACTAACGATTTCTTGGCTTACCTTCATTACAATTTTGTCTGTAGAACTATAAAGAAAAAAATCTGTTCTGTATCTGTCTCAGTGATATGGAAAACAAACAAGCAAACAAACCAAACTTGTTTCTGGGGTGGGAATCATGGTAACCTTATGGAGAAGTGACCAATCTATTTTAGAGTTAGGGATAGAGAAAAAAAGCTGAATGTAGCCTGACAGGAAGTCTTGATTTTGGTAAAGCAGATTTCAAACTGTTTAAAATTCTGCAAGGAAGTCAGGACAAAGCAGCACAATAGACTCTTACAAATGAAATTCTCAAGAGAAGGAAAGCAATTCTGATGAGGAAGAAATAAGAGTTGTCTGAAGAAACTGATGTGAATATAGAGAGCTAATTCACCAACTTAGATGAAGAGAAGCAATTCCTAGAATGTAGAAGCTAGAGAGGGAACAGGAAATTAATACAAAGTGTGGAGCAGTGTGGAACAGTGTTGTGACACTATCAGGAGAGCTAAAACCCAGAATGAGTTCAGGTTGATGAGGTTAGGAAAAGACAATTTGAAGTGTTTTTTTTTTAAAGCTGAATTGGTGGAAGAAGACCCAAGATAGGTTGTGTCTTCCACATGGATTAGTTTGAGAATTTTATTTCCTGTATAATAGAAGATATGCTTAATAATATTCAAGGGACCCCTCAAAAATCAGTCCACCAATTTAAAAAACAAAGTGGATGAAAAATGCATATTATTCAAATTATGGCATGTAATTGGATGAGCTACCCATTGAACTAATCCATTTATACATCAATAACTGACAACAGAGAGAAGGTAGATATGCTCACTCGTTATTTTGCTTCTATCTTAACCAATGAGATAGACCTTTAGCCTGGAAAGCATAGGTATAGAGATATGGACTGGTCCTGTGATTTCCTTACTTTAAGGAACACCTGGTGAGGAACAGCTGTAATGAATGGAGGTTGGTACTTTTCATGCAACATATAAATTTAGATAGTTGTCCAAAGCAGGACTTCTTAAACTCTTTTTTACCTGTGACCCTTTTTCACCTGTAAAATTTTTACACAACCCTGGTTATATAGGCATGTAAAATAGTTATATAAATCAAACATTTACTTATAATAAATCACAACAAAATTTATTTTAAAACAATTCTTTGGTATGCATATAATTTTATCATTTGGCAAAGATGAAAGCAAATTTGCATACTAATGAGATGGGATGTGCTTGTTTATTTTTAAATAGAGAACTAAATTATTGTGGAATGTTTGATACTTGTAGGACATAGAGCATCTTATAATGTTTTTCAGAGTTGATTGATATTTTGATTTTATAATTGTCAATGTTGAGAATGTTACTTTGCATAAATATGTAGTAAAAGTGACAGAAAAATATTTAGACCTACTTCAGAAATTGTTGGAAATTCTGTCCTAATCCCCAGTCAAAATTCATTTAACAATTTTTCAGGAAACATAAGTTTTAAACCTGTGCTGCTTGATAACTCAATAAATTGTATGTTCATAACCAAGGCTGTAGTGAAGCTGTGAGATGCAACACGGGCAAGTGCTGCCGGAAATACCTATGATTCATTACGTGCTTGGTTTAGAATTAATTTTTCATTTCTGTGTGTTCAGAAACTTTTTACTGTTGCCAAATTTTTAGAGGTGTCAAACTCAAGCCCCTCTGAATAAAAACTATTGAGGGAGGTCAAATCAGATTAAAATATAATGTCGAACAAAACAATTAAAAGTGCAATACAACATATATAATGTTAATTTGTGATATTCTAAGTCAATAAGGGGACACAGGGATCCTTAAGAGTTTAGTGGCATTTTTATTTGAGTTTGACACCACTGGCCCAGAGCACTGAGAGTTTAGTTAACTTGCCCAGGGGCAATATAGGCAGGATTTGTCAGAGGTGGGACTTGAACTCAGGTCTTTTTGCCTCCAAGGCTGACTCTCTTTATCCATTATTCCATGTTAGCTCTTAGATTGTAGAGGACAGAACAAAAAAGACTAATTAAGAGTTGATTCTCAACCTAAATAAAGAAATGGCAAGGGAGCACCTAACTACCCTGGTTTCATTCAAGTTACCTCCCACAAATGAATTCTACCCTCAGGTACTAAAAGAACTGGGGATGTTACTACTGAATAACTGTCAAACTAATGCAGCATTTGAGAAGGGCAGATGTTCCAATTTCAAAAAAAAAAGGGAAGAGAATCGAGCCTGCAAATTATGCCATTGAGCTTGATTTTGATTTCTGGAAACATCCTAGCTCAGATTATTAAAGAAATGTTTAGTGAACATTATATAATCACATGTGATGATCAAAGTCAGCATAGTATCAGATGGACTTTATTTACTATTGTGACATATTTTGGGGGTAAACTGTAAAGATAATTAGCTAGATTTAAAAAAAATGTTTTATTTAAAATTAAATAAATAATAAGAAAAGAAAAAGAAGCATATAAATTTAAATACAAAATAAGAAAAGAAAAAAATAGCATTGCCATGTGCACAGCAGAACATGACAGAATTCAAAATATACAGCAATAAATTTCCATTTCAAGAAAACCTATATGATAAATACTATACATTGTGTTCCAAGATGTCCATCTTTTCTTTCCTTCTTTGTAAGTTTTCTTTTATTTTCTTCTGTGCACTTTTTACTTGTTTTTTTCCTCCCCTTCTTCACCCCTCCTCCCACTGACAGGGAAGCTACAATTAAGCACACCCACACCCACATATGAATACACACAAGCACATATATGTTTATATATACATATAAACATATATACTTAGATATCTATAATCATACTCATACATAGACATATACATTCATATGCATCTGTGTAAGACCATCATATGCCACTAAACTATAGGTAAGGATCCCTGTGGCCTCCTTATTGACTTAGAAAACCACACATTAACATTGTATATGTTGCATTGCACTTTTAATTATTTTAATAAATAATTAAACATACTTGTTTGTTATCTGTTTCTCTGAGGGTGGAGAATGACTTCCTTCATAGGTTCAAGTCTTTCCATATATTTTTTAAAATTCACCAATTCATTATTTCTTATACCACAGCAAAATTTCAACCTTATATTGTCTAGTTATTTTAAATAACCTAAAACAATATTGATTGATAATGAGTGACATATGCTATAGTTTCCCTATTTTTGTCTTTTGATTAAATCTGTTTTAGCTTTAACTTTGAGATCATGATTGCTACCCTTACTTTTCTCCCCTTAATAAATTCTACTCTTGATCATTATTTTATGTTTGTGTGTCTCCTGTTTCCTATCCCTTCTGACTCCTCTATTTTACTTCTATCCACTACCTTATCCTCTTATTATTTAACCTGTCCCCCCAAGATTCCTCCCTTACCTTCTTCCCACTCCCTATCCCCTTAGCCTTTCATTCCTTTCTGAATTTAGAAGACATTTATACCTTTATATATATATATATATATATATATATATATATATATATATATATGTATTGTTCTCTCTTTAACCCATACCTTTTTTTAGTATTGCATCATACTTAGCTCTACTCCAATTTTTCTTTTGAACTACCCAATTACTAATAACATTCTTATACATATGATTTACATTTCCTTGTATAAAAAGTAATCAGTCTATCCTTATTAAGTCCCTTGTAATTAGTCTTTGATGCATACCTCATATTTCTCTTGGATCTTGTATATCAAATTTACTATTGATTTCAGGTCTTTTTGCAACAAAATATTCAATGTTCCTGTACTCTTTTAATGTAGCCACTGAACCATTGTTAGGTTTTGTCTTATTCTAGCTGTGGCTTTTCTATATTTGAATTATTTTTTTCTTTTTACTTGTAATATTTTCTCCTTGAGCTGGGGATTTCAGAATCTAGTTATGACATTCCTGTAGGTTTTCCTTATAGTATCTCAGGTGGTGACAGATGGATTTTTCTATTTCTACTTTCTCCTCTTGTTCTAACACTTTGGGACAGTTTTCTTTAATTATTTCTCATATTATTGTATCAAGATTCTTTTTTTATTGTAACTTTTAGGTAGTTCAATTCATTCTTATGTTTTCTCTTCTTGATCTGTTTTCTAGATCAGTTGTTTTTCTTATGAGATCTTTCACTTTCTCTTCTATTTTTTCATTCTTTATATTTGGTTATTTCTTGTTCTCGTAACTTCACTAGCTTCCCCTTGCCCAATTCTAGTTTTCAAGGAGTCATTTTCTTCCTTAAGTTTCTGGATCTCCTTTTCCAATTCGTTGTTTTTTTTTTCTTCTTGATTTTCTTCGATTGCTTCTATTTAAAAAAAAATTTCTTCAATCTGTCTCATTTGATATTTAAGGTCTTTTTAAAGTTCTTATATAAATTCTTTTTGGACAGGTGATCATTTGCCATTATTCTTTGGGGAAGGAGAGGCTTTTTTGCTTGAATATCCCCCTCTGAAGATGAACCCCTGTCTTCTCTATTCTCCTAGTAACTTTCTATGGTTGGGTTCTTTCTCCTTTGCCTGCTTTTTAAAAAAAAATATTTATAGGAGCTTGTTGTTGTAATTACCTCTAGTCTTGGGCTATAGGGAATGGTGTCTTTTGCTTCAGATCCTCCTTCCATTCTCTTCTCTGACTTGGATTAAAAACCAAGAATTCCTCCCTCCTGTGAGTGCCCACAGTTTTCAGCATCCCCTCCCCACTGCTTCTGCACTCATCTGGTGTGCGGCAGCTCTTTCTTACCAAGGGCCACATCTCAGCAGCACAGTGGGTCTGGCATCCTTTTATCAGCAGAGGTTCCTTCAATTGTCCCCTACGCAGAAACCCTATGCTGACTGACATTTATATACATGACTTGGATAAAGACAAAGATGACATAAAGCTTGCAAGAGATAAATAAATACCATGGCTGACAGAATCAGGATCCAAAAAGAACCCAACAGGCTAAAATCATTGGAATTAACTTTATAAGATGAAATTTCATAGGAATAAATGTAAAGTTTTGTAGCTAGGTTCAAAAAATGACTTTTACTAGCAAAAATGTGAGATGCAGAAGTTTATCTGAGGAAGATCTGGGTTTTTTTTTAGTTGATTGCAGTTTCAATAAGAGCCAACATTATGATATGGCATCAAAAAAGTGAAATGCTATCTTAGGCTACACAACTTCCAGGTTGAATTCCCCACCATCCCATCAGTTTAAACAATCCTGATATTGTGTAACCTCTTCCAGAACTTTCTTTAGAGCCAGTTGACCAGTCACTTAAGAAAATGAGCCTCAAGTCTGTTGTCACATTTAATTTTTACTCCAAATGATATGCCCCAGCTTGATCGCTCAGCATAGTGACTTCTTGAATGTCATTTTGACATTTCAGCCTCTCACTACCTGCTTCCAGTCTGCATTTTCACATTTGTTATACATTAGTTCCATTAACACACTCAGTGGTCTATCTAACCTGATCTTGCTGTTCTTCACTCATGACATTTTCTATGCCTTTACACAGGCTGTACTTGATGCTTGGGATGTATCCTCACTGCAGGCTTACAGGATGCCTAGGTTCCTTCAAAATTCAACTCAAATGTCATTATCTACAGGGTCCCTTTCCTTGTTTTATTCCTTCTACCCCCCAATTGCTAGGACCTTTCCTATAAAATCCCCCATTTTTCATTTTGTATATAACTGTGTGCACTTGTAATCTCTGATAGAATGTATGCTCCTTGATGACTGGGACTATTTCATTTCTGTAATTTGCATCCCTAGTGTCTAGTGTAGTGCTGGGCATGCAGTACACACTCAATAAATACTGGCTAATTGACTGATGTAGGAAAAAAAAAAACATTATAAATATTGGTTGAAAAGTAAATGTGGAATCACCCACCTTTCTCACAAGACTGAATTCCAAACAATGATTTTTTCCTAGAACCTAACACACTCAAAAGGCAAAATTTTCATCACCATTGAGAGTATTCAGAGAAACATCCTGCAGTCTCAAATAACAGTTCCAAAAATGTAGCCTTAAATCTGTTCTGAGCAACTGCTACGTGGTTGAAAACAACTGTATCCTCTCCCAAGCTGATGTTTTTTGAATTATTGTATTGAATGAATAATACATTCATTGCTATATATTAGTACATTATAATTATGCACACAATATATAGCAATTATATAATACATTAGAATAATTTTATACATACTATAATTATTGTATATTAATTTATATATTATATAAATAATGTATTAAATACTGATATATTTAGATGAATAAATTACAGTGTTTTTGTTGTAAAATTTGCCACATTGCTTCATAGCTAAACACAGTGATGTACTGGTAAATGTTAACAATTGCCTCTCTGGAAAAAATATATGTATAATACACTTTTAAGCTTAATGTGAGCTATTAATTTTTCTCTATCAATTTCTTAAGTCTAAACAATCAACAAAGCAATAAATCAGGTCCTGATTGGTAGCATTTGTTGATTTCCAAGATATAAATGCTCACACTGAAAATTTAACAATCACCTATCATGATTTGTTTGAGCTGGTTTTAGCATACACTCACACCTTATAAGGGAAATAAAATTTCAATTAAAAAAATGCCCAAAACTTCTGCCCTAATTACACAGCTACTGTTCTACCTGGTATGTCAAACCCTCAATGACAATTTTATGCTAATAGAAAATATACAAATAGCTGTTCTGGCATGGTCACCAAATCAGGGAATATTGGACCAAAGGGTCATGTCCAAGGAGTACTACCTCTGCTTTACACTGTTATGATTTTTCCCAAAGTTTTACATATTCCTCTGGAAATGTGAAAAATGTTGCAAGTGTGACAAGTTCTAAATTTTCACACTTCAGAACCAACTAGAAAGCATGGCCAAGAGGCACAGAGTAAATGATCAGATCTCATGTACCCAGTGGTGATTATAAGGGATCACTGCCAGCTACAGTTGTACTGACAGGCCTCCAGCTCCTACATCAAGAGAAAGGAAAGGGAGATGGGGGTGTAAGGAAGGAGGAGGGCAGAGACAGTTGGATAGAAGGAGGGGTAAACTCCAGCCAGGGATCTGTCTTTCCTTTCTCCTTTGCAGTAGGTGGCAAGTAGTTTGAATATCCTTTAATTTAACCAATTGGAAATCCTGGTGTGCTGAAGACAGATGTTGAAAAGAACCTTTGTTAGATAGAAGTAGTTTCTGTTTCAAAGAAGAAAAAGAAGGGAGGAATTTATTAAAGAAAAAAAATTCCCTTCTCTCTCCCTCCCTGCAATACACACATACATAGTGGTTAGTTGGAAAGAGAGAAAAAGGGAGATATTTATTAAAAGAATTTTTTCTTTTTTTCGGTTTCTTCTCTTTCCTTTTCTTTTTTTGACACAGCATGTGTTTGCATGGGAAGTGGGAGGGAGAGAAAATAAATACTTGTAATTGAAGAAAATAAAATTTAATTAAAAAAGTAAAGTGGGGATAAGATACTTAAGCAATGGTGACTGTTTTTCTTTTTGGTAGACATTGGTGGTGGTGGTGGTGATGGAAATATTAAGGGGCATGTTTGCTTGAGATTTCTGGTGTGGGTGGAGTTGGATGAGGGGAAGGGTGAGACAGCTTTCCCAGGAATCATGAGAGTGTTAGGAGAAAAGAAAGAGAAAAGGCTGTAGAGAATGGGATTGTTGTAGAAGGGTAATGCTGGGGGAGGGTGGTGTGGGGGAATGCTGTGGGGGAATGGTTATCCCTGAGTAATAATAACAGCTCATATTCTTAGAATACTTTTAGGTTCAAAGAGTTCTTTCTTCACAATAATACTGTAAGGTTGATAAGGATTATCCTTATTTTATAAAGGAAGAAACTGAGATGTAGTGATTTGTCTAGAGTCATCAAAACTTGAATGGTTATTTGGTTCTAGGCTATCCTCTTAAGTAGGAGCTCTTGAGTATTCCCAAAGTGTTAATAAAAACATGGAAGTTTGAGGACAACCTTGAAACTTAAGTTCTATTTGCAGGAAATGAAAAGAGAAGACAATGCATCTCTAAACACATAAGAAAAGGGCATCATAGAGATAACTCAGTAAAATATTTTCTCTTTGGAAAACAAGTAATCACTATGCTATATAAGCCACACTCAATCTTACTAAAATTGCAATTAACATTTAAAATGAATTTGGTCTATTTACTGACCATCCATTTAAAGAAGATGGATCTAAACATTCAGTATGATGTAACAAATTAACTTTACCAAGAATGGCCTCAAGTACAAACGTGAATTTAAAGTGAAAGAATATAGAGAAATAATAGCATTTCCCCAAAAGTATAAAGGTTGAAGGAAAGAGGGAAAGAGAAAGAGAGAGAGAGGGAGGGAGAGAGAGTGAGAGAGAGAGAGAGAGAGAGAGAGAGAGAGAGAGACAGACAGACAGACAGACAGATAGACAGACCCATGTCCAGTCATGAAATTGGCATATCCTTGGAAAAGGTTACCAGTTTATACTACACTGGTTTTATAAAATTCAGTTTACTCTTGGGTTCATGTGTCATTTCAAATATATTTATGCTTAAAGATGACAAACCCAGGAACAATGTGAACATAACTAAAAAGCACTTCACACACATAAAATCAGATCTAAAAATTAGAAAATATTAATTGCTCATGGGAAGACTGATCCACTATAATAAAAGTGATAATTCTACATAATCTATTTATTCAGTACCATACTAATCAAATTATGAAAAAGTATTTTATAGAGCTAGAAAAAATAATAAAAAAATTATCTGGAAGAACAAAAGCTTAAAGGCATTAAGGGAATCAATGAAAAAAATATGAAAGAAGGTGATCAAGTCCTACTGTATCTCAAACTTTATTATAAATTAGTAATTACCAAAAAAATCTGGTACTGGCTAAGAAATAGAGTGATGGATCAGTGGGATAGATTAGGTACAAATTAAGTTATAGTAAATGACCATAGTAATATATCAAAAGCTGCTGGGATAACTGGAAAACAGTATGGAAGAAAGTAGGTATAGACCAACATCTCACATCGCATAAGATAAGGTCAAGATGGGTGCATGATTTACACATAAAGGGTGATACCATACACAAATTAGGAGAGCATGGAATAGTTTATCTGTCAGATCTATTGATAAGGGAAAAATTTAGAACCAAAGAAAATTTAGAGAGCATGGCAAAATGTAAAATAAATAATTCTGGTTATATAAAATGAAAATATTTTTGCACAAATTAAACCAATACAACCAAAATTAAAAGGAAAATAGAATACTGGGGAACTTTTTTTGTAACAAGTATCTCTGATAAAATCTCATTTCTCAATATAAAGAGAACTGAGTAAAATTTGTAAAAGTACAAATCATTCTCCAATTGATAAGCAGTCAAAGAATATGAACAGGCAGTTTTAGACAAGAAAAAGCTATTCAAACTCATATGAAAAATGCTATAAATCATCATTGATTAGAGAAATGCAAAATAAAAGAACTTTGAGGTACCACCTCACAACTATCAGATTGACTAATATGACTTAAAAGGAAAATTATGAGCATTGGAGAAGATGTGGGAAAATTGGGACACTAATAGACTTTTGGTGGAACTGTCAACTGATATACCCATTCTGGAGGGCAATTTGGAACTATGCCCAAAGGGCTATAAAACTGTACATACCCTCTGATACAGCAACACCACTGCTAGGTCTATATCCCAAAGACACCCTCCAAAGGGGGAAAAGGATCTATCAGTACAAAAATATTTCTAGCAGCTCATTTTGTGGTAGCTAAGAATTGGAAATTGAGGGGTGGCCAGGTAGCACGGAGAGTAAGAGCACTGGCCCCAGTGTCAGGATGATCTGGGGATCGAATCCAGGCTCAGACACTTAACACTCACCCAGAAACATCTGGCCGTGTAACCTTGAGCAAGTTACTTAACCCCAATTGCTTAGGGGCAGCCAGGTGGCTCAGCAAGTAAGAGCACTGGCCCCAGTGTGGGGATGACCTGGGGATCGAATCCGGGCTCAGACACTTAGCACCACACCCAGAAATAACTGGCCATGTAACCTTGAGCAAGTTACTTAACCCCAATTGCTTTAAAAGAAAAAAAAATTGGAAATTGAGGGGATGCCCATTGATTGGGGAATGGCTGAACAAATTGCGGTATGTGATTATGATGGGATATTATTGTGTTATAAGAAATTCCAATCAAGAGGATTTCAGAAAAAATACCTGACATTAAGTGATGGTAAGTGATATGAACAGAACCAGGAGAACTTTGTACATAGTAACAGCAATATTGTATGATAAAGAGTTGTGAATGGTTTAGCTACTCTCAGCAGAACAATGATCCAAGACAATCCCAAAGGACTAATGATGAAGCCTACTATCTGCCTCTAGAGAAAAAACTGATATTGTTTGAGTACAGACTGAAGCATGCTATTTTTCACTTTCTTTTATTTGAGTCTTCTAATACAAAATGACTAATATGTAAATATTTTACAAGATTTCACATGTATAACCTATATTTTATTCCTTACTATCTCAGGGAGAGGGAAGAGGAGAAAGGGACAGAGAATTTGGCACTTAAAACAAAAAAAATGTTAAAAATTGTTTTAACATGTAATTGGGGAAAATGAAATATAAAGAATGAAATAGGTGTGACTTCTATGTTGCTTTACTTGATTCTTGAAAAGCTTTTTTCTTTTACTAACTCCTTAAGTCTAGTTTTAAAATACTATAAAATTCTTACTCTGTATAATATTATACTTTTATGCAAATAGTTTTCTCAACTGACTACAATCTATCATATACTGGGGTATTAAAAAAACAAACCTGCAATTTCTCTTTTTCTCTCTGCCTCCTCTGTCTTTCTCTCATGCATGGGTGATATCACTAGAATTTTGTACTTTTTTGTGGCCCTGAAAGTCCTTCATAATCTGGCTCTAGCCCAATTTTCTATAATTTTTGCTAATTAATTAACTATAATTAATATAATATATAATAAATATAAATAATTAACTTTTTAATCTTTTCACACTTTACATTCCAGAAAAATGCCCCATATGTTGCAAATTTGCACATATTGTTCCCCATGTCTGGAATGATTTCCTTTCTCGTGTCCACCTCAAGTGCCTAATTTTCTTCAAGTCTCAGTTCATGTGCTACTTCCTACACAAGGCTTGTCCTGATCCTACCATAACCTGATTCGCCAGTGACCTTCCTTAATCCCAAATACTATGTATTTACCTATCTGTTTGTACATATTATATAGAACAGGGGCTGTTTGAATACTTATGGATGTGTTTCCACAGTATCCAACACAATGTCAAGAACATAGTATGTCTGTTTATTATGGATATTGAAATCAGGATAGAAGGTAGGCTGGAAGGAAAGATGGAAATAAGGCAGGAAACAAGGAAGGGAGGAAGGAAAGAAAGAAGGAATGAAGAAAAAAGAAAGGAGGAAATGAAGGAAAGGAAAAAAAACAATGAAGGAAGCGAAGGACAGAAGGGAGAAAGTATGAAGAAAGAAAAGAGGAAAGGGAGGAATAAAAGAAGGAAAAGAGGAAACAAAGGAAAGAAGCAAGGAAGGAAATCATGCTGTGACTGCTTCTGATTTTCAGTTTATTGACCTGCTTTCAGCCTTGCCATTAAACATTTCCACAAATGTTTCTTTAATAATTACCTTACTAATGCTCAACTCTGGGTAAAACCTATTGTTTCCTTCCTCTGCTCCTGTTCGCTAATTGTCATTGTTGTTATAGAAAGTTATAGAACAGTGTCAATCAAATATACCACAAAGTTCCATCATCAAGCTTGAGTTGAATTCTCCATGTTTTTCAGCAATGTTTTTAGAAATGTCTATAGTGCTTGGTACAAGCTTTTACACTGTCCTCAACCCTTTCACCCTCACTATGTCCTTTTCACTCTGTATAGATTTCACTGTTTGCACCCCTCCGATTCCTCTGTCATATACTTGCAATACCCCTCCTGTTACCACTCTCCCAACCTTCACTGCATTAGAAGACTGAGGTCCCAGAGGGCAGTAACTACTTATCCCTTCATCATTCTAAGAGTAACTATGAGGAATTGGACTTTTAGTACTGTTGCTCACAAATCCTTAAGCTGTGTGTTCCCCCTATTCATCAACCAGATTTAATCAATTAACATTTATTTTTGTTATTAACTAACACTTTTCAAATATATTTTCATTTTATTCTTATAACAACCCTGGAGGTAGACACTATTATCATTCCCATTTTACAGATGAGGAAACTGAGGCAGACAGTGGTTAGGTGACTGACTCAAGGTCATATGGTTAGTAAGTGTCTAAGGTTGGCTTTGAATTCAGATCTTTCTGACTCTTGGGCTAATGCTCCATCCATTGAATCATCTAGGGTAATTATTGAGAAAATATAATAAAAACAACAGTTACAAAACAATCCTCCCAACCTAAGGCCACACTCTTTCATTTTAACATAATGTTATTGGTGAGAATTTAAGACAATTTTGTGGCCAAAATAAAAGCTCAACTCATGGTTACTGAAAGTTGTTTCCCTCCTTGTGTGAAATCATCTTTCAAATCCTCTTAAGTGTAACTCTACTGGGTTCCAAGGATTGGTATCCTTGTGGAATTCTGAAGCTACCTTTCCTTAGTGTGCCTAGGATCTCTCAGCTCTGTAATGGAAATGTAAATTTTAAAGATCTTCCCTGCCCCTAGGCTAATGTGCACCAGAAGCCTGGGGTGGGAGGCTTGTTTTTCAGTAGATACTTCTTGATTGGCCAGTGAGTCAATGAGGTTGTTACATTCTCTGAGCCAGGAGAAGGCTATATAAGCCCTGATGTGTAGCTTTGTTTTGGGACTCACTTTGAGAAGTGTTCTGTGATTTGATCTGGATTCTGGGAAGCCGTTGTCCAGGGCCTCCCGGCTTTGAAAAACCCAGAATGTGGAAACCCAGATGTTGACTGGGTATGGATGTAATGGTTGGACAGTTTGGAAATCTGTCTATTTGATGTTTCTGTCTTGATAATTATGCCTGTATACTTTGAGGTTCAGGGTGCTGACCTTTTCTCCTGAACAAGGTAAACGATATATGTCTGACTGATTAAAGTAAGCTTGTTAACCCATTTTGAGTTGCTTTCCTTTAACAAAGCAGATCCAAGAACCTGTGTGAGCAGCCACCCTGGGGACACTGGGGTGCTTGCTGCTACAAGCCCCCACTGTCATTATGTTGACATTGATGAGACTTTCGCATTCTCTGACCTTTCAAAGTTCACAAAGTTCACTGTCTGGTCAATGGTGGGGTTAGGTGAGAGATTCAATCCTCCCTCAATCTCTCCTATCCCCACTCAACAAGGCAATTCCAGGAATCACCATTAAGCTGGCAGGATGTTGGAATCATTGAATTTCTGGACAGGACTAGCTTGTTGTCCTATCCATATCCTTTCATACCATGACCAACTACCTTCCGCCAATCAGAAATTCTTTCTCATGTGGTATCATCTGCTCTCATCCAATGATCAATATAGTTTACTCCTCTTAAACTATTAAGGACTTGTTCACCCTTAGTTTATATCTTTCCTTGATTGATTGACCAAATCAGAAGTCTGAGCCTTCTATGTTCACATTAATTGGAATTGGGTGAAGACTCCACCCTATCTGTTTCTTTTGCCTACAATCATTCTCCCCCTCTTCCCCTCCAATTTGATGCAGGGATGCTGTCATATTCACCTTTGTATACTGAAGGCCCAGCACAATGCCTTGTTCTTAGTGACTTATGATGGTTTACAATGAAAAGTTTTGATTAATTAAAATAATGAACAAAACAAATTAATTTCCTTGTGATATTTTGTAGGACTATAACAAATAACTATTTGTGATTTATATAAATATTTAGTATCTTGAAGGTCTTACTTCACTGAGTTTTAATTTGTTTAGCTGAAGTGAAATAATTACTATTTTTCTGAGGACAATATTTTATTGTTGCTATTATTGGTAAATATACTCATTAGTCTTGGATTAATGACTTTTATATCTTTTCTTACTCAGAATCAACCTACTATTGTTTTCTTGCTCAAGTCAGTATTTTTCAGTTCAATACAATGGCTCCCTATCACCTCTAGGATAAAACACAAAATGTGTTGATGTTCAGAGCCCCTTAAAACTAGCTCCTTCCTACTTTTCCAGTCTTATTATATCTTTATATAATAACTATAATGTATATATTATACATATAATAATATAACTGTAACGTGCTCTTTGATTCAGTGACACTGGCCTTCTTGCTGATCATGGAAAAAAAGGCTCAGCTTTCTGTTACAAGAACTTTCTCTGGCTGTTCTCTATGCCTGGAATGCTTTCCTTTCTCATTTCTACCTGTTGGCTTCCCCTAACTTCCTTTAAGTACCAACTAAAATTCTGTCTTCTAAAAAAGCTTCTTTCAGTCCATCTTAATTCTGGTGCCTCCTCTATGTTAATAATTTCCTATTATATATAATATGTACGTAGCTTTTTTGTACATATTTGTTTGCATGTTGTCTCTCCCATTAGATTGTAAGCTCCTTAGAGGGCAGAGACTATCTTTTGCCTTTTTTTTTTTTTGCTTTTTGGAGGGGGGCAAGTAGGGCAATTGGGGTTGACTTGTCCAAGGTCACATGGCTAGTTTGTGTGTTTGTGTGTGTGTGTGTGTGTGTGTGTTGTGTCTGAGGCCAGATTTGAGTTCAGGTCTTCCTGACTCCAGGGCCAGCACTCTATTCACTGTGCCACCTAGCCACCCCTTTTTTATTTCTAGGGCTTAGCACAGTGCCTGAAACATAGTAGGCACTTGATGTTTCTTGACCAATTGATTGACAATCAGTTTGATATTAGTGGAAAATGAGGACAGGGACTTTATATGTTTAGAAATTTATAGAGATCTTTTGGAGCTCATTGTAAGAAGAGATTTTGTTTGTTTTCCAAGCTTTTTGTTTTTGGTTCTTTTAAAAAATATTTTGGTAAAACTTTCATTTGTAATATTATCAACTGCATGCTGCCAAATGGAAAATCATTTTCAGTATACTAAAGGGTTGTATGCATAATTTTTTCCCAAATTTCCTGAGTAGAGGGTCTGAACCAAGAGAGTAAAATATCCCATAAACTTTTCCTGAGTTCATGTTGTTATGAGAGTCTCTAACACAAGATTTACAAGTGAAAGTGATGGATTCAATCATAATATATAATTAAATAGCTACCAAGTTACAAAATGGAATTATCATTGCTCTGAGAAATGCTTTTTTAACCTTCCATTCCCATGTTATTTTGCATAGATTCAGCACATTAAGAATGAAAAAAATATGAAAATGAACCTGAAAAATTCATTCTCCCAAAGCAATTTTATTTGCATAAGTAGCTTTTTAAGCAAGTGACAAAACCAAAACTGATGTCACCTGAAATTATTTAGAATCTTATTACTTTTTGATGGTTATTGCATTTGACATAGTGAATGCTTAGTCAAAGAAAGGGCTATTGGTTTTCTAATGTCAGATAATGAAGAACATAAATTAATGACTAAGATATGATAATTTGGATTTTTCAACTCTAAATGTGGCATGATCCCAATTTCATATTCTTATCTTCCCCGATTTCATATCGGTATATCTAAAATGAGACTCATTGTCCCTCAAATCCATTCCTCCTCCAAAGTTTCATCTTCCTAGTGGCCTACTTCTGCAACTTTGGAGTCAACTTTGACTTTCTCTTCCCCTTCTTCCCACATATATTATTGGTAGTCAAATTTTTCCCATTTTCCCATCACATGCTTTATATTTGTTCCCTTCTACCCATTCAAATAGCTTCCACGCTAGTTTGGGCCCCATAACTGCTTGCCCAGTTTATTGAAATGTCCTGATTTTTCTTCTTTAAAGACTCTCCCTTTTCCAGTTCACTCTCTACATAGCAGCCAAATTGGTATTCTTAATATGCACATTTGACAATGTCACCTTCTCACTCAAAAATTATTACCTCCAGAATAAACTACAAAATCCTCAGCCTGACATTTAAAGGCCTCCATGACATGGATCTTCACCCCCACTTTCTTGCTCTATCTCATATTACTCTTCTGTCATGCACTTCTATTTCAATCAAACTGATATTCTAGTTATAACAGAAAATTCTGAAATGAATTGAATTGGGAAACTAAGAAAGTTTTACACTCAAGACATGAGTGAACAGAATGAGTACTTAAACACATATGTTGGTTTTGAACAGTGTTTCCTAGATTGAGAACAAACCTTGTCTAGTGAACTTTAAGTCTACTGCATCAAACAAAGGGCATTTTGTAAAGAAGACATTTAAGATATGGATCAAAGATCTAGGAAATGAGCATGTACTCTATGTGACCTCACAAAAACAATTATTTCCTAATGCATGAGTGGACTTGAGAGTCAGCAAAGCTTTAGCTGAAAAGTTAACCTAAATAATGAGAAAAACTTGTTCAAAAATTATATATTTTCACAGTCTACATGGATCCCAGACCACATTTAGATACCTTTGTGTCCTGCTGGCACCTGGGAACCCTTGATTATCCCAGAGAATGAAGCTCAGAAATTCAACTACTATAATTTATGGAAGGGAATTTTCCTGACAGATTAGATCATAAGCCTCCAAAGAAAGACCTGAGGATGCGAGCATAATTAAAGGGAATCCTGAAACTTATTCATGTATCCGGTACAAAACCATGGCTACTGTGTATGCAGAACACATTAGTAATTCAGTTAGCATTTATTAAGCCCCTACTACATGCCAGGCCCTGTACTAAGTGCTGGGTATACAAAGAAAGGCAAAAGTCAGTTCCTGCCCTCAAAGAGCTGACAGTCTAATGGAATAAACAATATGCAAACAACTATGTGCAAACAAAATATGTATGAAATAAATTAGAAATAATCAAAAGAGAGATTGAGAATGGCTTTCTGAGGAAGGTTGAATTGTTGTTTGTCCTGAACCAATGACATCAAGAAGGTGATGTCTTGACTTGCAAGTGAATTGGATTTAAGTTAGGCAGTGTTGTGTAATGTCACCGGGCTCACTTCCTCCTTAAGAGTCATCTGGGTCCAGTGGCAAGATACATATCAGGATGACTAGAGATGGCCCCTGATACAATAGGAGACCTTGACTAAGGTCTTTCATTGGTCTTAGTGTGTCTGAGGTTACACCCATTCAATAATTAAGGCCAGGTAAGAAAGGAGGCAACAAAGGGTCTATTTTGCCTACTTAAAGAAATCAGTCTGAGAGGGGAAGACCCTCAGGATTTCTGGCCAGAACAGAAATAACAGCTATGTACACCAAATATGAGTGATCGAAATCCAAAACAATGACCAAATGAGGCTTGTGTTGGGACCTGTTATGGGACCTCACCCATCAGTGAGAACTGGAGTGATTTGGGTTTAAAGCACAGTCCAGTAGCTCCATTTGAATTGGTTGGCTGAATTGCAGTTGAGCCTTGAAGGAAGTCAGCCTCTCTCATCTCAGAAAGTGAATTATTTGATGTAATCAGCCATGGCAACAAGGTAGGTGACCCTCTAAATCCAGCTTTCTTTGCCTGAGGTCATGTAGAGGATAGGTTTTGTATGGTTATTATTTTTGACAACCATGCTATTGGCATTCATCTGATCAGTATGGACTATATTACTTTATGTTACTTGCTACTCATTCTCGAGTGAGAGATGTCACTAAGGAAACTGGCATTATAATCCTCAAGAAGAATATAGTAGGTTAAAAAATGTTAGAAATCCACTGTGTTCTAAGGGTCTTTCCATGTGTCTTATAGCTGAAAGCATCTCAACATATCATCTCCTTGATTAGAATTAGTATATAAGGGATTTGCTTTTCTACATGTGTCCCTAGTACATAGTACAGTGCTTTGTACATAGTAAGAGGAGGGAAGAAAAGAAAAGAAACATTTATAAAGTTCCTCTTGTTTGTAAGCACTGTGCTAAGTGCTTTACAAATATTATTTAATTTGATCCTCACAACAACCCTGGGAGGTAGGTGCTATCATTATCTCTATTTTACAAGAGCCATTTCCCAGTAGATAAATGGTCAAAGAATACGAGCAAGCAGTTTTCAGAAGAAGAAATCAAAGCTATCAGTATTCACATGAAAAAATACTCTAAAATGCTATTGAGTAGAGAAATGCAAATTAAAACAACTCTAGGGTTCTGCTTTATACCCATTGGATTGACTGACATTACAGAAAAGGAAAATGAAAAATGCTGGAGGAGATGTGGAAAAATAGGGTCAGTGATTCACTGTTGGCAAAGTTGTGAACTGATCCAACTATTCTGGAAAAAAAAAAATTTAGAACAATGCACAAAAGACTATAGAACTGTGCATAACTTTAGCTCAGTAATACTTCTAGATCTGTATTCCAAAGTGATAAAAGAAAGGAGAAAAGGACCTATATGTACAAAATATTTATAGCAGCTCTTTTCATGGTGGCTAAAAATTAGAAATTGATGGGATGCCCATCAATTGGGAAATGACTAAACAAGTTGTGGCACATGAATGTAATGGAATACTTTTGTTCTCTAAGAACTGATGAGCAGGTGGATTTCAGAAAAAAAAAGAAACCTGGTCTTACATGAACTGAAGCAATGTGAAGTGAGCAGAACCAGGAGAACATTGTACATAATAACAGTAATATTGTCACGATGAACAAATGTGAAATACTTAGCTATTATGTTCCAGACAATGATCCAAGACAATTACAAAGGACCCATGATGAAAAATGCTATCTACTTTCAGAGAGAGAACTGATGAGCTCTGAGTGCAGATTGAAGCAAACTTAAAAAAAACTTTATTTTTCTTGCTTTGCCTTTTCTTTCTTTCTTTCTTTCTTTCTTTCTTTCTTTCTTTCTTTCTTT
>NW_027187358.1:3343299-3370138 GCF_028583685.1 Petaurus breviceps papuanus | reverse complement strand
CTTTCTTTCTTTCTTTCTTTCTTTCTTTCTTTCTTTCTTTCTTTCTTCCTTCCTTCCTTCCTTCCTTCCTTCCTTCCTTCCTTCCTTCCTTCCTTCCTTTATTTTGCAACACGGCTACTATGGAAATATGTTTTGCATGACAAAATATATAATCGAAATATTGCTTGCCTTCTCGATAGGTGGGGAAGGGTTTAGAGGGAAGGAGAGAATTTAGAACTCAAAATTAATAACAATTTTAAAAATAAATAAAAATCATTTCCATTTTATAAGTAAGGAAACTGAGGCAGACAGAAGTTAAGTGACTTTCCAGGGGTAACACAGATAGTAAATATCTAAAACCAGATTTGAACTTAGGTCTTCCTAGCTCTATCCACTGGATCCCCTTGCTGCCTAAAGTGCTTAAACTACTTTAATTTTACTGCAACATAAGTCAACCATTAGCTCCTAGGAGTGATGACACTGTTAAATGATCTCAATGTTTCACTCACAATGGATTTGTGATATCATCAGTTTTTGCTGATACCAAACAGCTTCAGACATTCTTTATCTAATCAAGTTACATATAATCAGAGAAGGAGATTGCAGCATTCATTGATATGGGATTAAACTGAATGAACTTCTCTTTTTTACCAGCCCAAGGTCCTTGTCAAGGTAGATTTTGAAACAGTTCATTACTCCAATTCCTAAAGGCACTGGTCCCAGGGCATCAACAATGCTAATGAAGAATTCTATCACTGATGCAAAAACAGCATCTATACCCCTGAACAAAAAGGTAGAAACATGGAGAGCTAGAAACACAGAAATGTGATGATTTTGAAATAGTAACTCTTCGTTTCCTGTCTCATTTATCACCAGCATTCCAAATGAACTAAAAATAAAAAAGATAAAATTCAAGATTATAAAAATGTCACATTTTTCCTATTATATTGAAGGGCTTTGTGATGATGCTTCTGTTAGGAGTCAGGTTATTTACAAAAAAAATATTTCTGGACATGTGCATGTTCCAAGGCCTGGATTACTCTGTTTGAGTTGGCTCCAAATTGATACTGTCATGTAATTTTTCCCAGAGACATTATTTGTCAGTCAACTAACTTACTTCTATTGAAAAATCCAAGTCAGATGTCATTAAGGTTAGAAAAGTAGCAAGAAGCAACTTATCAAGCATGCTGGGAATAGGAAGGTACTTTAGAAATCACATAGTATATTAAGGATATTTTTTTAAAAATTACGAGTGCTGGGATATACACTTCATGGATTATATTCATTTTTTGTCTCCAGCCACATGCAGCTAGGGAGCCTAGGGCATAGAGTATAAGAGCTGGAATCAAGAAGATGAGTTTGAATCACATCTCAGGTTCATACTAGTTCTAAAACTGTGGGCAAGCCAATTAATCCCTCCCAGCCTCAATTTTTTCATCTGTAAAATAAGGAAAATAATAGCACCTACCTCACAGGGTTTTTGTGAAGATCAAATAGGATAGTGTATGTAAAGTTCTTTGCAAACCTTAAAGTGCTATATAAATGTTGTTGTTAGTATTATTTATGATTACTCTTATGATTGTTTTCAATGTGTCTCTGCTGGTTGTCCTCACACTTGGAATGCCCTCCCACTTACCATATACTTCTTAGGATTTGTTGTTTCCTTCAAAACTCTGCTCAGGTAAAAACTCTTACATGAAGCATCTCCTCAATCCCCTTTAGATGCTAGTGTTCCCTCCCCCCCCCCCCATTCAAACTGTATTTATTTTGTCTATACTTATATTTGTACATGGTGCTTTCTCAGTTGTACCCAATAGAATGTAAATGCTTTGAGGCTAGGAACAT
This sequence comes from Petaurus breviceps papuanus, assembly GCF_028583685.1. Lineage (NCBI taxonomy): Eukaryota > Metazoa > Chordata > Mammalia > Diprotodontia > Petauridae > Petaurus > Petaurus breviceps. The sequence goes on along the minus strand of NW_027187358.1, from coordinate 3,368,314 downwards.
TTAGGTCTTTGTTCTTGTTTCCCTAGCCCAGGACCTGGCACACAGAAGGTATTTTAAAATGCTTAATGATGGATTGATTGATTCTCACTCCCTTTATTATTTGAGTTACTAGGAGGAAAAAAAAAGTGTGCCTGGATACTTACGGTGATGGCAGACTAGGAAATTGAGAGATACTAAAGATGAGAAAGGAGAGAAAATGATTATTTATTAATTAGCTTCATTGGCTCATTCTAGAGATAGAAAGGACCATAAAACTAATCGTCTGGTCCAATCTTTTCCTTTTTCCAATAAGGCCCAGAAAGGTGACGTGAGTTGCCTTGATTTGCACAGCTACTAGTAGTGCTGGTGAGTTGTAGCAGTGGTAGTGGTAGTCCTTGTGAGTGGTAGAAGTTGGATGTGGGTCAAAAAAGGATGTTCTGTTCATACAACCCTGCCTCTTAGTTTGTATCATGCCATGATACTTTGATGATCTGTGATCTTGTAGATGTTGTACTTACTTTGGCAATTCAAATCACAGAAAGAGAGAGAGATCACTCAAATCTTTTAGAGTTTTCCATTCTAGACTACTCTTGTCTAGGTCCTTCCACAAATCTGCCACAGAATACCCATTCAATGCACTGGTGGCCTTCCTTAAATATTCTTGATTTTCTACAGACAGTGATTGAGTAAGCAGTCTGACCATTGGTTATCCCTTCTTCTCACAATGTGACCAGCCCATCTTATTTTTCCAGTCACTTATTTCTTTCATGACATTCTTTATTCTGCTTCTCCTACACAATCCCTCATTTATAATGTTACAGTCTGATCACAGCACACCATGTGCCTCTCTGAGCAATTTTCAATTTCTCTTCTTTGGAGATTGTGGCACTCCAATGAGTTAAAGCCAGACAATATTGGTAGGAAAAAAGAATAGTCATGCTAAAAAGATAGACCTTTTGTTTCCATGAGATGCTTGGGGCCATTAAAATAAATAGGCAATTTCCTAGAGGCAATCCAGCCTGTTTACCTCCTTCCTACAATTCTGGGCCCATATCGCTGTCCATTTGCAGTCTGTATCATAAAATTATTTAAATTTTACAGCATCTTTACTATTTTCCATTAAAAAGGGACAAAGCGCCATCACAGGGGGAAAATATACGACACTGGCTGTAATAGCTTACAGAATAATAAAATATTCAGAACTCTCTGAAGAGAGTTTTTAATGTAGCAGTTTCAAAACACAAATGCATGTGCATATAGATAGAAGCAAAAGAATACCAAGTCCATTCCATAGCATGACCCCAATAATTAGCTTTGGGGTAAATCTTCATATAGCCAGTGTTGGAGAACATGAGTAGTTGTCGCTAGTATTATTTTCATGTAAATTTTAAAATCAAATTGTAATACTTTCTAACTAGTAAAATTTGATTTTTTTCTTCACCCACTCCCACAGTGAGAAAAAAAAGAATAAATAAATAAATAATAAAAATAAAATGCTAGTAATAAATACGGAAGATCAAGTAAAATAAATTTTAAAAATTGGTCATGTCCAAAAATCTATTACCTTTCTGTAACAAGTGGACAGTATGCCTCCTTATGGTTCTCTGGAATCATTATTGGTCATTGTGTTGATCAGAATTCTTAAGGTTTTTGAAGTTGTTTCTTTTTATAGTGTTATTATACTATAAATTACTCTCCTGGTTCTGATCAATTCAGTCATCAGCAGTTCATACAAATCTTCCCACATTTCACTGAAATGTCTCCTTTCACCATTTATTATAGCAGCATTCAATTACACTCATACACAATAATTTGTTGGGCTATTCAAATAACTGATGGGCAATTCCTTAGTTTCCACTTTTTTGCTATTACAAAAAGATCGGCTATAAATATTGTTGTGTATATAGGTCCTTCCCTTCTTTCTTTGTTCTCTTTGGAAGTATAGGCTCACCCTTAGTTTTATTTTAAGGGCTACGGTGCAGAAGGCCAAGATATTTGACCTCTCCCCTAGTTCTTTGTCTCTGTTCATTGCATCATAAGGTAATGGAGGTTTGGTGTATGACTGGGCCATCTAAAATGGCATCACCCATGTGAGAGATGCAGAAGGACCTGTTTCTGGGACTTAGGAGAAGTGGTACACGTGTTCGCATTCTGTATTGGCCTGCTGCATGGTTGGGAGCAGCTTTTTCCTACTGATTGAAGTTGGTGGTAAGGGACTGTTTGCTTCTTTAAAAGTACCTGACTGAACACAGTGTGGACTTATCCAATATTTGCACCTGAGGGTGAGGCATTCTTACTCACAGCAGGTCACACTATGTGTTAAGGGAGGAGGGCCTGACCTTCTCATACCCTCTTAGGTCATTTAGGCCCAAGAAATGGGCCTGGGGTTTTAACCTTTTTTGTTCATTCTTTTCAGTTCTAGGTGCAGAGAGTGGAGTGTCTGACCTAGTAATAACAAGGATCTATCTGGTTGTCTAGGAATGCTATATAAATTTGGCTATTATTATTATTAATTTTTATTATTAAAGAAATATTAGCAACCATGGGAGACTTTCTCAATGATGCAATCAGAAGAATGGAAAGGAAATTTTAAAAATGAGAACTTTGGAAGAAAACTGTATTATGTTGAGAATAAATACTTTGATTACATTTTTTTTCTCCAAGGATTACAGAGTCAAAAAGTGACAGAGCAATGTTTTGAACCTAGATTCTTAGACCCCAAATTCAGTGCCTTTTCCTTACTTCTCTCACCCTATGATAATACAGTTGGAATTGGAATGGACCTTAAATGTCATTTTATCCAACAACCTCCTGAAATATATGGCCTACTGAAGCCTGAAAGGTTAAATGAGTTGTCCAAAGTCATATAGATAGTAAGAACTAGTAATATTTATGCAGTCCTTTAAGGTTTTCAATGCACTTTACATATGTTCTCATTTGATCTTCACAATAGCCATGCAGTGTAGGAGACAGCATCATCTTTATTTTGCAGATTAAGGAGTTTGAATGTATGTAAATGTCCCAGAGTCATCCCAGTAGCAAAAGTTTGAGCCTGAATTTGAACTCAGGTCTTCTTGAGTCCAGAACTGGCATTCTAATCATTGTATCACTTAGATAACTCATAGGCAGTGGTAGGGCTTGAGTTTGAATCCAACTCCAGTCTCCTTTCCACTAAAACATGTTGGTGTACACCATTACAGCACTCTGCAAACACACCAAATGTTACTAGGTCTATTTTCAATGAGTATCTTTTAACCTAAGACAGGCCTGCTTATTCTGACCCTGAAGATGTAAGGAGGATGGTGATTCTTGTCAAACAATGCATGGAATTCTCTCTCATTGTGGGTTTTTAAAGAAAAGTGGTCCACTGGTAAGATGATTCAGTTTTCTTCCTAAAACTCTTCACACTAAATATTTTAAAAAATATCTCAAATACATAATCTCTTTCCTAAATGTCACTGGTGAATCTTATCTCTGCAGGAGATACTAACAAGCTGTCCAATATGCTACCCTCCTGCCGCATAAATACCACAATAATTTGAAACTAACTCTGTATTAACTTGACACAGGGAAATGTTCCTTGTGCTTCTATTTCCAGACATTTAATTTAGCAGAAGAAACCATTGTCAGGGAAGGAAGGCAGGTACACAGGTTTATGATGTGAGCTTGCACTTTCCAATACAGGAGAATGACAACAATTATTTTTACATTACCGGCATGTTAACAGTCTTCTGATACTTGATCTTGAACAAATCATTTCTCTTTCAGTTGGAAAGCATTATTAGTAAGATGAAAAACAACTTCCATAGGCTTGATTTTTACTTGTGCTTCAAGAATTGATCCAGTCTTCGGGAAAGGAAAAATATTAACTTCATTAGTCAATTTCACACTGTAGAAATTCTTGGTATTGATTTCTTTTTAAAAAGAATGCAATAAGAATTAATGTTCCTTCTCATTTTTTTTTGAAAATGAATACCTTTTGCCTCTTTACTATACTACTTTGCCTCATACTTCCTGGGCTCACAGAATTGGAAGGAAGCTTTGATATAATCTACTTTTACCCCTCCCCGAGGGGTGTGTGTGCGTGTGTGTGACAGAGAGACAGAGACAGAGGCAAAGAAGCAGTGGCAGAAAGACAGAGACAGTGAAATAAGACAGAGACACAGACAAGACAGAGATAAGGCAGAAAAAAGCAGAGAGATACACAGAGAGAGCAGAAAGACATCTGGGTAGTAAGGTGATTAGAATCCAGGTACTTGAGGAAAGAAGATGTATAAGAAGTCAATCAATCAATAAGCATTTATTAAGTTCTATTAAACACTTATTATGTACCAGGCACTGTCCCAAATGCTAGGGACACAAAGAAAGGCAAAAATCACAGTCACTGCTCTAAAGGAGTATAAATGCCTAGGTACGTACATGATACATACAATATTGGTGAAGGAAATATGAAAAGTGAAGCATTGGTAGTTGTAAAGCTAAGAGTGAAAAAGATGGACCAGGGAAAGAGAAGTGCACAAGATGAGGACGAACCTTGAAGGGAACTAGTAATAATAGCTAGCCTACGCATAGTATTTTAAGCTTTATAGAATTCTTTTCATATGTTTTATGATTTGATCCTTGCAACAACCCTGTGAAGTAGGTGCCTATTATCATCCCCATTTTACAGATGAACATCCCAGGCATAGAGGACAGTCAGGGCAAAGGCACGGAGCTGCGAGATGGAGCCTATTTAAGGATCGGCAGATTGGCCATGCAGGTTGGCTTGTAGGGTGTATGGAGGGGAGCAAGGTGGAAGGGAGTTGAAAATGTATGAAATGACAAAGTTGTAAAGAATTTTAAGTGCCAAACAGATTTTATTTTATCCTAGAGGTCACAGATTGTCATTGAGTGGAGAAGTATCACAGTCAGACCTGCTATTGAGAAACAAAAGAAAACAAAGCAAAGAAAAGCATTAAGACAGCTATGTAGAGAAGGGTTAAGTGTTGGGAAAGAGAGACTTGAGTTAAGGACACCAACCAGGACACCAATTGCCTTTATGGTAATCCAGGCAAAAGACCGGGGGTGGGGAATGGGGTGCTGAACAAGGGTGGTGGCTTTGTGAATGGAGAGATAGTAAGGTAGAAATGACAAGATTTGATAATAGACTTGATATATGGAATGAATGAGGGCAGCTGGTGGTACAGTTGTGCATAGAGTGCTGAGCCTGGAGTCAGGAAGACTCATCTTCTTTGGTTCAAATATGGCCTCAGATACTTAACTGTGTGACCCTGGGCAAGTCACTTTACCCTGTTTACTTCAGTTTCCTCATCTGCAAAATGAACTGGAGAAGGAATGGCAAACTTCTCCAGTATCTTTGCCGTGAAAACACCAAATGGGGTCATGGAGAGTCAGAAACAACTGAAACTTGGAATGATTGAATGAAAAGGAAGAATCAAGGATGTGGGCCTGAGAGGACATGGGTAACTAGGAGAATGGTGGTACCCTTGACAGTTACAGAGAAGCTTGGAAGATGGAAGGGTTTTGGGGAAAAGGCAATGAAAAAGACAATATTTTGGATATGTTGAGTTTGAGGTGACTATGGGACAACCAGTTCAAAATGTCCAAGAGGCATTTGGAGACGCATGTTTGTAGCTATTCAGAGAGATGAAGGCTAGATGTGTAGATCTGGGAGTCACCTGCACAGAGATGATAATTGAGCCTATAGCAGCTGATGGGATCATTGAGCAATACAAAATAGAGTGAAAAATAAAAGGAACCAATAACAGAGCCCAAGAGAGCTCCCAGTTAAAGGATGTGACATGAATGAAAAAAAAAGTGGGGAAACTATACAAAAGTCATTCATGCCAAGAATATTCATGCACCTACTTGTAGGGTTTCCCATAGATGCAATCAGAGGGTCATGGTTTTAAATGGAGCAAGGGGTAAGGGGTCGTGAAGGGGAAGAAACAAACATTTTTAAGTACCTACTATGTGTCAAGCATTGTGCTAAGCACTTTGTAAATATTATCTCGTTTGAGGGGAAAAGAAGACCACCTATCCTCCCTTCTGAACCACCTTCATATAACCCCCTAACAGTAGCTAATGTAAGGGCCACCTTTAGGTTTAAAATGCTTTCATGACTAAAGAGTAGCACATGTCTTCCCCCATATTGAAATCTTTTAAATGGAGGTTGAGCCTTGTATTCTTTTTTTTTTTTTTTGCTTTTTGGAGGGGGCAGGGTAGGGCAATTGGGGTTAAGTGACTTGCCCAAGGTCACACTGCTAGTTTTTTGTGTGTGTGTGTGTCAAGTGTCTGAGGCCGGATCCGAACCCAGGTCCTCCTGATTCCAGGGCTGGTGCTCTACTCACTGCACCAGCTAGCTACCCCTGAGCCTTGTATTCTACAATAAAAAAGGTTTTTAAATGTTGGAGAGTAGAAATTTATATGAATCCAGTCACAAGTACAAACAACATGTCAGATGCTTTTCTCTTAGATAGGAGACAGAGGAAGTTACAGAAGAAAGAAGAACTGGAAGCAGAGGTTAAAGACCCACAAGGCAAACTTTGTAGATTTACCTATTTTGTTCATAGGTTTGTTTTCATCTCTGCATAATCTCTGTATTATCTCTGCATCATCTCTGCATCCAATGCATCTCATGTCCTGCTGGGCTGCTTGTGAGCATAGTTTAGCAGATCTAGGATCAAAATCACAAAACCAATTTTATTTTACAACTATATTACATCAATATAGCCATTTCCTTCCCAAATGGAAGAAAGTAGCTAATATTAAGACTTGTGGTAACCTTTAAAACAAAAGGAAATTATATGAGGAAATCTCATTAAGGTAAGTGAGAAAAAATGTTAAGAACGTCTTTAGACTTCATGCATAATTGTCCTCTGAAAGACAGGCTTATACAGGGGATAAAATGCTAAATTTGGAATTAGGAAGATCTGGGTTCAAATTTTGCCACACACCTGCACTCATTCTGTGAGCTGGGGGCCGTGAAGTAACTCTGAGACTCAATTTCCACATTTGTAAAATGGAGATTACAATAGCTCCTACTTCATAGGGGTGTTGTGAGGTTAAAGACTATGTGGGCCTTCAGGTGTTACATAATTGTGAGTTATAATTATGAAGAAAGTTGTGATGCTGCATTTTTTTTTGCCTTTTTCCTTTTGGAGGGCAATTGGGGTTAAGTAACTTGCCCAAGGTTACACAGCTAGTTTTTTTGTGTGGGTGTTAAGTGTCTGAGGTCAGAACTGAACTGGGGCCCTCCTTTACTCACTGCGCCACCTAGCCGCCCCTGTGATGCTACCTTTTAACACAGGAAGTTTAAAGTAGAGTTCAGGCAAATTTCTTGCTTGGGATCTCTCAAAATGTCTGTGACAGGATCCCTGGTATATTCACTCTACAAGTTTTCTAACCCCCCAATTGGAGTGCTTTTTGCCTGAAACTTCACAGTTTATTTAATTCTTTTAACCAGGTTGCTTGGTTTTGTGATCTCTCAACTGTATCACTGGCCTCCTTTGATGCTCAGTTAGCATCAAAAACTGGGAATTAGCTATCCCATGTCCCTGTCCTATTTTTGCCACTGACTGGTGTGACCTTGGACAAATCCCTTTTTCTGGGACCTGTTTCTTTCTCCTGTACTTGGAGATGTCTTTTCACCTAACTATCCATTGGGAAAAGGTGATCTGGGAGTTAGTAACTCCAATCCCCAGATCTTTGATCACACCTTAGGGAGGCTCTCTACAAAGCATGCCCTCCTTTTGACACTCAAAGACCTACCCTGAGAAGAGCTATTTCTAGTCTTGGGAAATCCAGGGCAAGAAGAGGAGAGATACATGAGGGCTCAAAATAACACAAAGGCCATCTATGCAACGCTGCTGCTCTGGCATATATATATAAAGGTGGGATCATTTTTTTTCCTCTTTGAGGAATGTGACCAAATTGTAAAACTAAAAAAGAAGCCAAAAAAAGAAGAAAGAAAAGAAAGAAAAAAAAGCTCATCAGCTTTTGCATGACCTTAATTGTCATTGTCAAGGGCAAGCCTGAGTGAGTCTCACTGCTTAGTAACACATGATACTAGGCAGTGTTGGCAAGTAATCTTTAAAGTGATTTCTGGCTGCTCCAAAAAAAAATAAACTTCAAAAGATACCGCAGGAGCTTAATTTTATCAGTCCTGCTAAGACAGCTGATGCCTTTTATGCTTACTTTCATTCTTTAACAGACAGGCACTCTAGCCCCTGTCTTGATAGGGAAACGGCTCAATATGTCAACTTTCAGGGCACTTTGCTATCTGAACCTTGTTCCTGGGACCAGAATGTGATTTATAGGAAGGAGTCAGCTCAAAAATGACTCTTTCTTATAGACCAGTGAGTCAAATATAGCATGATTTCCATTTCATTGCTTTTGATTTTATCTGTATCTTAACCATATGGTCTGATGTTTAGTTAGATGAATAGAAAGCTTATAGTTTCTGAAACTTTTGCTGATTCTAGTCTCTGAAAACCCCACTGAAAAATCCAAAGTTTCTTTCTTGCTTGTTTTTTTTTCTCATCAGGTTCCATGTGCTTTCCTTTAGATTTGGAAAATGACCATGGTTAGCAGACTGTTATGTGTAGTGGGTTTTTTGGGTATATTTGAATTTGATGAATTGGCAGGTGCAGTCCCCAGACATAGGTAATACTGACCACTTCTTTTCCTTTCCAAGTTCAGTGTGTATTCAGGCTTCTTAACATTGTTCTGTGTCACAAACCGCTTTGGTGACAGTTCCTTGATACCTATAGCCTCGTCAGAATTGTGTTTTTCAATGCATAAAATAAAATGAATAGAAATAAAAGAAAACCAGTTATACTGAAATACTAAATAATATTAATCCCCCCTAAGTTCATGGATCCTAAGACACAAGGCCATGGTACATTATTTCCTCCATACACTCTACATTTCATCTAAACTGATTTTCTTGATGTTCCTCAGCATGTTGCAAATCCTTTTTCTATGACTTTGCATAGGTCTAAACAGACAAATAAATACAAATTATATGAGGTGAGAGAGAAAAAATAACAAGTGTGGGTAATTGAGATGATGAATGTGAAGACATTTTGGAGAATATAAAGTCCTATTAAAGTAGTAACATCATAAAAATAGTAGGTAACTTGCTGCCTGGAAATATGAATCTTATGCCTTCAGTTCTTCAAAGCTCAGCTCAAGCATCAGAAAATATATGAGACCTTTCCTAATTCCCCAAGATGGCAGTGACCTCACAGAATTACCCTGAATCAATCTATCAATCAATCAATCCATTATCTTTATCTTTATTGTCTATTTGCCTATCTATTCAATTATATTCCATCTATCTGACATCTGTCTTTATTTCTATTTCCCTTCCCTTCTCTCTTTTTTTCTTTCATTGTCTGCCTGTTTTTATATCTCCTTGATTTCCTAATTTATTCCCCTCTGCCCTCCCCTACCTAGAGAACTATCTTTTATGACAAAGGAAATTCGTATTATTTTATATATAATTTTTATGTGTTGTCTTCCCCAATAGAATGTAAGCTCTGTGAGTGCCAGGACCTTTTTATTTTTTTCTAGCAGACCATTTGGAACATCATGGGATGTTAATAAACAACTATAGATTGATCAGTACAAATTTGTCCTAGCACCATACAACATAATTACCTTAACTGGGTTAGCTTGGGTTAAGATTTGATCTACAACAGAATAGGGCTGATTTTGAGATGCTATCAGTGATAATAAATAATATTCAGGCAAGCAATTATGATTATATAACTTTTTATATTCCTCAATATCTAAAAATAATATATTGCTTTAAAAATAACATGCAGGAATGCCCCCAATATTTTATTTTCCAGTTGCATTCTTGCTTAAAAGCCTACTTGAAAACTATCTTTGTGATAACTCACAAAGAACTATAGAATCATATTTCAATAATCATTGCACTAAATTAAATCTTTCACCTGACATCCTGCATACATGCTTCTTCAATGCTGTAATGATATGATGTTACCCAATCATCCTATACAGCTGGGCCTTAGTATGGCAGTGTTTTGTTTTTAGATTAATAATAATTTGTGATTTGAATTAGAGTTTCTGTGAGTTTATCTGGAAATGAATTTAAATCAAATTTATGAAATGTTACATAACAGACTTTAAAGTAATAATTCAAAATGATTGGAAGAACACCGTGAATTTTCTTAGATGCTTTCATGTAACAAACTAAGAGTAGACATATATTTGAAAGGAATAGCAAGTTGTGCATAGTAGATTTGCAGTTTCATATACAATCATCTTTTTTATTGTATTATGTTATAGAAATGCTTGTTTTATTCCATAAATTAAAAATGAAACAAAAAAGAAAGAAAAAGAGAAAATGTGAATTAAGAAAAAACAGCAAACAAACCCTGGGCACCCGTCTTGGAGATCTTTAACAAAAAATTTGCCAGTGGGTGTAAGATGTTCAGGGAAGCCATAAATAGTTAATGAGAGGAGAAAGGAAGAGGAGCTGTACCTCCATCTTTTCACTGGTCCTGCAAATGGCCTACCAAAAGGTCTATTTGATAATGACACAAGATATAGGGCCTTTGTCTAGGTTAGTGATAAATGATATGTTTACAGTTACATGGAAGAAGAGATAACCCGAAATTTGGCTTACCAATATGTGTTTCTCATCATCTGTTTGATTTAATACAAAGTATAAATTATTGTTTAAAAAGTCTTTTCATAATATCTATGAAAAATCAACAATAAGAATTTTGTAGTATATTGAGTTGACATTTGCAATGCTTTCCTTATCTAATACATCAATATGGAATAAATGAACTTTTGGGATAACTTTACATTTTGAAAAGCCATAACCTATCATTAAAAATCATTTCAGATTAACTTGTTCCAGCATCCAGATGTGATCACTAAAAGATGACTTTGATTTTAATAGTCCTTTGCTAACTTAATTGTGTAAGGTTACAAATTAATTATTGATAATTTTACAATTATTAATAATTAATTTGTAACAACACAATTTATATAGCACATGAAGGTTTGTAAAACACTTTACAAATTCATCTCATTTCATCCTTATAACAATCCTGGGAACTTTTATTATCCCAATTTTACAGATGAGGAAACTGAGGCAGACAGTGGTTAAGTGACTTGCCCAGGATTTCACAGGTAACAAGTGTCTGAGACTAGATTTGAACACAGACCTTCCTGATTGCAGGTCTAGTATTCTATCCACTGCTCCACCTAGTTTCCATTTTTTAAATGTTTAAACTATTTTCTCCATGTGGAGGATATGTGTGTGTTTTTATGATATGTATAAATGATTTTGTCTAGCAACCTTTCTATTGCCAAATTATAAAATAATCATGGCAAAATTTACTCAGTAAAATATACATTTTGTTGATGAAATAATGTGTTCTAAGTTATTGTAAGATGATGGCATATTTATTCTTCCCCAAAAAACAAACATTAAGAAGTGTAGTCATTTCAAACTTGCAGCATATTAGATTTCAAACATAAATTCCAACTCAATTATAGTACAAGCCTATGGATTCATGTCAGTTTTACAATTCAGTTAAACTATTGTTTTTGGCTATAACTGGGCTATGAGCTCATTTTTATGCAATCTTAACTTTTAGTGAGTGACATTTTTTTTAAACTTCTTTATTTGTAGAAGAAACTGTATGAGGAAATTGTATTCGGTTAAGAAATTTAATGAATTAAAATATAAGTACTGGCATCTCTGAAAGCATAGCTTTCGTTGTTCAGTTGTTTTAGAAAATCCACTGGAGAAGGAAATGGCAAACCATTACAGTAACCTTAGGAGGTAGGTGCTATTATTTGCATTTTACAATTGAGGAAACTGAGGACAGATATTTAAGTGACTTTCCCAGGGTCATACAGCTAGCAAATATCTGAGGCCAGATTTGAACTGGTCCTCCTGATTCCAGGCCCAGTGCTCTATCTACTTTAACATCTAGCTACCTCTATAAATGTTATCTCATAGATGGTCACAAAACCGACTAGAAATCAAGATTTTCTGGCTCACAGTCTGGTGCACATTCCAATATGCTATCCTGAGTTCTTGGCTTAAATTCTAATCCTTCTAGGGAATTACAAGTCTTTTTTCACTATATATACTTATGTATATGTATATAGCTAGATAACTAAAAACAAGCAACAAACTTAAGGGTACAAATCTCTGAGGGTGGACATCTGTATATTTTGAATTTTATATAGTATCAAGTGAGGAGTTACTGCTGATGAGAATATCTTTAATTTTGCACCACATTTTAGTGCTTTGGTATATGGCACCTTAAGGAGGTACTGGAACCTTTCACTGTGTACCCAATATACCAGAGGCTAATGTAGCTATCTCAAATCCTCCTTGTCCCAAACTGATTATCTTATCATCTCTCCCTCCAAACCCTCCCCTCTTCCTACCTTTCCTATTTCTGTCAAGGGTACTGCCAACCCCCCAGTCACCCAGGCTCACAGCCTGGATGTTATCTTAGTCTCAACATTCTCTCTCACCATACCCCTTCCCCATCCATCCAGCTGCCAAGTCTGACCTTCTATGCTAGCTGTATGACCTTGGACAAGTCATTTAACCCCTGTTTACCTCAGTTTCCTCAATTGTAAAATGGGGATAATAATAGCATCTACCTCCCAAGGTTGCTATAATAGTTTGTCCTTTCCTTCTCCAGTGGATTGAGATAAACAGAGGCTAAGTGTGTAATGACTAGTGCTCTTAATTTTAGTTCCTTCCCTCTGTTATTATTTCCAATTCATCATGTATCTAGCTTGTTTGTACATAGTTACTGGCATTTTGTCCCCTCCATTAGACTGAGATCCCTGTTTTTTTAAATAACATTTTCCTCTTTATATTCCCAGAAATAAATGCTTGTTGACATTATTTGACTAGCGTAGATTTGAGTAATGTGGACATCTAGAATCTGAAGTCCAGTCCTAGGTCTTTCCTCAATTACAATCTTAAGCAGCTTTGGAGATCCATAGACCTATAGAATACAATCCTCTAGAGGGAAGGTATTATATTTCCTTTTGTCTTTGTATCACAGTGACTCAAACATAACAGGATCTTAATAAAGACTCATTGTGACAGATTGGATTAGATGAGAATAGGACTAATTTGGGGCAATGGTTTGTAATTGAAGTATTTATTTTTGATTCTAAACCATCCCTGGGTTTTAAAGTTGTTGTTAAGTCATTTTTGTCAGTTTTGTCCAACTCTCTATAACCACCTTTTGGATTTTCTTGGCAAAGATACTGAAGTGGTTTGTTACTTCTATCTCCAGGACATTTTACAGATGAAGAACTGAGGCAAACAGGGTTAAGTGACTTGCCCAGGGTCACACGACTAGTAGGTATCTGAGACTGGATTTGAACTCATGAAGATCAGTCTTCCTTTTCCCAAGCCCAGTGTTCTATCTACTATAACACCTAGTTGCTCTCCCTAAGGGTTTGCCCTGAGGCAACTCCTGGAATAGTATGGATTGAATTTAGCCTCCCAGGATAAGTCCAGAATAACCTGAAACTATTAGGATTCTGAAAGAACTCTTGTATCTTCCTTGGGGTTCCCTGGACTGAAAATCCTTAATGTCCAGCTTTTCTTGCATACAGAGGCACATAACACTTGGTTCTGGTCACTCTATGGCCTGTGCAAGCTTAAAGGTTATTATTCATCTATTTTAAAAAGTATATTTCAAGGTGATTAAAGCTGCCTGATGGTTAAGCACTTTATGGAGAATGGTAATGCCATATATGAAACCTCTTGAATATTTATTCTGTTTGCTTTGTCAAGAACTTAAGTAATTCAGCTGGTGTTAGCCTACTGAGATGGAATTCAGAATGTATTTATCTAAGGAAAGTATATTTGGTTTAAGAACAGTTAAAACTTTCTAGAGGCAACCAAAAAATCATTTTCCTATTAAGTACGTGCCAAATGAAAGCTACCTACATGGAGTATTCTTTAGAAGTATATCTTGTGCTAGTTATTACTTATTTAATCTTTTTTTTAAATGGGGAGGGGAAAAATAAGTTAATATGGTGACTAGACATTCCTAAGTATGGCCATAAAATGAACTTCTATCCCTAATAAAAGGACATAAATTTAAGAAACCCATCAACTAATACAGTGTAATTATTTGGCAATCTGGTGGGGAAAAAAAGGAGGGGAAAGGCGCCATGTTATTTCTTCCCCTTTCTTAAATACTTTTTAAAATTAAAGACTGGAAAATTACAACGTTGATGGTTTCTTTTTGGACAGTTTTCACCCTCTCCCTTTATCCATCCTGTCTCCCAACATTAGAAGTTTCCATATTCCAGATCTCTTCATGGCATAGTTCCCTTCAATAACAAATGGGCATTTTTGCTCTTTTGGATATATACTTATGGCAGTTACATCAGTAAGAGCCCAGAATTTAGCATCTGTTTATAATTTGAAATGTGTAAATTTTTCTTACATGTAGTAGAACTGACTACTATGAATAAACATGAGATATGTCACATCAGTCTTCTGGGCCTCGGCCTCCTCACCTGTATAATAAGATTAGGTGAGAAGATCCTCTAAGGGATCACAGATCTAGAGCTGGATTGGTCATCTGAAACCATCTAATTCACCCCTTTCCCCATTCACCCCTCATCTTACAGGTGAAGAAACAGTAGGTCCTGGAGATTTGATGACTTGCCTGAAGTACTAAGCACCAGAGATGGGATTTGAAACCACATGTTGTTGTTTGTCTCTGTTTTGGAAGGGGACTGATGACATCACAGGATAATATTTTGATTCCTGTGTGGACTGGATTTTAGTGAGGCAGAGTTGCACAATGTCATCAGTCTAACTCTCTCTTCCAGAGTCATGGAAGTCCAATGGTCAGACAAAAGCCAAGATGACTGGCTATGGCCCAGGATACAGTGGATGATCTTGGCATTTTTGATGTCTGATCAAGCTCTTAGCACTCCACAGCTCCTCCTTCAACTGACTTCGTGACCATTGGAACAAATTGTTCTCATCCACCCATTTCACCAGGGGAAATCTTCACATGCTTGGGGTAGACACCCCCTAACTCATGATGGGTTTGTGGTCCATTGGTTACCCTCAGCCTGGTTTAGCACATCTGTGCTGCACATGTTATAGCTTGAAACCACATACTATGACTCCAGAGGGAGTGTTCTTTCTTCTGAATGACACTCTCTCTAAGCCTCAATTCTCTCCCCTTTCCAGTACAGCCTACACTCAGTTGCTGTCAAATTGATCTTTTTAAAACTACAGTTTTGATCATGTCACCCCTTCCCCTACCTATTATTCACTTATTCAATGACTCCAGTTGTTTGCTATTTCCTTCAGGATTAGACATAATTTTCCATTTGTCTTTTAAAGTCCTTTATAGCCTGCTTCTTTTTTTTTTAAAGATTCATTCTTTTTATATAAAATTTTGAGTTCCAAAATTTCCTTCCTCTTTTAAAAGTTCTTCCCTCCCTTTTCCCCTCACTAAGATATTAAGTAATTTGATATGTTAGATATAATATATAATCTGCCTCCTTCCTACCTTTTCAGTCTTGTTACATCTCACTTCCCTCTGTATGCTCTGTGATCCAGTGATACTGGTCTGCTTGCTGTTCCTTACACACGATGCTCGTGACTCCAGATTTTTTCACTGACTGTCCCCTATGCCTGGGATTCTCTCCCTCTTCGTCTCTGTCTCCTGCCTTCCCTGGCTTCCTTCAAGTCCTAGTGAAAATCTTATCTTTTATAGGAAGTCTTCCCCTCTACACTTAGTGTCTACCTTCTATTAATTACCTCCAATTTATCATGTATACATCTTGTTTGTACATAGTTGCTAACATGTCTTCTCCCCCATTATACTCAGACTATTTTTTTGCCTTCTTTGCCTCTGACACTTAGCATTATTCTGGCACATAGGAGATACCCTAACACTTCTTGACTAGCTAATAATAATAATGGCTAACATTTATATAGTGCCTACTATATTCTAGGCACTGTGCTAAGGTCTTTACAAATATCATCTTATTTGATTCTTACACAATCCTGGGAGGTAGGTGTTATTGTTACTCCTATTTTATAGATGAGGAAACTGAAGCAAACAGAGGTTAAGTGACTTGCCTGGGGTCACACAGTTAGCAAGTGTCAGAGGCTAGATTTGAACTTCCTGACTCCAGACTTGGCCCTCTATTCATTGAGCCATTCAACTGTCCCAGCTAGCTATGGGTCCTTCCCACTCTAGATCCTATGGCCCTTGAAAAGAATCAAGCCCCTGATGAAATTAATGAGACTTGTTCATATTTTTCAGATGAATTATTAATTTAGTAAAACAAGGGTTTTCCAAGCAATTAGTATTTTACAGATCTAATTATATTATGAATCCTGTTTTTTTTTAAAAGCACCTTGGAAATAATGGTCTAGCACCATTATTTAAAAAAAATACATTATTAAAGTAGAATAACAAAGGGGAAAAATTAAAACCTTCCTCTACAAGATAAATCTTTAAAAACTGTCACTGGAAGTCAAGGAAGTATCTTGATAAGGAAACTATTCTACTGGAAATAGAAACTGCTACTTACCTCCTTGAATAGAATACCAGGAACAGCTTCATTCTCTGGTGTTTACAAGGTTCTTAGCTCTGTTATAATGATGCACACAAATTTAGTCACTAGACTCAGTAACCATAAACATTTGTTTCAGGAAAGGAACAGTCATTTCATATCATAATTTAAGAAAGAAATGCCTTCATTTATTTACAGTCAAATTCCAGTCTTAGCAATTTCTGTCATATTAATTGGCAAATAAAATAATTCTCATCAAAATAGCCCAGTCTGGCCATTTTCCCTCACTTCTTCACAAAAGACTTAAGACAGGAAAGGAAATTTGATTGATATCTTATGTGTGCAAGTTTCCTCTCATGAACAGTGGAGAATTTTTACCAGACTTCTCTCAGGCCATCTGGAAAAACAAATGATCAAAGTCCACTTAGGGCAGCTGGATACCTTGTTTTATCAGTACGCTGCTTTCTAGAAGAAAATGAACCAAATATTTGTATAGGTTTTCCTAATGTTAATTTAGCTCTTAAGATAGCTATGCAATAGAGATGAATGTTAGAGCCACTTTCAAGAAGAAAAAGACAGACTTTAGTTAAGCACTATCCAGAGGAAATTGATATGATAATTAAGACTTGTCCTCTGTCCAAGGTAGGTAATTACCAGAGAACAGTGTCCAGTTCCGTATCCCAAATTATAAGGATGGCATTCAAAAACTTGGAACAAATCCAGTTTGAAAACTTCCCTCTTTCCTTCTCCTAATTATCCAGTTTTGAAACCTCCTCACTCTTCCTTCCACTACATATTCAAATAAGTGCCAAGTTATACTGATTTTGACACTACCACATCTCTCAGGTATATCTCCTTCTCTGCACTCATATCATCACTGTCCTAATTCATGCCCTCATCCCCTCTTGCCTGTACTATTGCAATGGCCTCCTAATTACTTTCTTTGTTATCTTTCCTCTACAAATTATCCTCTAGGAAATAACCAAAGTTATATTCTCAAAGCACAGATATATAACCATGCCGCTTCTCTGTCAATAAGGTCTAGGGGCTATCTATAACCGATAGGAACAAGTGCAAATTCCTCTATTTGACATTTAGAGGTCTTTATTTTTTTATTTTTCTAAAGGTCTTTATAACCTGGCTCCAAATGAACTCTCCAGTCTTGTTATTATATAGCATGTACCAAAAGTTTAGTGTAGCCTTCTATTATTAAGCAGCTTAAAACTGCTCTAAGACTTTTATGACATCTGTACTACTCCCCTCATTCACTCTCTATTCCAGTCAAATTGACTTTCTTGCTTTTTTCACAAGTTATTCCCCCATACCTGTAAGGTATTCTTTTTTCTTCTACCTTGAGTAAATGCCCATGCACACTCACATACACATAGCTTATCTTACTTATTGAAAATATAAGTTGTCTGAAGGTAGAGAATGTTTTATTTATTTATTTATTTTTGTTTTCATGACACTGTTACCCTTCCTGGCACATAGACAATAAATAAATCCTTGATGATTGACTGATTTACTCAACCATTACATGCTAATGGTGGTTTCTACCAAAAAAAGTAAAGAAATGATAATGCTCCATTAACTTACAGATTTAATATTATTCAAAACTCACTTCAAACGCCATGTCCTATATGAGGCCAGCCTTGCCTGATACCTACAGATACCGGTGCCTGTCTCCTGAAATTGCTTTATGTTTTATTCTGTATGCATTTTCATATACTCATATATGTACATGTTGTACAGAATGTTTGAGGGTAGGGACAATTTCCTTTATATTGTTACATTCCTGGCACCTAACAAAGTATCTGGTACACATTAGACACTAAATAAATCCTTGTTGATTGATTGACAGGTCATGTTGGTCAAGAATAGATTGAAAAAACTCAAGATGCTTTATATGAAGAAAAGAAGGGCATAGCAATCACATTTTCAGGGGGTTATTTTATAAAACTTGACATAATAATAATAAAATTCATTTCTTAGGCAAATATTTGGAATCTAAAAAGGAAACATTGAAAACAAAGTAGAAATAAAAGAAGGCAAGCACTTCCTGACTTCAAATTATGCTACAAAGCAGCAATCAAAATTATGTGGCACTAGTTAACAGTTAGAAAAATATATCAGTGGAGCATGCTGATATGGAACAATTACAAACAACTAAACTAAAAATCAGTGTTAGGTCTATTGGAGAACTAAGCTACTTGTGGAAGAATTCCCATGTTTGATGAAGAAAAGAAGGAAAAAGGAAACCAGACAGCACTTTGGTAGAAGTTAGGTATAGACCACCACTTTACATTATATACCACAATAAATAAAAATGGAATCTGTAAATAAAATGTTAAATGTCATTATTTAAAAAAGGGAGACCAGAACCAGATTACATATCTTTCATATCTATTGTTAGGAATAGAATTTTTAACCAAATAAGGGATGGAGAAAATCACCAAAGACAAAAGATGTGATTTGAATGACATGAATTTGAAAAGCTTTTATATGAACAAAATTATGCAACTAGAATAAGAAAGGAAGCAACAGACTGAGATAAAAGCTTTGCATCAATATCTCTGACAAGACTCTGAAATCCAAGATTCTTAAAGAGCTAACACAAATGCTATTCCCAACTGGCTCAGTGGTCAAAGATAGGAAGAGATAGTTCTCAGGAGAATTATAAACTATTTTTTTGCTTTTTTTTTTTTTGAAGGGGGAAGGCAGGGAAATTGGGATTAAGTGACTTTCCCAAGGTCACATGGCTAGAAAGTGTTACATGTCTGAGGCCTAATTCAAACTCAGGTCCTCCTGATTCCAGGGCTGGTGATCTATTCACTGCACCACTTAACCACCCCAGAATTATAAACTATTAAAAACAGAGTAGTAGTTAACAGATATTTATTACTGTGTGTCAGGTACTGTGTTAAATGGTAGGGATACAAATAAAGGCAAAAACCAATCCTTACCCTTGAGGAACACACATTCTAATAGGGGAGAAAATATGTAAATAACTAAGTACCTACAAGATATTTGTCTGTCTATCTATCTATCTATCTATCTATCTATCTATCTATCTATCTATCTATCTCTCTCTCTCTCTCTCTCTCTCTCTATCTATCTATCTATCTATCTATCTATCTATCTATCTATCTATCTATCTATCTATCTATCTATCTATCTATCTACCTACCTACCTACCTATCCATCTATCTATCATCTGTCTTTTATATGTATATGTGTATATGTGTGTGTACAATATGTATATATACACACAGATATGTAATAGATGGAAGGTAATCTGAAAGGGGAAGGCACTAGCAGTTGTTACACCTAGGAAAGGCCTCCTGAAGAAGGTGGGCATAGAAATGAGTCTTGAAAGAAGCCAATGAAGCTAAGAGGTAAAGCTGAAGGGGTAGAATATTACAGACATGGAAGACAGTCTGGGGCATGGAGTTGGGAGACAGAGGGAGTGTCCTGTGCCAGGAAGAGCAAGTAGGGTGATATAGCTAGACCTTAATATGCAAAGAGGGAAGTAAGGTAAAAGAAAACTAGAAAAGTAGGAAGCCACCAGACTCTGAAGAGTTTTAAATTTAGCTATTTTAATTCATCAAATCTCTAATGCATAGATAAAGCATTTATTAGTCATTTACTCTATTCTAGGCACTGGGCTAATCACTAGAAATACAAATCAAAACAAGTCTGAGGTTTCTATTCTACTATGTGCCAGGAACCACACTAAGTGCTTTAAAAGTATTCTCTCATTCTTTTTTTGTAGTACCCCAAAATGGAAATAAAGTACATTCCTATCATTTGGGAAATGGTTAAACAAATTGTGGCACCTCAATAAAATGGAATACAACTTGCAATAAGAAATTATAAACATGATGAATGCAATAATTTATGGCAAGATATATGAATTGCCAAGTGAAATTAATAGAACCAGGAAACCATACATATCGAATACAACATGTAAGTGGAAAGATCAACAACAAAACACAAACTAAGCATTGTGAAATAGAATGTCAACTCCTTGAAGGCAGGGAGAGTTCTATTACATTATTATTTTATTTATCTTATTTTGTTATTTTATTGTCTTTGTATTCTAGCACCAAAACCCAGTTTCTGTCACATAGTAGATGCTTAATAAATGCTTGTTGATTTTTTTGAATTAATTATAATATAATAATTGATTATAATGACCGAAGAAGATATAGGAGAATGTCTCTTAAGTTCTTTCTTTGTAATGGTGGGTGAGGGTGTTTGGAACATTGACTATAACTTCAGACTTGGTAGATGTGTAAGATGCTGTTTTTTGTTTCACTTCTTGGTAGATGTGCTGCTGTTTTTTTCCCCTCCCTCTTTTTTTTTAAGCAATCAGGGTTAAGTAACTTGCTCAAGGTTACACTGCCAGGTGTTTCTGGGTGGGTGCTAAGTGTCTGAGCCCAGATTCGATCCCCAGGTCATCCCGACACTAGAGCCAGTGCTGCCTGGTCTTTTTTATTTTTTAAGAGATAGTTCTCTGGGAAGGATTGACTGGGGAAGTGATGAAAAAAGAGATATCTTCTTTTTTTTAAAAAGGAAATAAAACCGATTTCATAAAGCATAGGCTTTATGGAACTAAGGTTCCAGCAATAGCCTCTGCAGTCCCTTTCCTCCTCTAGCATCTCCTCTCTTCTGCTTAACTGTACTTTCACACACGTTCCAGAACCAATCAGAGTTTTAGCTGCCAATATCCCAGCATCTTGAATAGAAGGTCTATGCTATGTTCCCCTTCTGCTCCCAAACCATCACCTTCTTTCCTAGCCCTGAAAGGACACACACCAGACACCTGTGGGAGGTTCTATTCTCTCTCTCTGAACATAATTGTCCTCTTTGGTCTATCTGCCCTATCACCACCCCCTCAACTAAATTTGCCTGAGACACAGATGCCTAGTTCCAGCTCTGCTTGCTGTCCCTATTCCTTTTTATCTATTATCTGTCTTTCTCTTCCTCTTGTATGGTCATTTCCCTGCCCCCTCCCCAACCCCTCACCTCCACCCCCCCTATGCCTAACCTGCCTTTTAATTTCAGTTTGTGTTGCCTTTTTCACCCTCAGGCTGTGGCCACTACACCCTAAGGGCATTATGCTCCCTCCATTTGGTTTGCAAGATCTTTTTCTTTTTTTTTTTCTGAATGTGTTCATTTTCCAGAACACCTCAGAATCTCCTCCAATTTTCAATTGGCAGGAGCCTAAGTACTTACAATGCTGCAAGCCAGTTTTTTCCTTCTTCTAGTGTGGGGTTTGCTCCCTCCTTTTCAGCATTTGATGGATACAATCGAAGGCAGACAGCCTCATAAAGGAAGCAGAGGGAGCAGGAGCAGAGCTCACATCAAAAACTAGGGTGGTGGCAGCAAGCCCCGGGGATCCCTGTACAAAGAACAGGGTTACTTTTCAGTTCAAATGAATGAGCAAAGCCAAGGGGAAGAGAATGTGAGGGAAAAGAGGGATCTGGTTCTGTTTCAGTCATCAGGGCCTCTGCTAAAGTCTAACTACCCATGTGGGGAGAAAGCACTGCCAAAGCATAACCCAGCTTTCTCCCTCTTCTGATGGGTCTCCCTGGGGGTGTTGTTTTTAAATCAGGTTCAGATATTTCCAGATGGATAGTAGAGACTTAAAAATGAAATGTGTGGTGATGATGGATGGAATGGAGGTGGGGAGTATATGCTAACTCTCTTGAGAACTGGGTCTTAGAAATTTCTACTGTCAAGCAACATGGAGAGGTATATAATATAGTGGTTTTATAATGTATTGGAAAGAATATTGTTCTTTCCGTGGAGTCAGTGATACTGTGTTTGCATTCTAATTCTGAAACATGGTAACTCTATGACTTTGGACAAGTCACTTAACTTTTCTGAGCCTCAGTTTTCTCATCTATGAAATGAGAATAATACTTGCACATAAATTGTTAGAGCTTCCTCATCAAAATAATCTTGGATTTACTTTGTAAATATTTTATCTAATTTTCTCTGCATAGACCCTTCATGCCAAGAGGGATAAGGGATTAAGGCAAGAGACAACAGAAAACACAGATAAACTGCCTTACTTAAGATGCTATGTTTTAGACATTGAAAATTACTCAACTTTGGAAGAGATGGCTTGAACTGTCTGCATCTTTAAGGGCAAAATAAAAGTTTATAAGCTGAAAAACATCATTTATGTTCTAGTCCTTCAAGATGATGCAGCATTTACAATCCTCAAACAAACCAAGAATTTAATGACTCAATTTATTGGTGTTAAAACAGCCAGTTCCCCTGTCCCCCTTGTTGGTTTTCAAGGGACAAACATCAGGTGACTGTTCATTTTTAGTAACATGCCAGGTCACATGACCTACAAGTTGACCGATAACACCTGTAGAGGTTAAGTACCTTGCTCAAGCTCTTTCTTAAGTCTCCATCTTTCTTCTGCCAAACATTTCTTTTAATTTTCCATGAAGGGAGAGGGTTACCCTTCACTGCTTGCCTGAGGGAGCAATATTTGGAACCTTGGCATTGTTCCTAAACTCAGGCATGCAAAGCAGTAGTCAGTGTGATAGTAAAACACTTCTTCTCAAAAGGGACAATCTGAATGACTCAGACAATTCTGGAATATCAGCAGAACATGCATCAAAGGAGAAATGTGTAGATAAAGAAGTTCAAAGGTTAAAATTGGAAAAAAAGCAAATTAACAGAGAATTTAAATTCATACAGAATGTGTGTGTGTTTGTGTGTGAAAATGAGCGTATGGCAATGTTTTAATAAATGGATTTAGCTTTATGGGATTAGCCTCATCTTTTATTCTATATTTTGGGAATAATTTAGATATTGCTGCAGTTAGAGCTAAGGCTCTGAATGGCAATTCTATTTGCAATTTCTCTTAGAAACTAATAAACAGCTTTAACTTAGGAGGATTTGAGTTCATTGCTGGAATAAAGACAGCTAGAAGCAAATTCCAGTTGTTTTTTGTTTTATAAATCTGTTACGATATTGTAGTCCAGGGGAGTCCAGATGAAATGTGTCAGCCCACATAGAGATAACTTTAACAAACTTTATTGCCACTCACAAGGGAAGGAGGAAAACAGCTGCTAGCAGGGACAATCTCAGTATGAGGGCTCCATGACCATAGTGGGCAGCTGGGTTGGGGGTGGTGGTGGTGTATAATTAATCCTCTAGTTGAAAACCTAGAGACCTTGAGGGTTTAGCCTTATATAGCATTTGAGACAAAGAGTCAGTATGATACCAATGGGAGACTGCCTTGTTATCTAAGGAACCAGTAAAGTCAAGATATTTTTAAAATTACCTAATAAGGAGAAAGGAATGGTGCACAGGGAAATAGGAATGATGAATAGAGAAATAGGAAATTTAACCCAAACAGTACCATTTCAGCAAGAGGCTGAAATAGGAGGCTGGGAATGTAATAGTTAAACTGGTTTTCACTGATTAACAAATATCACATTAATTATATAATTTTTCATGATTATTTTATTTTCTTATATCTTATTATTGCTCAGAAGCCCCTAATGTGTGTTTATCATATAGCAGAGCCTAAATCAGATGATGGTACTATGAGACAAAGGGGACTGAACCTGGGTTTGCTATAAAGACAATAACCCTTTGACATTCTTGATGAATCCTTCTTTCTCAAAATCCTATGTACGTTGGATACTATATGGCACACTGTATAAAGAGCTACATTTGGTGCCAGGAAGACCTGTTTTCAAGTCCTACCTCCAAATATGTATTCACTGTGTGACCTGACAGGAGTAACTTAATCTTTCCTAAATAACTCTTGAGATTAAAAATGGTAGAGGAGTTGTTAACTGGCATCAAAAGAGGGGGGTTTCCCCCCAAGAATTCCCAACACAAGTGAAATTATAGGTCTATACAAAAACAATAAAATAAGCCAACTTATTTATATCTAACCTAGTTCTCATTTATAGAAACAACATGGCATTTATTTAGAAAATTGACATTTATTAACAAAAATATACCTCCTTTGAGAGAATTGGTTATGTTTTGCATGGAATAATTAGAAAATATGATAGGTTAAGATAAATCTCATTAAGGAAGCTCTGTAGCATTATAGGACTTCATAGAATGAGCACAATGTCATCTGCAAATAAGAGCAACTAGAGAACGTCACCAACCGCTGGGAAATCCCTTTCCATTTAATCCCTGCATTGAGTATCCACAAAAATGGCCAACATCTTTGGTGAGTCAACATCTCCCCATTTTGTATCTTGTCTGATTTTGAAAAGCAGAGGAACACCAGACAAAGTTGTGTCTATAGATATATCTCTTGGAGAATCACATAGGATCTCTGCATATGATTAGGAGATAGTAGCATTAGAGGCTAGGTTTTTTTTTCCATTTTCTTTCCTTCCTTCCTTCCTTCCTTCCTTCCTTCCTTCCTTCCTTCCTTCCTTCCTTCCTTCCT
>NW_027187358.1:3279926-3343289 GCF_028583685.1 Petaurus breviceps papuanus | reverse complement strand
CCTTCCTTCCTTCCTTCCTTCCTTCCTTCCTTCCTTCCTTCCTTCCTACCTTTCTCTTCCTCCTCCTCCTCCATCTTCTTCTTCTTCCTTAAATTGATTTGTTTATTTACTTTTAGTTTACAACATTCAGTTTCACAGTCCCTTGAATTTCAAATTTTCTCCCCTTCCCTCTCTCCCCATCATCATGGCGGCATGCACTTGAATGTAAGATCTACAAATATCTTCACATTAATCATTAGTCAGGTTGTAAAGAAGGATTATAACTGATGGGATGATCAGTGGGAAAGAGGAAACAAAACAAAACAAGAAAAAAGAAACATAGTTTGTTTCAATCTGCATTCACACTCTGCATCTCTTTCTCTGGATGTGGATATCTCTTTTGATCATGAGTCTTTTGGAGTTGTCTTATAACTTTACATTGCTGAGAGGAGCCCAGTCTATTGAAGTTAGTCATCGCACATACGTTGTGTCTGTGATTGTGTACAGATTCCTCCTGGTTCTGCTCTTCCCACTCAGCATCAGTTTATATAAGTCTCTCCAGGTTATTATGAAGTCCATCTGCTCCTCATTTCTTATAGCACAATAGTATTTTAATACATACATATACCACAACTTGTTCAGCCATTGTCCAGTTAATGGGAACCCCCTTGATTTCCAATTCTTTGCCACCACAAAAAAAGCCACTATATATATTTTTGTACATATGGGTCCTCCTCCCACTTCTCTGATCTCTTTGGGATATAACTCTAGAAGTGGTATTGCTGGGTCAAAGGGTATGCATTTACTTATAGTCCTTTGGGCATAGTTCTAGATTGCTCGCCAAAATGGTTGGATCAGGTCAAAACTCCACCAACAATGCATTCGTTTTCCAATTTTTCAACATCCTCTCCAGTATTTATCATTTTCCTGTTTTGTCATCTTAGCCAATCTGACTGGTGTGATGGGTGCCTCAGAGTTGTTTTGATTTGCATTTCTCTAATCAATAGTGATTTAGAGTATTTTTTCATATGCTTATAGATATCTTTAATTTCGTCTTCTGAGAACTGCCTGTTCATATCCTTTGACCATTTATCAATTGGGGAGTGGCTTGTATTATTTTAGATTTGACTGAATTCTTTGTATATTTTAGAAATGAGACCTTTATCAGAGACACTGGTTGAAAAAATTCTTTCCCAATTTTCCACTTCCCTGTTAATCTTGGTAATATTGGCTTTATTTGCACAGAAGCTTTTCAACTTAATATAATTAAAATTATCCATTTTGCATTTTATAATGTTTTGTATTATTCTTCTCTTCCTCCTCCTCCTCTTCCTCTTCTTCCTCCTTCTTCTTCTCACTCTGTATCTGTCTGTCTGCCTCTCTCAAATTCATCTTGAGAACCATTTCCATTATATTATATAGTATATTGGAGACTGAATATTAAAAGTTTAATTGTAGCCAAGAAATTATGATTGTAAACACATGCTATATCTGTTCCATTTTGCATTTGTTTTTAACTTCTTTCCACTTCATCTCTAAATTTGGTATCATTTGGGTCAGTTGGGTCTAAACCTTTCTGAAAGCTTGCTTTTCCTCTATTGCTATTAACTATTTTGTGAGGTGACATTGTCCATCATCCTTTTCCATTCATCTATAATATTTCACAGATTACCTATTGTTGTCCATGGCTACCTGTAGCAGCAAGCACCCCAAGCGTCTTCAAGGTTTGCTGCCACCACAGGTTCTTGGATCTGTTTTGATAAAGGAAAGCAACTTAAAATGGGTTAACAAGCTTACTTTAATCAGCCATAGATATATCATTTACCTAGTTCAGGGGAAAGAGGTCAGCACCCCGAACTTCAGAATATACAGACAGAATTATCAAGACAGAAACAGATCAAGTAGACAGATTTCCAAACTGTCCAACCATTACATCCGTACCCAGTCAACATCTGGATTTCAACATCTGGGTTTTTCAAAGCCGGGGTGGGGGGCCCCTCCGGACAACTGCTTCCCAAAATCCACATCAAATCACAGAACACTTCTCAAAGTGAGCCCCCAAAACAAAGCCTCACATCAGGGCTTATATAGCCTTCTCCTGGCTCAGAGAATGTAACAACCTTTTGGACCCACTGGCCACTCAAAAAGTATCTACTGAAAAACAAGCCTCCCACCCCAGGCTCCATGTGCACTTTAGCCTAGGGGCAGGGAAAAACTTTAAAATTTACGTTCTCATTACACTACCATGTCTTTCTTCTTAGCAAGGACAGCAAATACTTTCTATCTGAAGTAATTTCTGAGCTCTTTAGGACTATTCATTTTGGCAAATGCTTTACATTGGTTAGATTTCTCTAAGAAATGATAACAAAATAAATGTTTTGAATTGTACTTACTCTTCATTTATAGACATAATCTTGTTTAAATAGGTCATGCTGGGTCTATTTTAATTGTATATAATATCTCCTCAATGTTATTATTCTAAATTGATGATTTTTTTTTTACTTTTGCATTAATTAGTTAGTGACGTGATCAAACATAGACAGCTGAGTCTAAGATGATGCTTGCCAGTCCCAATTGTTTTTTATTTCTTAAGAGATAGTCCATTTCACATCTATTACATAATGTTGTTTGATACATTCTGTACAGCATCTTCTCTCTCTATGAGAAAAGTATTCATGATACACAAATAAGACTTTAAAAGTTTCTGATAAGCCTTTTTCTTCCTTCATTTCTTAATAGTAGCTGTATTTTGCAATAATTTTTTAGTTATCTTTTCCATTTTCTTCCCCCATCTCTTTCACCAAATATCAAGGTCATTTTCAATAAAGTAACCAAATATTAAGATGTGTATTGATCTGCTCTAGAAGATCTTACAATACTTTATGGAATTTCTTACCTTCATGTTCTAAAATACATTTGAGCAAATGAGCTAAAGTTATTATTATTATTATTTCCTTTTTGGAGGGCAATTGGGGTTAAGTGACTTGCCTGAAGTCACGTGGCTAATAAGTGTGTCAAGTGTCTGAAGCTGGATTTGAACTCAGGTCCTCTTCACTCCAGGGCTGGTGCTCTATTCACTGCATCACTTAACCTCTTCTGCTGTCATCTTTATGCTAATTTTCATGAACTTTATTTACAAAGTGAGATGCCCAAATATTGTATGAAATTATAACTTTTGTTGTCTATGCACACATGATGAAACTAGTTCCCACAAACTTTAAAAAAACATTTTTCTCTCTGGGAAACCATTCTTCCTTACTTTTTTGTTCTCCTTTAGAAAGAGAATTGTTAATATTGATGGAATTCAGTTTCCTATTAGATCATCAACTGAATGAGTACTGGATTGGTTGTTTGTAAAGAACTCACATGAACATTATTAACAAATTAATGATTTCAAAGGGTTTAAAAATTGTGATTTGTAGCACCTTATGTCTCCTTCTCTGAAATTCTACCCCAGTCATTCAAAAACAGACGACAGCTATACAATTTTGACTGTTTTGAATTTTAATGGGTTTCAATAACCAAATAAATCATCACTCAGTAGCACACTGACTGGTGATGAGTTTCTGTCAAGTTAACTAGGCTGGGTCTTATGTTATAGACACATTCTATAGTTAGAACCGTGCTCTTTCAAGCCTTTCCATTTTGTGTATATTTTGCATATTCTTCTAAATGTATATGTCTCTCCCAACAGTATGCAAATACATTGAGGAAACAGACTTTTTAAAATTATTTCTACCCACAGGGATCTGTATTGTTAAATATTTCTAGGATCATAGAATTATAGACCTGGAAGGGACCTAAAAAGTCATCCAATATAACCTTCTCATTTTACAGATAAGGAAACAGAACTGGGAAGTGACTTGTTCATGGTCACAAGAACAGGAAGTGTGAGATAGGATTTGAACCTTGGTCTTTATGAATCCAAGTCTGGTACTCCATCCTCTATGCCAGAAGTGTCAAACGATTAGCCCATTGTGGACAACACTTCTATGTAGTAGACTGAACCAGATGTAATTAAGAAATATTTAGCAAAATAAATTAAATAGAACAGGATAATGTAAATATGTGGTTTTCTAATCCAATATCTTGCCGAGAGGGATCTTTATGTGTGGTTTAGCATCTCCACCCCATTTTTGTTTGAGTTTGATACCACTCTTCTATGTCGCATTTGGCAGGTGCTCAATTTCTAACGTGATAATGGCAGATTGCTTTGTTTAGGCATTCTGTAGTGCTCATTTCCCCATTTAAAAAGCCAAATGTTTTTTTTTTAAAG
Organism: Petaurus breviceps papuanus; assembly: GCF_028583685.1. Lineage (NCBI taxonomy): Eukaryota > Metazoa > Chordata > Mammalia > Diprotodontia > Petauridae > Petaurus > Petaurus breviceps. Next base: position 3,339,034 of record NW_027187358.1, on the reverse strand, counting down.
TATGAACATTTGCGATTAAGTTACTGAGATTGTATTTTGGTAATTTGCCTTTGTGGCTTAGTCTACCACTGATCTTTGGGTGGGGAGGATGGGATGGAAAGCATCACTACATTTTAATTTAATGAATTAAGAAAGATATTTGCTTTATTGCTCTCCAACTCATTCTGCTGCTGGAAAAATAAGAGAAGAAATGTTAAAAGGAAATCAAAGTGAGATAGTTTCTTAATTGGAATCAATTGAATTTAAGAATGAAATAAAAAAGCCAACACCCACATTAAGAAAAATAGAATTTTATAATAAAAAACTGGCAAAATAGATTAGCTAAGACTTTTTGTTAGGACTACAAAAGGACAACAATTATGTCATTCAATATCAACCAACATTTATAACTCAGAAGGTCATCTCAACTCTATTAGACATGGAAATCATTTGTAATTCTTTTGGTTATACTTTTGTGCATATTTTAAAATGTTACACTAAGGACAATGAGAACCATAAATAACAATACTAAAACAGGGAATATTATGATATCTGGACTCACAGATTGTGGAGCAAGCATTGGACTTGCAATGGAATGAATGGAAAAATATTGTTTTGTATGTGCCAAGTCCTTTTCCAAGGTCTGGGGATACAAATAAAAACTGAAGCAATCTGTCCTTTCTAGGAGCTTCCATTCTGATTGGGAGATATTACATACAGAAAATGACTAATATTCATGCTCACTTCAAGGCAGATGAAAAGACCAGATAGTACTTAGGATCTATGGACATCTTCCACCTGGCTGTAGGTGGGTAATGGGGCACTTGGAATTGAGTTGGGGAAGGGAAAGTTCTAAGCCTTTCCTCACTGGTGGCAGATGAGATTGATCTGTCTTCAGGCTGCCTTACTATGTGCCAGACACTGTGCTAAAGGCTTTAAAATTATTATCTCATTTGATCCTCACAAGAACCATGTGGATAAGTGCTATTACTATCTCCATTTATGAGGAAACTGAGACAGAAGTTAAGTGACTTGCCACACTTCTCAAAACTAGTGTGACTCTGAGGCCTGGTCTTCCTGACTCCAGGCCTGGTGCTCTGTCCATTGTGCCATTGAACCATACAATCCAACCTTCATCTATGAGTGCTGAATTGTACTGACTAGAGCACAGGGAATTTTTAATTTATGGTTTCAGCACTGAGGGAATTACACTTGCCTTTCAATGACTGTTCTTTGCGATATACTTCCACTGTCAGGAAGTCAGGATAGGGAATCATCTGCTGCTCCATTTGAATGAGGCATTCATTTTTATAAGGATTAGTCATGGGCTCCTATTATCTAATATAAATGTCTTTATTAAATATAAAACTCATATAAATAGCAGACACCAAAACTTTGTCTGTCACACTTTAAAGCAAATCAATGAAACAGACTTCTTGATATCTACAGGTGCCTTATAGACAGACAGAGAAGGGAGGGAAAAAGAGAGACAGAAAGAGACAAAGACAGTGAGAGCACTCAATTTTTAACTGTTCAGTTCTTCCCTTTCTTTCTTTAGTTTTCTCTTCTCTGAATTCTCAGCTGGGCTTCAGTGCACTAATTTTTCTCTCAACTCCCCAAAGTAGGTACTAATTTCCTTCTCCCAGTCTCCTAGATTTAGAGCTAGAAAAAGTCTCAGGGATCATTTGGTCCACTGACTTATTTGACATAGGAGGAAACTGAGGTCTTGAGAGGTTAAGTAACCTGCTTAGGAAACTATTTGTGTGACTGATCATAAGGAAGTTGCAACATAGAGACCTTTTCCTTTCAGGTATAGTGGGCAATAATGTCTCACCTGACATATTTCTAAATAGCATCATTAGTCATTCTATCTGTTACAATCCTACTTTATAACCTGACTAATGTCTAATGTGAAAGTATTTGCAGATCCTATACTTGATTGTATGCTGACATGGGGGGGAGAAAGGAGAGAAGGGGAGAAAATTTGAAACTCAAGGGATTGTGGAACTGAATCTTAGAAACTAAAAGTAAACAAACAAATTAATAAAGATAAAAAAAAATAAATAGCATCATTAGTACCTTAAAATCATCTCCCATTGTAAGGTCATGAAACTTCTCTGTGACATCCTTTGACAATTATCCATTTATAGTATTGTTCATATAGGAATCTTAGAGCCCCCTGTAATGCTGAATTTACTAATATATAATTATTAGTATATATAACTAATATATAATTTACTAATAAATAATAACACCAATGCAATATTAACAGTACCCACAGTGGCTTTGAATATGCTGGCATAGTTCTGAATTTGCAAAATGTAACAGACTCTCCACATGAACTCTCCACATTTATTCAAACACCAGAAAGCCAAATCCCAATACCAGAGAGCCAAATCCATCAAAGCAACCAAGAAGTTGGCACACATTATCAATGCAGTGAGCACTGACACCCCCAGCCTTCCCTCCATCAGGTCTTCAAAACAACACAGGTTCCCTTAAGCAAAAATGCCCCTTTCTCACTCATGCTAGCTGCTCTGCCTCATCTCTGCCTGCTCCCAGCTCTCTGCATATTCTGCTCCTTCCTGCTCCACCCTTCCTGTTCCACCCTTTCACAAGCTCCTCCCACCGTGGGCTCCATGTGATTATATTTGGCTTATTAAGATCAGGGAAGGTCCTCAAATTCCCGTAACATATCCTATTTCAAAATTTTTATTCATATCTTTTCTTTTAAACCATCTTCTTTTCCAAATAAATTCTTCTGTCTCCCTGACTCAGTAAACTATTCCTTGTAACAAAAGATAAAAAACAAAACAAGACAAAACAATGTTCAATGAAACTTTTGTTGCTGTTCAGTCATTGCAGTTGTGTTCAATTTTTTGTGGCCCCATTTGGTATTTTCTTGGCAAAGATGCTGGAATGGTTTGTCATTTCCTTCTGCAGCTTATTTTACAGATGAGGAAACTGAGGCAAACAGCTAAATGACTTGCCCAGGCTTACAGAACAAGTAAGTTTCTGAAGCCAGAATTGGATTGGAGTTTTCTGACTCCAACCCTGGCACTCTATCCACTGTACCACCTAACTGCTTTCAATGAGATCTAACCAACATATTATCCATGACTGATAGTATATACACTGTTGCCCACCCACCATCTTCCACCTCTTCAACAAAGGGATGGAGTTGAATTTTCTCATCTTTTCTCTGTTCACCAGTTTGGTCTTTGTAATTATGAATAACATATTTTTCATGGAACCAATTAATATTGCTAAATGACATCTGTTTGTGTCTGATGTTTGACACCCCTGCCTCCCTTAGACTGGAATTACTTCTGTTACATTTATAGCAAGGTTTAAAATTACAAAGATTTGGCTACACTGATAGGTTTTGTGTGTGTGTGTGTGTGTGTGTATGTTTATATGCACATACATACATACACATGCATAGTATTTTTAAAATGCTGCTGATATAAGGTGAAGTTATATATTCTGAAAAATATGATAGTTAACATTTTTGTAGCCCTTTCAGATTGGCAAAGCAATTTACAGATATTAAAGTTCTTGATCCACAAAACAATTGTGTAAGATAGATGTTATTGTGACCCCCATTTTATAGATGAGGAAACATATTTAGAAAGATTATGTCCTAAGGTAGTTGGATGATATAGTGAACCGTGCTAAAACACTAGCTATACAACAGTGGGAAAATCATTTAGCCCTTCTGTTTCAATGTCCTTATTTATAAAATAGATAAACTTGATAATCTCTAACACTCCATCTAGTCTAAATCTATTATCTTATGATTTATGACTTGTTCAGAGACGTACAACTAGCAAGTATCTAAAGGAAGAATGTGAACCCAGGTTTCCTGATTTGGAGTCTAGCCCTCTGCATCAGGTCATACTGTATCTAAAAATTAAAAAAGAGACTTATAGTATCCCTAATTTTAGTTTCTCCACTTAGAAAATGTTGCTTATATTCTTATGTCAATTGTAGTCTAGAGGGTTTCCTAAGACTCAGGATGACTTGTCTATGCTCACATAGCTAGAGCCGTATGATAGAGAAATTTGAATCTAGGGCTTTTGGGCTTCAGTTCCAGCATGCTGTGCAGTCTCTACTAGATAATTTTAGGAATATCACAGTTATCATTTTTTCTACATCATTTATATACACTCTTGAGGAATGGATGAAATGCGCTTGAGATGTTTTCTATTTCTGCTTTTTACATGATTTCATGGTTTTCCCACTGTGATATTTATTTTTGTTACCAAGTCAGTGCTCTACTCATAAAAAGTCACCACTGCTCCACTTAGAATGGGGATCATAAATTAGGAAGTGCCTTAATGAGACTGTGTTCATTATTCTAACATTGATTATCTGTTAGAGAGGGTGAGCATTGGAGAGTTTTTATACTCTTTATGGTCCATAAAAAATAAAGTAAACAAATCCAGAATATCCCAATTGATAATTTGGGCAATATAAGGAATGGCATTATGTAAACACATTAAAGCAATGATATGTTCTCAGCTATTGATATGCATCGACTTTTGATTGCCTATATTCATGATTGATCCCACTGGCAAGGATAAAACAGGATAATGCCCATTTAGATTCTTTCTTGGGAAACTGCAATATGGTATTATTTTTAGGATCAGGTTTAATTCCCTAACTATATTGAGCTTTGCTTATATTAAAACTAGGTTTGCATTCCTTGAATATGCACCAGATAATGTTAAAAAGAGACAGTAAAGAAGTTTCCATAATGGCAGGAGAGATTAAAAAAGAAATTTAAAAATAGATCAGGTATTATCAAGAATTTTCTTGCTTGTATTTAAGAAGCATAATAACATGGAGTTTTGGTTCTGGGATTTCAGTACTGCCTAACATTCTCAATGTTACATGCACATACACACATATACATGTATATATATAAATACACAATACATATATACATAAAAATAGTAAATATATACATGTATATGTGTGTATATCTATATATCTCCTTTACTGATAGAGATCAAATGCTCCCATTCCCTTAGGAGATGGTCTTTACGAGTTTTTATCTCCTCTGGTTGGGTGGTGCTGGACCTGGAGTTATGAATACTTGAATTCAAATTTGGGTTCAAACTTCTATTAACTGTGTGATCCTGGGCAAGTCACTTAACTGCTGTCAACCTCAACAGCTGTTCCTCAGGTGTAAAATGGGGATGATAATAGCACCAACCTCCTAGGGTTATTGTGATGATCAAATGATATAATATTTATAAAGTTTCTTATACAGTACCTGGCATATAATAAGTGCTTGGTAAATGCCTGTTTCTCCCCACCCCCCAGTCCCTCCCTCCCTCCTCTCTTTCTTTCCTTCCTTCCTTCCTTCCTTCCTTCCTTCTTTCCTTCTTTCCTTCCTTCCTCCCTCTTTTCCTCCCTTCCCCCTCCCTCCCTCCCTCCTTCCTTCCTTCCTCCTTCCTTCCTTCCTTCCTTCCTTCCTTCCTTCCTTCCTTCCTTCCTTCCTTCCTTCCTTCCTTCCTTCCTTCCTTCCTTCCTTCCTTCCTCCTCCCCTTTCTTCTTCCCTCCTTCCTTCCTTTCTTCCTAAATCCTTCTCTCCTTTCCTTCCATCTCCCCCCCTTTTCCCCTCCCCCTTCCTCCTTTTCCTCCTCCCATCCTCCAAAAGGAAGAGTATTTATCAAATGATTATGACATAAGAAGCACTGTGCTAAGCACTGGGGATACATGTATAAACAAGAGGGACAATTTCTACCTGCAAAGAACTTACTTCTAAGGGAGAAAATAGCACATTGAAATAGCTAGCATTAAATACTTTATATCTGTAAGAAGTGTGCTCTCATTTTCTCTTGAGAGTCTGGCCAGTTATATCTGCTTCTCAGGGTTCTAGGATATTCTCAGGGTTTGGGGGAAGTCTTTCTCTACTGCCATTAGCTTGAGCCCAAATAGGCTATGCTCCACCCCTTCCATTATTTGGAACCAGTTCAATTAACTACTTTATATGAGCTAGCTTTTACAAAGAGAAATTTACTTCTAAGACTTAACTTCTCTGGCAGCAGTGGGGCTAATTTCTCCTCTATAACCACAGTCTTTTGGGTAGTAGATGCAGAGTTTACTTCAGTTAATACACAGCATGATTTTTGCCAATTTCATGTCCAGGGGAGATAGGTGGCACAGTTGGTAGTTCACTGGAATTGGAATCAAAAAGTATCATCTTTATTGAGTTCAAATATAGCCTCATATACTTACTAGCTGTGTGACCCTGGGAAAGTCACTTAACCCCATTCACCTCAGTTACCTCCTCTGTAAAATGAGTTGGATAAGGAAATGGCAAAATATTCCAGTTATCTTTGCCAAGAAAACTCCAAAATGGAGTCTCAAAGATTGAAATGATGGAACAAAAGCAATGACAATGGGGTATTATTGCCAATGTTTCCTTGTATCAGCTTCTACTGGTCTGAGGTTCAGAAGATCACTTTCGGAACTCAATTCTCAAAGTATCAGTGCTGTACTGCTGAGGAAATCCATCTTGGACCCTGAATCTTAGATTAATTGCTGACTTCCAGATGAAGGGGCCATATCACCAGAATGAGACACAAGCAAGAATGGCCAAAGAGCATAGGTCAAGGTGGACAGGTCTTCTTGAATGTTTCCCCAGACAGTCACTATGTAGTCAGACAACCAGAACCAGTTATAGAATGTCTACACATGCTACAGTGTCTCTTCAATAGTCTTCCATCACACATGACCATAATTCTCCAGGAAGCCAGCTTCTGTTTGTTTGGCGATACTTTTACTGAGGAACTCCAAGTAGGTGCCAGACCCACATTACACATATCTTATCTCACTTGAGCCTCAGAGCAATCGTATGAGGTAGGTGCTATTATGATCTTCATGTTATAGAGGTTAAGAGATTAAGTTGCTTCCTAGTATCACAGAATCAATGTGTGAGTCAGGATTTGAATTCAAGTTCTCCTGATGCCAGGTATAGCACTTTTATCTACTACTATTTCACCCAGATGCCTAACAGGGAATAGTATCCCCAGAGAGATGTTTTGATCTGGAAAGTCTTAGGGATAGTGAGGAGAGGCATATAAAAATCTGTTGACATGCCTTTCTAGGAATAGTGGTTTTGATTATATTACTTCTCCCAGAACAAGAAATGGAAAGTGTAGTGTGGAAGGGGAAAGGCAGAGTATACTGGGTACTGAAGGCATGATGAAAAAAGCCTTGGGCACAGTGGGCCAGGTCTTGGGATGACTAGATACCTTTTTGTTAATTGCTATAACATACAAATATTTATAGCTTTTAGTATAAAATATGCACACACATACACACATGCATATACATGTATATATATATATATATATATGTATTCGATGTTATACTATGTAAGACACTGAAGGCAAGAAGACTGTCTCCTTCTTGCCACAGCCTCAAGGGTCTCTGTGGTTTGTGAGAGAGCCTTTTTTTTCTTTTCCTGATGAGGAGCAGTTACTGGCATTTACTATTAGCAAGGAAAACAAATTACAATGCTGAACACAATGCAAAGCAAAGTTTAATGTTGCTTATATTCTTAAGCCTACCCAGAGACAGGTCTAAAAGCCAGATCAACCCAAATACATGGTTAATTTCCAGCTTCCTTTCACTGAGTCTTTTGCCAAATGCAGCAAAAGTAGGTCCTTATGCAAGAGAAGTTCTGGGCATTTTGTCTTTGGTATTGTCTGAGGAAACAGCAGAGTCAGTTATGTTGATCTCATTACAGGGGCTGACCCCAAGGCCCTTAGTCGTTATTTTCTTCTTGATCTGGTTCAGGGAATACAGGGTTGTTTTTTTTTTTAACTCTTAGAGGATAAGGAAATCTAAAATAGAAGTGAAAGTATAAATAAGTTGTCATCACAAATAAAATTACCTTGGCCAGTGACCTGGCCCCTGTTTATGTCCTCTTGTTTTCCTACATCTCTTCCACTCTCTCTGGATTCAGTGCCAATCTTTGCTAAAATGTCCCTCCATACCTCTTCTCTTGTCATTATAGAGAAGGAGGTCTCATAAATTATGGAGCATAGCCTAATAAAAAATCAAAAGGCTGAAAGTGGCCTCCAGGCAACATAATCCAACTCCCACTACACTAAAAGAACAATTCCAACTAACTTAAATCATTCCCTTTAAACCATGACAAAAGTGTTCCTTATAACCAGGGTGTTTTCCATAAATTTCAGCTCTAGGGTGTCCTTTCCTTAGAGGTCAAGATGGAAGGGTGGCATGAGGGCCAGAAACAGAAGAAAGGATTTGGAGTCAATAGACTGCATGTTCAAACACTGGCTCTGTCACATAAAACACTTTTGACCATGGCTAAGTCACTTAACCTCAGTAGTTCTTAGCTTCTTCAACTGTAAAACCAAGGGGTTTGTTTGCATTACCTTTGGTGTCCCTTTCAGCTCCAAATCTGTGACCATATTTAGCCCTATATTACTAAAGAAGTAACCAACAGTTACCAATTATTATTTTTAAAAAAAAATATTTACTATTAGTTTACAACATTCAGTTCTATAAGTTTTTGAGTTCCAAATTTTCTCTCCCACCCTCTACTCCCTTCTCCCCCATGGAAGCATGCAATCTGATATAGTTTCTACATATACCTTCACATTAAAAATTAGTTTAATTTAATTGAATTAATAAAATAAATTTAATTTTAATTTTAAAAATTAAATTTATTTTAATTAAATTAGTTTAATTTAATTATTTAAGTTGTAAAGAACAATTATAACCAATAGAATGACTAACGAGCAAGAAAAAAACAAAATAAAATTAAAAAAGAGAGAGAGCAAGTAGCTTGCTTCAATCTGCATTCAGACTCTGCAGTTCTTTCTCTGGATGTGGATGGCCTTTTCCATCATGAGTCCTTTGTGGAGTTGTCTTATAATCTTGCATTGCTGAAGGGAGCCAAGTCTATCAAAGTCAGTCATCACAGATACAATGTGTCTGTAATTGTGTACAATGTTCTCCTGGTTTTGCTCCTCTCACTCAGCATCAATATAAGTCTCTCCAGGTTATTATGAAGTCTGTCCTGCTCCTCATTTCTTATAGCACAATAGTATTCCATTCCATTCATATACCTCAACTTGTTCAGCCATTCTCCAATTGATCGGCATCATCTTGATTTCCAATTCTTTGCTGCCACAAAAAGAACTGTTATATTTTTGTACATACTGGTCCTCCTGCCACTTGTATGATCTCTTTGCGATACAATCCTAGAAATGGTATTGATGAGTCAAAGGGTATGCACATTTTTATAACCCTTTAGGCATAGTTACAAATTGCTCTCCAGAATGGTTGGATCAATCCACAACTCCACCAACAATGCATTAATATTACAATTTTCCCATATCTTCTCCAGCATCTATCAGTTTCCTGTTTTGTCATATTAGTTAATCTGACAGGTGAGATGTGGTACCTCAGAGTTGTTTTGATTTGCATTTCTCTAATCAACAGTGATTTATAGCATTTTTTCATATGGTTATAGATAGCTTTATTTCTTCCTCTGAAAACTGCCTGTCTGTATCCTTTGACCATTTATCAATTGGGGAATGACTTGTATTCTTGTAGATTTGACTCAGTTCTCTGTATATTTTAGAAATGAGAATTTTATCAGAGACATTGGTTGTAAAAATTCTCTCCCAATTTCCTGCTTTACTCCTAATCTTGGTTTCATTGGCTTTGTCTTTACAAAACCTTTTATTTAATGTAATCAAAATTATTCATTTTGCATTTTGTAATACTTTCCATCTCTTATTTGGGCATACATTCTTCTCTTTTCCATAAATCCGACAGGTAAACTGTTCCTTGTTCTCCCAGATTGATTACAGTATCCGTCTTTATATCTAAATTGTGAACCCATTTAGACTTAATTTTTGTATACAGTGTAAGATATTGGTCTATGACAAATTTCTGCCATACTATTTTCCAGTTTTCCCAGCAATTTTTTGTCAAATAGTGAGTCCCTGAAACTGAAGTCTTTGGGTTTAGCAAACAGTAGATTACTGTAGTCATTGACTACTGTGTCTTGAGTACCTATTCTATTCCACTCTATTCTTCAATCAGTACCAAGAAGTACTTGGTTGCTGCTCTATATTACAGTTTAAAATCTGCCATGGCTAGGCCACCTTCCCTAGCATTTCTTTTCATTTATTGCCTTGATATTCTGGACCTCTTGCTCTTCCAGATGAATTTTGTTACTATTTTTTTCTAACTCTATAGAATAATTTTTATAGTTTGATCGGTATGGAACTAAATAGATAAACTAATTTAGGTAAAATTATCATTTTTATTATATTAGCTCGGCTCAACCATGAGTAACTGATATTCTTATATCTGACTTTTTTGTGTGAAAAGTGTTTTGTAATTGTATTCATATAGATCCTGGGTTTGTTTTGGCAGGTAGACTCCCAAATATTTTATGATGTCTACACTAACTTTAAATGGAATTTCTCTTTCTATTTCTTGCCGTTGGACGTGTTAGAAATATATATATGAATGCTGAGGATTTATGTGGGTTTATTTCATATTTCATATCCTGCAACCTTGCTAAAGTTATTTATTATTTCAAATAGTTTTTTTATTTGATTCTCTAGGATTTTCTAAGTATATCATCATATCATCTCCTTTTTCTCTATTTTATTCGTGTAAGCATTCAGAAATATGAAACTTCCCCTAAGAATTGCATCCCATAAGTTTTTGCATCCTATAAGTTTTGGTGTGTTATCTCATTATTTTCATTCTCTTGGATGAAGTTACTGATTGTATGATTTGTTGTTTGACCCACCCATTATTTAGGATAAGATTATCTAGTTTCCAATAAGTTTTTAGTTTATCTTTCCATGACTCATTATTACATATAATTTTTATTCCATCTGGATCTGGAAAAGATGCATTTAGTATTTCTGCCTTTCTGCACTGGATGGTGAGATTTTTATGGCCTAGTACATGGTCAGTTTTTTGTGTATATGCCATGTACTGCTGAGAAGAAAGTATATTCTTTTTTATCCCCATTCTATTTTCTCCAGATATCTGTCATATCTATCTTCTTTAAAATTCTATTAATCTCCTTAACTTCTTTCTTGTTTGTTTTGGGGTTAGATTTATCAAGTTCAGAGAGGGGGGGATTGAGATCCCTCACTAGTATTGTTTTACTATTTACCTCTTCCTCTAACTCCTTTAACTTCTCCTCTAAGAATCTGACTGCTATACCACTTGATGCATATATATTTAGTAAAGATATTACTTCATTGTCAAGGGTACCTTTTAGCAGGATATAGTTTCCTTCCTTATCTCAAATTATTCTTTTTTTTTTTTTTAAAGCAATTGGGGTTAAGTAACTTGCTCAAGGTTACACGGCCAGGTGTTTCTGGGTGGGTGCTAAGTGTCTGAGCCCGGGATTCGATCTCCAGGTCTTCTCAACACTGGAGCCGGTGCTCTTACTCGCTGTGCTACCTGGCCGCCCCTCAAATTATTCTTTAAAAGAAATTTTATTTAAAAAATTTATTGATAATTTTTGGTTGTTTAACATTTACTTCTGATTATCACTTTCTTTCTCAACTCAGCATGCCATCCTTTGTACTAATGATTATAAAAGAAGGGGAAAAAACCCAATTTAGTGAACTAACCAAGGCATCAACTGTGTCTGAGTATATATGCAATGTTCCACATCTGTAGACTCTCATTTTTTCCGTGAATGGAATGAAATATATCTTCTGAACTCATCTCCAGGGCCAACCTCAGTCATTAAAATTATACAACATTAAAAAACAACACTACTTTTTTTGGGGGGGTGGGGGGGACAGGGGCTTGGTCTCTCAATTTACATTGCTGCAATTGCTGTGTTTATTGTTTTTCCATCTCTGCTTATTTCACTCAGAATTACATAAATCTACCTATTCTTTTCAAAATTCTTTATATTCATTGTTTCTTATAGTATTATCATTTACCATAATTTATTTAGTTCAGTCTGCAATTGCTGGGCATGCATATTATTCCCAGTTTTTTTTTTTTTTTTTACTAAAAGTACATATAGGAATGTTTTGAGGGAGAAGGAGTTATTCTTTGTGTCTTTGACATTTTTAACATTTTGTTTAGCAATGGAATATCTGGGTCAAAGGTTATGGAAACTTAGTAACTTTTTAAAAATATAATTACAAATTATTGTCTAGAATGGATGGATCATTTTACAGATGTATCAATTGTGTATTAGAATAAAAGAATCACACAGTTTGGGAGTTGAGAGGGACCTCAATGACTACTCAGTTCAACTCAATCTTATCTCTCTGTACCCTCTTCAACATTAATGATTTCATTTTTTCTTCTCTTTGTCAGTTTGTTGAATATAAAGTAAAACTTGAGAGTTATTTTGATTTGGATTTTTCTTATTATTAATGATGGAGAGATTTTTCCTGTTTGCAACCCTTCTTTTTCAATCTGATTTACCATCTACCCAGCTAATAATCACATTACCAAATCCAATCATCTTTTCTCAGTCCTCAGCCTTTCACTCTGCAGCATTTGGTACTGTTGAATACACTGTGCTCTTACACACTTTATCCTCCAGGGTTTTCTTGCTATTATTCTTTCTTCATTCTCCTACCTCTCTGGTCACTTATTGTCAGCTTCCTCTGTGCACCCAATTATGTGTAGACACACCTTAAGGGATGAGTCTTAGGACCTCTTCCCTACTCTCTTTACATCAAGTCCTGATGGTCTCAGTTACCATCTTTGTAGATAGTTTCCAGATCTATATATCCAAATCTTTATCACTCTCCTTCATCACTAACTGCCTATTGAGCATATCTAATTGCATGTCATATAGGCATCTAAGCTCAACATATCCAATATAGAATTCATTGTCTTCCCCTTTCCCATCTTGGTTGCTTTCCTCTTCTTCCAGACATACAGCTTTTCAGCCTAGTCTCATGATCAACTCTTTCTCTTATTTTACATTGTCCAATTAGTCCTCAAGTCTTGTCATTTCTATCTCCACAACATCTTGTGTAGCCATCCCTTTATTTCTACTCACAGGTACACCACACTCAGACAGACATTCAGCAACTTTTGCCTGGACTATTAAAACAGGCTCCTAATTTATCTATGACTCCACTCTCTTCCATCTCTAATTGATTCTCCACATAGTTGCCAAAGTAATACTCCTAAAGCATTGGTCTGATCAGTTCTGTCCCCTAATCAAGAAGTTGTGGTGGATTCCTCTTGCCTCTAGTATTAAATACAAACTTTTTGGCATTTAAAGTCAATCTGCAACTTGCCTATCTCTTCATTCTCATTGGACATCATTACTCTTCTTCCTCACACTGTCATCCAGTTAAATTGGCTCTCTATCTGTTATTAATATACCCTACCTCATCTCCTATCTCCTTGCCTTTGCACTGGTCACCCCACATGCCTGTAATATAGTCTCTCCTTAAGTATGTCTCATAGAAGTGTTTTTTTTCCTTTAAGGCACAGTCCAAGTACCATCTCCTACACAGTCTTTTCTTATTCCCACAACTGCTAGCACCTCTTTTCTCAAAATACCTTCTATTTAACTGCTTTGCTTGTATTTATACAGGCATACCTCATTTTATTGTGCTTTGCTTTATTGAGTTTTGCAGATACTGTGTTTTTTTACAGAGTGTAAGTTTGTGGCAACCCTACAAGTCTATAGGTAGTATTTTCACAACACGATGAGCTCACATCCTTTCTCTTTGTCAATTTGGTAGTTCTCACAATATTCCAAACTTTTTCATTATTTTTATTTTATCTGTTATAGTGATCTGTGATCAGTGATCTTTGATGTTACTATTTTAAATTGCTTTGGGGTACAAATGTCTGTATTCTGATGCTCTATCAATCAGCTGTCTAAATCTCTCTTCCTCTCCTTGGGTCGCTCTATTCTCTGAGACACAAAAATATTGAAATTAGGCCAATTAATAGCTTTACAATGGCCTCTAAGTATTTAAGTGAAAGGAGAAGTCATTCAGTGTGGCAAACTTTGTTGTGGTTTTATTTTAAGAAATTGCCATAGCTATCCCAACCTTTAGCAATCACCATCCTGATCAGTCAGCAGCCATCAACACTGAGTCAAGACCCTCCACCAGCAAAAAGATTATGGCTCACTGAAGACTCAGATGCTAGCATTTTTGACAATAAATTATTGGAAATTAAGGTATTTACATTGCTTTTAAAAGATATAACATGATTGCATACTTAATAGACAGCATAATGTAAGCATAACTTTTATGTGTACTGGGAAACAAAAAAATGTATAACATGCTTAATTGCATTAGACTGGAACTGAACCTGCAATGTCTCTGAGGTATACCTATAATTTAATCTACTTAAATTTATTCTGCATATAGTCATATACATAGAGTGAAATAATATATAGAAAACACATTGCAAATCTTAAAACCCTATATAAATAGCTTCTAGGTATTCTTCTCTTCCCTAGGAGAATGTCTTTCATACATATTGTTTCATTTTTTGCACTTAGAAGAAAGGTTCTGGATGGTATTATCTGCCACTCAAGTGGAGATTTGAAGGGAGGTCAGGATGCTAAGAGGCCAAGGTGAGAATGAAGTGCATTTCAGGCATGTGAGTCAACCTTTGTTATAACTAGGAAGTAGGAAATGAGATGCTGAGTTGTCTGTGGAATAGAGAGGAGGCCAGTTTGGATGGCAATGTAGAGTGCATGACAGTGATTAATGCTGAATAGGTCTGGAAGTGAAGACTAGAGAGAAACTGTGAAGGTTTTTTTTTTTTTTTTTTTTTTTTACCAAGCTGCGAAGTCTTAAAAAAAACCATTAAAAATTTTAGGTGATTTTTCAATTTCTTCTTGCCCATAATTCATAGACCTTTATTTTTTTCTGATTTGTTTCTTTACACTTGTCTCAAAGATAGTCACTCAACTTTTCCTCTATCTGACATACGAGTAGTGATTAGAAAAGCAATTATCTTGGTGTCTTCTACATAATAGGCTTAGTTTAGGAGTTTAATTTTCAGTTATTTGTTGTGAGGACTTACTTGACCTTGCTGATGTTTCCATTTTCATGTTCCAAGATACCTAGATTTATTTTTGTCATTGCTGTGATTTGATCTGCTCCTTCCTTGCTTTATTTCCCACTCTAATGGTTTTCTATCTTCTGGGAGATTGACTGAAACAGCTTCCATTTCCCTTCAGTCTCACAGAGAGAAACAGATGAGGGGATAGTTAAAATTAGATGGAGAAAAAAGGGGATGGTCATCATAGTGAGGGGATTTCAGATTCTTTGGACACCAATGGCTCTTGAGAGCTCATTTTTTTTTGTTTTTGCTTTTGTGCTTCATTCAATCAATAAATTAAGCATTTATTTAAAAACCTACTATGTGCCAGAAACTGTACTAGAATACGAATTAATAAAAACATTATCTGTCCTCAAAGAACTTACATTCTAATGGTGGAGACAGAGAATACCTATATAGTATATTCAACACACATATACAGCAGATATAAAGCAAGGGCTCCCATAGAAGATAGCACTTAAGCTGAGTATGGAAGGAAACCAGGGATTTCAAGAGACAAAGGCAACGGGGTATGGAACCATCCTGAGTAGGCACCCAATAGCCAAAGTTTCAGTAGGAGCGTTTTATCTCTCAAAAATTGGGAAATTATACAAATCAGGACTTGAGTCTTGTTTTGTTGATTGTATTCTTTTGATAAAGTGATGTAGAAAATATAAGTAATACAGGTCAGACTGAGAAGGGCAGGGACTGTCTTTTGCCTCCTTTTGTATCCCCAGAACTTTACATAGTGTTGAGTTTAATAAACGTTTACTGACTATGACTAAGTATGTCCTGGATTTTCATTAAACAATTTCATTAAACAATTGCCAGCGCCCCACTAGATGGAGACATTGAGGGAGGGCAACCCAGGCATGGGAGACATTCCCTAAAAAAGCACAGAGATGTAAATGACATGTTAGCAACAGCAAATAGGTTGCTAAGGCTGGATCATAGAAGATATAAGGGGGCATAATATGGAATAAGGTTGGAAAGGAAAGGTGAGATCTGGTTTTGAAGAACTTTAGATGTGATAAGAATTTAAGTTTTATCCTAGATGTCATAAGGAAACCCTGGACCTCATTAAATAGATGTATTCAGTGTTTAAACTTCTAGTTTAGGAAAATCACCTTGGTTTCTGTGTAAAGAGTGAATTAGAGTGGCAACATCTTGAGTCAGGGACCAGTTAGACCAGTCAGGAGTTCTGCAATGTGATCAGAACTCAAAGCAGCTCTAAAGGCATCCTTTAGCAATCTGGACAAATGACTGTCAAGGATTGAACCCATTACTTTGACCTTATAGAAGTTAGCATCTACATAACTCTCTAAGGCAGTGATGCTAAAATTAAATAGAAACAGAGATCACTAAACTGTACATTAAAGATCCCTGTGCCTATATATTGACTTAAAAAGACACATATTAAAACGATCTATTTTTAAATAATTTAAATAATTTTAATCTGGTTTAACCTATTGCTAGAGAGTGTTTTGAGTCATAAGCAATATTTGACCCAGTATTGGACAGCTCTGTTTTAAGGTTTGCAAAGTACTTTGCTTACTTTTCCCACAAAGGTTAAGTGACTTGCCCAGGGTCACTCAGCTAGTATTTGTCTGAGTCAGGATTTAAACTCAGGTCTCCCTAACTCCAAGTATAGTATTCTAGCCCAAACACTGCCTATTTGGATCCCTAGTATTTAGCAAAATGCCTGGCTCATAGTACACCCTGAAAAGATGTTTGCTGATGACTTTCTAGGGATTAGTTCACTAGGACTTACTAGAAGGGTATGGTGACATCTAACCACCTACAGCCACTTCTCTTATCTTTATTAACAGTCTCTGTGGACTCTATATTGAAAGAAAGAAAGGGGGAAAAGTGTGTTTGGGGTGAGACCAACAGTACTGTTAGAAGCCTGACTAGAGTATACTGTCAAATATATAAACCCAGCTTTTAAACCGTATAAAAAGGTCCTAATTATACTGGACATCATTTCACTTCAAAGACAAAACACATCAGACAGAATGAGGCAGTGGAAAGATTGCTAGGTCTGAACTCTGACTCTGCCACTTCGTACTTAAGTGACCCAGGTCAACCCACTTAATCTTTTCTGGGTTCCAACTTTCTCATCTGTAAAAGGAAAAGGGTCGAACTGTAATGCCTCCGGGGCTTCTCCCAGCTCTAAATCTATGATCCTATGAAGTTCACATTCAACTTTTATAGAAAATTGGGTCTCCTTTCCTAACTCTATAAAATTACCATATGTTAAATGAAAGACACACTCAGAAATCTGAGAGAACACGGTGAAAGGGGTTTAATGGGGCATAATCAAATGGAAATTAACTAGCTGGTATTCTTTAACTTGAATTCAGAGTCATGAGTTTAACAGTAATGGATTTATGACTCATTAGGGCTAAGAGAGGATGTAATTTTAACAGGAACATGATATTTGTGTGACAGTTTAAAAGATATGAAATTGCTACATTCAGTCTATCGTTCACAAAATTGTAAAGACAGCAACACACACATGCACACGCAAAGTCATATTATAACAATGTAACTATGCTTGTTTATATGCATAAACTTTTAATTGTCATTATTCAAGTGAATTAAATTACTTTGATAAAAGATTTATTTTCATATAAAAGATTTTAAAAGGACATTGAGAGTTGTTATTCCAAAATGTTGTAATGGAAATGAAAAGTAGCTTAGAATAGATCTTGTATTGTCATCTTTTCTTATGTGTGTGTGTAAAAGATAAGTTTACTATCATGGGCTATGGAAAATGAAATTTTTAACATAGGCAGGCATGGAAAGTATAGACAAAAATAATTTCAACATCCCATTTATATAGAGAAGTTAGGAAGTCTCTAACCTGGAAAAGATAAGACTTGTGAACAGGATAGTTATTTTCAAGTATCTGAAGGTTTATCTCATAGAAGAAGGAATAGACTTATTTGGTTTGGCCTCAGCAGGAAATGGTAGAAGTAGCAAAGTGACCAGCTTAGACTTGATATAATGAGAACACTTCCTCACAGTAAGAGCTATCTAAAAGTGGAATGGATTCTCTAAGTAGGGTGGAAGTTCTCCTCAAGCAAAGACTGGATGACCACTTGGGTAGGTTGTGAAAAGGATAGTCTGAAGCATATGTGTGCTGAGATCCCTTCTAACTGATATTCACTGCTTCTGTTATATTCTCTATGAAGTAACAAAGCTGAGAAGTGATACTGATTGATCCATCAATCAGCATTTGCTAAGTAGCTACTATGTGCCAGGCACATAGTGTGCTGTACTCTGGGGATGCAAAAAGAGGCAAAAGATAGTTCTTACCCTCAAGGAACTTACAATGTAATGGAAGGACATCATAGATGTGTTGTGACAGATTCAATTCACTCTAGTTCCTTCCCCATAAGTTTTGTGCTGGGTTCCAATCCAATATGTAGAGTCTTGGTAAGTCTACACGAAGTCATGAGTGACTGGGTCTGGGGTAGTGCTATATGGAGAGAAGGAGTCTTCTGGTCAACTGAGAGGCCTGAGGACTGGTGACAGAAGGTACTGAATCAGAAATGAGTTAAAATACATAAAGATCAATATTCCCCTCCCGTGTTTTGCTCCATTGCTGGTCCAAATGCTGTGTGTCTATAGAGACAAAGTGTCTCTATTTCTCTTGTTTCTATTTTACTTTTTTTCCCTGATTTTGACAATTAAATTTTCTGAAAGGGAATAGGATTATTAAGTAATCATTGAGATCAGGAAATCTATTAAAGTCATTAGAAGTACAAACTGGCAACTGGAGCTAGTAGCCACCTTGTTGAATGGGGAACCCGAAAAGCAGGTTGTGCAACCTCTTGGTCCTGGCCCAGCAATTTATTAACTAGTCAGCTTCTCAAGAAGTCAGTCCAACTGAGAAAGGGACAAACTCCTTCATCATTAGGGCCTTACTTTAAAGCACACTTAATGGAGACTCTGCAAAGAGAAAGACTTACAGTTAGATCCAATGTGATACTTTTACATATGCCTCATTACCTTTCTACCCTTTGTACCCTCAGTTTAAATCCATTCTTCCTATGGACCTGATTTATGTATAAGAGGAGAGTGCTTCTCTTAGTTTGTGGGTGATTATGTCACAGCCATTTGTCTTGATATACTTTCACCCTAAAAGACCTCTTGTAAAAGCTAATTTGTATCAACTGGCTGATTGATATTAGGTAGCATTGTGTGGAGGCTTATGAGTGACTGTAGTAGATACACCAGCCCCTCAAAGTTGTCCTTAGAGCCTCGAGAAGAGCAGTAATCATTGTCCTCTGGGGTAACTAGCCTGTTAGTTCATTGCTAGTTGGTAGGGTGACCTTAGAGGGGATACTACACATGTTTCGTGGGAAATTAAATCTGTAAATAATGCATTTAGGATCATGGGATCATCAGCTAGGAGCTAAAAAGAAGCTTAGGACTCAGAAGGTACCTAATACATTTAGAATCATGGAACAAGATGTGAAAGGGATCTCAGAGGTTATCTAGTCTAACCTTAAGGTTTTATGAATAAGGAAACACAGGGCTAGGAAGGTAAAATATGGCAGATGTTCTGGTTGGACTGAGATCTTCAGTCTCCTGAGCCTGTGTTCTTTTCCTTATACAAAGTTATAACATTTTAACATGTCTTCCTTTAACTGGAATTCTTAAAAGAAGCCTATTGGGATCTTGTAATGCCAAGACCTATTAACCCCTTGACCAAAATGCCATCATGTCCAGGGAATTCTATGGGGACTCCAATCATTGCCCCAATTACAACAGCATTCTAGTTAGAACTTTGGGATTGAGACACTATAAAACTTCTGTTCACTCAGTACAATAACCTGCTCAATATCCTCCAGTTTACTTGTTAAATTTTTACTTCCCTCATCCTTACCATCCAGAATACTTACCCTACTGTAACCTCCTTCCCTTGCTACCTCTGTCCCTCTGCTTGCCTTGCTCTACCATTAAGCTCCACACCTCCTCATCCCCACTGCACTTTGCCTGCTGTTTCCAGTATGCCCCAATAGAGTCTGTGTTCTGTTCTAAACAAATTGATTGCCCTTTATCCTTGCTTTTTCTTATACTGTGTACAACTCACAGGACCAGCCTAAATTCATACCCTCTTTGCTACTCAAGGCCACTTCCAAATCCTTATGGGGTTACTGTCACTCAATGCTGTCTCTTCACTTGAAATTCATGCCTTTTGATTACATTCTACTTGACTTGTTCTCATTTCCAACATCTATTGCTCCCTAGAACATTTTAAACAACAACATGGTTTGAAAAATATTTATTAAGCACCATGTTGGCACTTCAACTTACTTTATTCAGCACTAGAGATAAACAAAGGAAAAATGACATAGGCTTTCCTCAAGAAACTGATAATCAAGTGGTCAGCATAAAACTTACACTGCATCTAGCAATAGAAACCTGTGACCCAGCACCCCAAGTTCTGAATTGACATGTATAGAATCCAATCTTGCAAACATCTTTTACTCAAATCACTCTTTTGCTTCAGTTGCTCAAACCCAGGTTTCTAGGAAATACTAGAAAATAGGTCAAATAAAAGTCATGTTTAAGTTTCACAGATATGGGTAAAAATATCTCCAGATCCAATACAAGTACTCAAGGTAAAAATGCATATCAGATACAGAGCATCATTTGCTTTTACCCGGTAGCAGAGATTCTTAACTGAGGACCTTAAACTGCTTTTAAAATAAATTAATATTTTGAGAACTATATTTTAATATATTTCTTTTCTTTTGTTATCTTTTTATTTTATGCATTTAAAATATTATTTTGAGAAGGGGTAAATAGACTTCACTAGCCTACCAAAAGGATCCATGGCACTAAAATGTTAATAATTTCTGTATAAATATTGCTCCCCATTGCTAAATAAGGAACTCACAGTAACCCTTAAATTGTCAGTATAATTCTCTTTCTACTTCCAGTGCATCTCACCTTTTTTCACCCAGGATATCGATAGTTTATTTTTTTAACATTTATTTTGAAAAATTGAGTTCCAAATTCTCTTCTTCTCTCCTGCTCCACTCCCATTGAGATTTGATATCCTCTATACATGTGACATCATGAAAAACACATTTCCTTGTTAGACATGTTGCCAAAAAAAAAACAAAAAACCCCAGAAACTTAAAATGAAAAGAGTATGCTCCAATCTACACTCAGAGTTCATCAGATCTCTCTCTGGAGGTGGATAGCATTTTTCATCATGTGTTCTTTGAAATTATCTTGGATCACTGCATTCATCAGAGAACCTAAGTCTTTCACATTTGATGATCCTTGACATGATTGCTGTTACAGGATACAAAGTTCTCCCAGTTGTTTTCATTTTATTTTACATAACTTCATATAAGTCTTCCCAGGTTTTTCTGAAACCATCTTCCCATTTCTTTTTTTTTTTTGCCTTTGTTTTGGAGGGCAGTTGGGGTTAAGTAACTTTCCCAAGGTTACACAGATAGTTTTTTTTGTGTGTGTTAAGTGTCTGAGGCTGGAACTGAACTCGGGTCCTCCTGACTCCAGGGCTGGCTCTTTATTCACTGTGCCACCTAATCACTCCTCCTCCTCATTTCTTATAGCACAATAGTATTCCATGACAATCATATGCCACAACTTGTTTAGTCATTCCCCAATTGACAGAAATTTCAATTTCCATTCTTTGTCACCACACAAAAAAAGCTCCTCTAAATATTTTTGTACATATAAGTCCTTTCCCCTTATCTTTGATCTCTTTGGGATATAGACCTAATAATGGTATTGCTGAGCTAAAGGGAATACACTTTTTTATAGCCCTTTGGAGATAGTTCCAAATTATTGTCTAGGATGGTTGTACTACTTCACACCTGCAACAGTGCATTAGTGGACTTATTTTTCTATGTTTCCCCCAGTATTTATCATTTTCATTTTCTGTTATACTAGCAAATCTATTTGGTGTTAGATAATAGCTCAGAGTAATTTTGATTTGCATTTCTCTAATCAAAAGTGTTTTAGAACATTTAAAAAATGTGATTATTGATAAGTTTGATTTCTTCTGAAACCTGTTAATATCTAAGCTCTTTCTCTGAACATAGGTTGCAAACAGTCCAATAATTCTTATATTATCTGGCCTCAATCAGTTTATCAAGCCTGCTATTTTCCAATAAAATATTTCACATTTTCTTCTATTTTTTTTCATTCTTTTGACTTTGTTTTATTGTTTCTTGATATTTCATGGATTCATTAGCTAGCACTTGCCCAATTCTAATTTTTAAGGAATTAAATTTTTAGTGAGATTTTGTACCTCTTTTTCAAATTTTCCATTTATCCAATACTCATTTACAAGTTATTATTTTCTCTAGTATTTTTGTGCCTCCTTTACCAAGCTGTTAATTGCCTTTTCATAATTTTTCTTGCATTATTTTAATTTCTTTCCCTATTTATTCCTCTACCATTCTGATTCTGAAAACCAATTTTTAGCTTATATAAACATGATGTTTAGTAGAAGCAAAGACTTTTAAACACAATTGCTAAAAAGGATTTTTCCACCAATACTGAACATGCCTGCATCAACAGAGCAAAATCATTATGTCCTGTGGGGCCCTAATATGTAAAGTCTCATCAAGGACTTTGATATAACAACTAGATTCTCTAACACTAGATTCTACCAGTATAATATTCACTACAGGAGCACAGCTACTAATTAACAGACACTAGATCTGCAAAGAGTCAAATAAAACTACCAAAAAACCCAACTTAATAAATTATACAAAAGTACAATTGAACTAGCAACATAAAAATATGTATTTAAAGAGACAAAATCTGGATACTTACATTTCTAATTTCAATTCAACCTTTTAGCATGTTAACACTGACTTCTATATCACAATCCATACAGTACAGAAATGAGCACCTGTGCAGTTTTAGCATTTGCTTTATTAATAGCCAGGTCACCTGGAAAGTCTAGCAGCAACATAAAAAAGGGCTTGAAGCCTGACCAGTATTGTGAGTAGTTTCTCTTTCACCCAAGGGACTTATATAGCCATTCTGTCTTATGGTATTACCCTCTCTGCAGAACTTGGGTTGCCAGAAAGGCAACTCCATTCCATAAGTCCTGCACTATACAAGAAGTTTGCTGTAATAACAAAAGAAAAAAAACATACGAATCTTTTGTCCCTGTCTTTCATGGCTTTAGTCCCTTACTGATTCTTCAGGTTTAGGAGCCACTTGTATAATCCCTTTTTTCTCCAAGAGTCTAGAACTGCCTAAGACCTCCCTTTCTAGATACCTGAATTTTGGTATCCTCTTCCCTCTTCAAGAGATAAGAGATGTTCATTAACATACTGCACTCTCTAGAAGTCTGGGGTTCAGGAATGCTATGGCTTGGCCATGCTCTTCCCTTCTAGAAATGTAGCATCTAGGAGCTCTTGTCTCAGGGCAAGTGGATGAGTGGACTGGCAACTCCCATATAGCTCTGCTTCAAGATTTCCATTATCATGACCCATGGGAGAACAGTTACTTCTTATCCCAGAGCTTGATCTACTTTTAGCTCTGTTTTTCTCTGGCCTATTTTTTGAAAAGGATCAGAGTATTGGAAAAGGATGATCTTGACCTTGACTTCTTTGATTTCTTTGCTCCAGTGTTTGCAAAGCTCAACTTCTCCAAAGTCTTCATTGTGTTGTTCAATAATTTTTCAGTTGTATCTGACTCTTCATGACTCCATTTGGGGTTTTCTCAACAAAGATACAGTAGTGGTTTTCCATTTTTTTCTCCAGCTCATTTTACATATGAGGATACTGAGGCAAACAGAGTTAAGTGACTTGCCTAGGATCACACAGCTGGAAAATGTCTGAGGTCAGATGTGAATTCAGGAAGAAGAGTTTTCCTGACTCTAGACCCTACTGGACCACCTAGCTTGAAAGACTATAGAGTATTGTTTTGCTGATCACATTTCCTTCTTTTTGAGAGCTTTCCTGATTAATTATCTACTGCTGCCTTTCAATTACAGTGTTTTCTTTTCTTTTTTCTTTTACCCTTAGCAAAACATGGCAATTACAATTCACTACCCTATTTTGTTTATCAGTTGCAGTGACAAACCAAAGAGAAGATTCTAAGAAGAACTGACATGCTTTGGGTGTTTGGAATAAAAATTGGATACATTCAATGTGTCTGTTAAGAGGGCATTTACGTTGCCTATAGTAGCTGGTTCATGGGAAATTTATTGTAATTATCAAATGTATATTTTGATCATGAAGTAAAGAATATATAGAAATTTTATATTCTTCCTCCCTACAAATCTTCAAGGAAGGTTTGATCATTTTTTTTTTTTTTTGCTATGTTGTCAGGGGAATTCTTGTCCATTTCAGTTCAACAACAAATATTTATTGTGTCTATCATGGATATGAGAGTGTGATAGGAACTAGAGATTCAAAACCAAAACCAAAATAGTCCTTGCCCTCAAGGGGTTTATATTTTATTGAGTAGAACAACATGTATGGAAAGAAGTATATATTGCTGTGGAACAAACAGCAACTGATGTTGATTGTTTATTGGATTGATGAACTTAGAATTAAGACATATAGCTGGATAGACCACTGGGTATGGAATTAGGAAGACCTGAGTTCAAATTGAGCCTCAGACTCTTATTAGCTGTGTGACCATGGACAACTTAACCTCTGTTTGCCTCAGACAACAGTAGTACCCACTTTCCAGGGTTGTTATGAAGATAAAAAATGAAATAATATTTATAAAGCACTTGGCACAGTGTTGGAAATATAGTAGGTGCTATGTAAATGCTAGTGTTATTGTTGTTGTTATTATTATAGTGTCAGAAGATCTGAATTCAAATACTAGTCCTTCCATATATTATTTGTATGATTTGGGCAAATTAATGCTTATATGCAAAATGAGGGGTTTGACTAGATTACATCACCTAGTCCAACTCTTAATGTATGATCCTATAAAAAAGAGATGCAGAATGGTTCAGAGTCTTGGGGCCTTGTCTCTGGCTTCTTATTCATCAAGATCTGGACTTTGCCAATTAGTTTGAGTTACTTTGACAGAGTAGGGCTATGGTAAGTATTTGAAACAAGGGATTTAAAATGGAGGGACACGAGGCTCTATTTTTTGAGGGTGGGGACAGGTGGGAGGTTTTTTGCCTTTCCTTCTCTCTTTCATTTGCAAAGACGACCTTGAAATGAGAGGAAATCAGAATTCTTGAGGTCCATATATGTTTTTGTTCAGCTTTTTTTTTGGCAGAGACTTCCCTGAAATTTGTTTCAGAGCTTAGGGTTCCCATAAAACAGTTGTGAAGACATAGTCCTCTACATCACTTGAGGCTTGGAGGGGTAGGTGGGAGGTAAAGGCCATGAAGAAACGACCAAAATTACAACATATTACAAGTACAACTTTTACTAAATACATCTTTTTTTTTTTCCAATTAAAAGAATTCATCAGAAATAAGACCAACAAAGTGAATTTGTTCCCACTGACAGTGAATAGAGCATAAACAAGGTCAATTTTTAGTCAGTGCAAGCCAAATTTTGACACAGGCACAATCTTCCACCATCAGCATCCGTCATCATGTGCTTCTGACACAGATGGGCTGTGTTGTCAGGCTGCTTGCTGCATTTAAATGGGAAACATGAAAACCCAAGTTAAACAACCTTTGTGCAGAAGTTAAAAGTACTATAATATGTGGTGTATTTTTCAAAGTCATTCATTTTGTTAAGTAAAAAGCTGCTTTCCAAAAGAGCTGCTACTTAAAAAAAATGGAAATAACTCTACAGCATTTGAAACTTCAAACAATAAAATTTAATTTTCTTAAATTCTCTATTCTTCCTAGTTTTTAAGAAAGTGAAATAACTTTCCTTTGTCATAGCTCAATTGAAAAGAAAAATATACTGAAGCAGTTGAAATTCAGACAAGCAAAGACAATGAGATGGTTTAAGTAGCAGAAGTAAGAAACACAAAGTAAAAAGTACAAATCCAGAAAATATAAACTACTGTATTATTGGGATTCCCAAGTTCTCATATTGATGAAGAGGAAAAAGTATTGTGTTTACTTTAGCTACAGATAGAGTGAAACCTAAAAAATCAAATTACATCTCAAAAGTACACATATAGTAATATTACACCAGAGGAGAAATTTTTTCAGAAAAAATTGTATAGTTTTAATCATCAAAACCAAACTTCACAAATCATGTTTTTGTTCATCCTTCTTTCTTGAAGAAGACCAATGACATCGTGAGGATAATGTCTTGACTCACAAGTGAACTGGATTTAAGTGAGGTAGAGCTATGCAAAGTTATCAGCCTTGCTTTCTTCTCCAGAGTCATCAAAGTCCAGTTTAGGATGACTGGTGATGGCCCTAGATGCCTGGGCCTTCTTAAGCTAAGGTCTTTCCCAGGTTGGAGGCAACACCCATCTAATAGTTAAAGGCTAGATAAGAATCAAGGCAAAAGATGGTCTACTTTCCCTTAGCAAAAGAATCAATCTGGGAAGGAAAGATCTGGCCAGAATAGAAACAATTACTATTTACACTCACTCTGAGTCAACAAAACCCAAAGAATGAGCAAATGAGACTTGGGCTGGGACCTATTATTGACTAATCCATGAGAACCAGAATGATTTGGGTTTAAAGGAATAGTCAAGTAGCTCCATTTGAATCACAATAACTTTATCAAAACCTGTTTTTTCAGAGCTATATTTCAAGATATCATAAATGAAAAACTACAAGAGATACGAGAGTTAATTTTCCCAGTTTAAAAAATACAATGATGAATAAATAAGTAGGCAAAAAAAATCTAGGATAAGAAATGGCAACATTGCCTAACTGGAACTGACTGGTTGGGTTCCCAGTGAGGCAGATACTACTATTCACAAGTTGTTTTTCTTCTTTGTTCTCAACAAATCATGTTCTAGATAAATGATATCTATAGTATCAAAAGAATTTTTAGCATCATATAAAATTGCTTATAAAATTGCAAAATGTAAAAGATCTCATTGGATAAAAGAAACTAGTTCAACCTTGAACTACTGATGAAATTGAAATGATGTGTGATGAATTGCATGCAAAGCAGTTTTGAATAATTCTATTTTAAAATAACATGATGGGAAGAAAGATTACCCATGTATCTGTAGGACCTTATAATCAATTAGTTGAGAAACTGGAATCTTCCTAATTTGCACTGCAGGAGGGTGAAGTAACATAGGCAGGTAAAAATGTTCATTTGATTGCATGTGTTGAAACCAATGTTAGAGAAGATCTGTTACTTGGCAAACATATTGAAGACAATGCCATACTAAAAGACATTGTGGGATACAATTTGTAGATTTCTGAATGAAAATGATAAAATGTGGGATAAATATATTATACTCCGCAAGATTTGGATTTAAATTGATGTCAAGATGAAATGTAGTTTTATAAGCACTAGTTGAAAATGTGGTAGCCTTATGTGCAATTTGGACATATTGCACACTTTACAGAGAATTGTTTATATCAAGAAATAAGAGTAAAGCACTAAGTACAGTGTTTCAAGTTTTT
Organism: Petaurus breviceps papuanus; assembly: GCF_028583685.1. NCBI lineage: Eukaryota > Metazoa > Chordata > Mammalia > Diprotodontia > Petauridae > Petaurus > Petaurus breviceps. The sequence continues at coordinate 3,311,427 of NW_027187358.1, read as the reverse complement.
ACAAGCGATAGCCTTTATGAAAAAAAAAACAGTACAGTAATGGAGAGCTCTTTGCAAACTTGTCTGACTATATGGGGGAGAGATAACATAAGGCACTTCTATGCTATTGTAAACCTACTCTCTGTGCTCATGTGCTTCTAAGAATATTTGAGCTAAAAGAAGAAACTGCTATTTTTCTTAGTGATAATAAAAATGTGGCAAATTTACTCTAAAGCACAAATTTCTGAACCTTTTGGTTGATTTTCTTTTTGAAAAAATATGAGTATTCTATAGAGCTCAAAGTCCTGAAATTCATGTTCTGATCAAGAAAGATGTGGTGACTGCACTTTTGAAAATATTTGAGTTATGGAATTCATTTATACAATGTTATTTTTGAGATGGTTCTCAATAAAAAATACCTCCCACACAAATGAAATAAAAGAAAGTAAAGACCTGTTCGTTGTTATAGGGGGAAAAAGTGTTGGAGTTGGAGTCTGAGGTGACCGCAGTTGAAATTTCAAACCTGATCCTTCCCATGTGACCGTTGGTAAGTCACTTATAATTCTCTGAGTCTATTTCTTCATCTCTAATATATCATTACTAATCATCATTAATTACTATTATATAAAATGATATATATCTTCCATAGTAATAGCCAGGATATTGACTTTCTGGACATGGGAAAGTCACTTAACTGTTCAGTGCTCTATGCAACTACCTAAGACTTGCCTGTGATGGGGAACAGAAAGCCCATTTAAATTACAAATAACATGACTACCTGTAATGATTGAGGAAGTTTCCTTATCTAAGAATTTTCAATACCAATGAATGGAAGATCTAGTTCTTTTCTTGTGTTATACTATTTTATTGTGTTGATTTGTTTGTATTGTTATAAAAATTGTTTTAAAGACAACTAAAATATGAGCTAAGAAAATTGTGTTTGATAGAAAGTATGTAGAAGATGTTTTTGTTTTTAAAGGAAGATGTTATTACATACAATTTGGAAAATCATGACATAATAGAATAAAAGTTACAAGGATTTTCTAATCCTAAAAGAGCGGCTTGGGACAGGACTGTGGTTTTTTCTCATAGAAGGATGTTAGATTCAAGGAAAGAATAGATACTTTCAGGTTTATTCAGCTCATTATCTTGTGTTCCAAAATATCTTGGTCCTTAGAGGCCAAAAGTCTTTTTGAGGGGATGGGGAGTAGGGTGGAGAAAGCAACAATCATCAATTTTTAGGTTCTGGGAACAGAGAGGTTTTACTCACTTTATGAGAAGAAACACCAGAAGTCTTTTTCCTATTTTGCTGCTAGACTGTGAAGAACCTTCTTCTAAAAGACTTGATACTTAAGCCTCTGGGTGTTAAGCTAAGAGAGATGGTAAAGTTGAGTCTTCATCTTGTGGAGAAAATGTAGCACTAAAGATTGAGGGTAGGGTGGAGTGAGGGTGGGTGGAAGGTCAGGGCAGGAGACAGATTATGATGATCAAGAATTTTGTGCTCATGCAGGTAGGAGGGGAAGGAGAGTAGATTCTATTTTCTTAGTGAAGTAGGAGTAAAGTAAAGACATTTCCTGGGTGAGGAGGAGGATGTGTAAGGGATTAAAGGGAGAAAAGAAGATCTTTAACAACTGTTTAAGGGAGTGGTTTAGAGAATCAGTCAAGGAAGAATGAAGTTTTGTTTTTCAATAAATAAGGGTCCAGTTGAATTTAGGTCACATAGACATTCCACAATAGATTAATTGTCAAAGGTTATGAATGAGCTCTTTTTGGAGAAAGAAATCCAAGCTATCAATAGCTGTATTAAAAGTACTCTAAATTACTAATGATTAGAGAAATGAAAACTAAAAGAACTCTGAGATTCCATCTCCTAACCATCAGATCAGTAGTGTTGACAAAAACAGAGAGTAAGAAATGCTGGAGAGGCTGTGGGAAAACAGGCATATAAATGAGCTGTTGGTGGAATTATGAACTGGTCCAATTTGTGCATATCCTTTCATCTAGTGATAACAGTATTAAATCTATACCTCAACGAGGAAAAAATATGCATATGTAGATGTGCATATGTACGTGTATATGTGTAAAACACATATAGCAATATATACATGTACACATATGCACATCTATATTTTTATGTGTATATCTATATCATGGCTCTCCTGAGGTTGCAAAGAACTGGAAACTTAGGGGGTACCCATCAACTGATGAATGACTGAACAAGTTATGGTATATGAATGTGATAGGACACTCCTGTGTTTTAATTAATGATGAAGAAGATGGTTTCAGAGGAACCTAGGAAGAATGTTATGAACTTATTCAGAGTAAAGTGAACAGAACCAGGAGAATAATTTATTCAATAACAATATTACTATAAAGACAAACAATTTGAATGACTTAGAAACTCTGATCAACAAGGACCAACCACTATTCCAGAGGAGTCATGATGAAACATATTACCTCCTGACAGAGAGGTAATGGAATCAGAGTGCAGACTGGGACATTTTTTATAGGCATGGTTAGTGGGAGAATTTATTTTGCTTGACTTGTACAAGTTTGTAACAAGGGGTTTATTTTTCTTGCTTTCTTAATGGGAGTGGGGAGTGAGAGGAAGAAAGGGATAAAGAGAATGTGAATTTTTGTTGATTGAAAAAAATAATTAAAAAATAAACAATCCAGATATAAGCTGGGTTTTCAGACATACTTTAGTTTGCCTAACATGGAGCCTGATGCTTCTGCCTTATGCATGGGGTTGCCTCCTTTGATTGACTGCCTATGTCTTTAAAAGTGGACTTAATGAATTGTCCTTTTTTGGCCTTACCTTTTTCTGCCTTCCTTAGGCTATTGTGTTCAGCAGCATGGGGGCCATGAACTGAACCATTTAGAGGGGAGGAACATCCTTCCCTTGCTCTCTCTTTTTCATCCTGGCTCTTAGAAATAGGCCTGGGGGTGGGAGTGGGAGTGTTTGTTTCTTTCTGTGTTTGTTTTCAGTTTCAGGTGCCAGAGATGATCTGTCTTGGGAGTTTAATCCCTGACAACCTTGGAGCCAGGATTATAGCACTGTGTAAATCATTCTCCTGGTTCTGCTTGAAGATTGTATGAAAGGATAAAGCTGAAAGAGGACTAATGCTTGCTAATTTTAAAAATTCAGACAACAATCAAACAAAATTCATTCAACAATAAAAAAAGCTACCCTACCCATGTTGTAGGAGACCATTGGGTTCTATGCTATGCAAACTGAGCATACTCAAAGCACAGGATAAAGAAAACAATGTAAACATGTAAAGGTCCTTAGGAATATGCTGCAATAAATAGATAATATATTTTTAAAAGAAAAAAAGAAATCAGATACCATAAATTTACAGTGGATTCAATATTGTGTTGTGACTTATTCCAGTGGGAGTATGGGAAGAGAAGGAAGATGGTGAGAGTTTCTAGGAGTTAGTGTTATGAATGGAGGAGGTTATCAGGAGTGAGCTATGCTTGAGGATTGGGAAGGTGTGACCAGTGGTAAATTGAGTAAGGATCATGAATGACTTCGGGGGACTCTGAGTTTATGTGATTCTAGATATGCTTATCGGACCTTGGGCAAATCACATAACTTTTTGGCAGCTTAGTTTCCTCATCTATAAAATAAATATAATAATACGTATAATACCAGGGTTGTTTTGAGAATTGACTGTGACAATTTACATAAAGCATTTCTAATTTTAAAGTTCTCTATAAATAACAACTACAATAATTAACATAATTAAGATTATTGCCAGAAAACCTCACTTTTTTCATTTTTAATTTAAAGGAGTTGGAATAGATTAATTCTAACATTGATTTCAACTCTAAGAGTTCAAGATTATTTGAGATAAGCTGCCAGTATAGTTCAATGAGCTAAGGAAGTTTTCTACATTTGTTAGTGGGGTTGGTAGGCTAAATTGATTTCTGAGAGTAACCATGTGACAGCTCCATTTTGGGAAAATACTTCAAAGTTCCCTAAATAGCACTATTGTTGAAAAGGAAAAAAACCTATAAATCAAGAATATCCTTGCCTTGTCTTTTGGATTTTACTATAGTCGTGATGCACTTCATTGCCCATAGCAGAACTCATGCCCTGGGTCAAATATTTGAAGAATCCAATGCCCCTGCTGTAGGCTCCATATTTTCAGCTTCTCAAGATCTATATTCAAAGTCAATAGTTCACAGGATCATATTGAATATTCCACTGGTGAAAGGGACAGAGGTCAGAACTGTTTAGAAAAACATGACTAAAATAAGAAGTGAGAGGAACATGAAGAGAAACTAAGGAATAACCAGTGTGGAGAAACATGTAGATGAACTAGATTTCTTTTTACTCAAAACCCTCCATTTTTCCTTTTCTCATTATAAAATGTTTTCCTGGCATCTGTTGCAGGGAGAAGAAATAACTTCCAGATAGAAAATGTTTATTGAAAACTGTATTTCTTCATTTTTATTAAGATCATAATTAGAAAATTGCTGCCAATAATGTTGGAAAATGCCAATACTGTGCATTTAAAAGGAGATTTTTTTTCATTTTATCAAAATTTCTGGGAACTCTGTCTTTCTCATCTGTTATCTATCTTTTTCCTCTCCATATTGTACTCCTGAAATCCCACAGGATATTATGTACCATGCCATAAAAAAGGAAAGAAGGAAGGAAGGAAAGATGGAAGGAAGGAAGGAAGGAAGGAAGGAAGGAAGGAAGGAAGGAAGGAAGGAAGGAAGGAAAGAAGGAAGGAAGGAAAGAAGGAAGGAAGGAAAAACCTTTTCATTCCACCCCTGGATTATTCACTTGGGAAACAATGTCTGTCCCATGGCCTCTCCCTCCCATTTTAATCAGGAAGCACAGGCTAACCATGTCCTCACTAGGTTGCTCCCCTGACTCTTTGGACTTTCCCTCCCATGCCCCTATGGGTACCTTAATCTTCATCTGTCCCCCCCTTATCATTTCCCCTCTCCTTCCTCCCCCACTTTTCAGTTTCATTTCATGAGTTATCTTACATCACTAGAATGTAATCTCTTTGAAGGTAGAAACAATCTTTCTTTTGGTATCAGTAAGTAATTGGTACTCAATAAGTGATTGTTTACTTAATTTGCATTGTCTATGTGTCTATCTATCAATCATCCATCTATCTATCTATCTATCTATCTATTATCTATCTATCTATCTATCTATCTATCTATCTATCTATCTATCTATCTATCTATCTATCTATCTATCTATCTTTTGTCTATCTCTAGATGTTGGTAAAATAGACTCAGGTTCCCAAACTAATAAGTTCTGAAAAAGAGCTGGGCAAGTCCCACATATTGTTAAAAATCCATGAAGAAAGAGGTGAAATAGATCTGTGGAGAGTCATGAGAAAAGGTGGACAAGAATTGCAGAGAATGAAGAGCATAAATGGCTTGCAATCTGCAACAATTCCAGGGCTGACTACACTGAGGAGATCCTGAAACCATTAGGGTACTGAAATCTGTTGGGAGATTCCTAGATTTTGTTTTTTACTACACAGAAAATGGCTGCACTGGACATTGGGAACTCTAACCACAAACAGGCTTACCTTGACATACCACCTCCTTTTCAGGAATATGCACCTTTATCAGTGTAGGAGCTCTTCATAGTTGCAGTTCACAACTCTTCTACTTCTGCCTTCTCATGTTATGTGATTTTTTCCATGTCTTTTCATCTTCTTGCTGCTGAAAATCTACTCAACACTCTGAAGGCCTTCCTCTAATTATGAATAAAAGAAAAGCATTGATTAAGTGCTTCTTATGTCACCAGCACTGGGCATTTGGGATTCAAATCCAAATAAACAAGACAGTTTATGCTCTCAAGGAGTTTAAGTTTTCTTGGGGGACAGAGCTACAAGTTGGGGAAAGGGGAGAAGGTAAAGTTTCTTGTGCATGACATAGAGATTTCTGGGAGGTGGCTTGGTCTTCTGAGCCTGGACAAGATAGACAAATGTTCAACATCAAAGTTCTGGGTTCCAGGGGGTAGCATTAAAATTTGAGTGGGAATGATATAAGGAAAATGGCTGGATGCAGATAGCATGCTTTGGAAATGGCCAGAAGTATGCGGTACCATGGTTCTATGGGAAAGCTCAACTACTGGAACCCTGTGTCCCAGGGGATTCCATTTCAAGGGAAGGGGGATGAGAAAAATGACCAGAGTGTAAGCAATACAATTTGGAAATGACTGGAAAATTTATGATGCCCTGATTCTGGGTAAGATAAGGCAGAAAATTCACCTATAAGAGCCTTTCCTCCCATGGTCACTGGAGATAGAATTATAATAGTTATAATAATGTCAAGGAGGAAGAAATGGAAGCACCTCGATTATTCATCTGTTATCTCTTGTTTTCAGCAAGTGAGCCATTAACCCACATGTCTTCATTAATGTCTTTTAGGCTATTTCTCAAATATATCTTTGCTGGCTCCTTTTAATTTCCTAAGGATAGAAGTGAGCTGAGAAGTTCTCAGCTTTCTCCTCCTCTCCAAAGTCAAAGCAACTTTGACAAATGAACGAGAGGCACTGTGACTTGGAATGCTCAGTCCTGGCTCTGTGGAAAGCCTCTGTCCTCCATTCAAAGGCATTTACATCTTCTTCCCCAATGACTACACAGACTACCTGATCTCTAGATACCTGCAGCAAAGGGGTCTTTTCCCATTGAGAGATCTCTCCACTCTTCTTAGGTTGTGTCATGCCTTCAGAATCTTCATTTTTAAGAAAAGTTGGGATTATCACTTGTAAAGTATGTTATTGAGGGTTTTCTTGTTCAGGTACAAATTATATTAGATGGTCTCTGATCTATTTTTCTGAGATTGTAGGATTCTGTGAGGGTGTGGCATCCCCTCTGGGTGTCCCCATCAATGCCATGTTTACTCCTCATGTCTGATCTCATGGGAGATGACTGACCCATGTCCGCTCCTGGATCAGCTCCTGACTCTGGACTTCTTATTCCAAGTCCTTTCTTTCCAATCTCTACTTTAAAACTTCCTTCTTTTTTTATCTTACCACATTAGAATGTAAGTTCCTTAAGGACTATATCTTTTTTGCCTGTAATTTTATTGCTGGAATTTATTGCAATGCTTGATACATAGATACTTGATAAATGTTTCTTTATTTGATCTGTTGGGAGTAGACTACAGGCTCCTTATATTCACATCTTCCCATTGCCTTATGTATTAACTGTAATTTTGAATTTTCCAAGACTATGATTTTTCCATGATTTATAGCCATTATAGAATCATTGGGATAACTTTGGTGCTAGAGGTCTTAGTGGTAGTGACTCTGCACAATTTCTAAAATGCAGTCCAGTTCATTTACCAATGAGTGATGGTGTTTCTCTCCTACCTGAAAATAATGTAAATCACAAGGAGCCCAGAGTGTAATGACAAAATAGAAAGAAAAAAAAAAGGTGCAACTGCATCTATGTAGCCACACAGGATGGGTTTTTAATGTGTAAATTGGATTCCTTGGCAGCCTCAATTTCTTTATCAAGGCAATTAGGAGGCATACTGGATAGAATACTAGACTAGGAGAAAGGATGATCTTTGTTTAAATCTTGCCAAAAGTACTAGTTGTGTGACTGTGGGTAAGTAATTTAGCCCCTAAGAATAGGGTAGAGGGGAAAAGGAGACTTTCTATCTCCTGTTTCCCCTATTGGTCATGTTATCAGGATTATCATATAAAGAGGAGAGAATATATCGAGTTAGGAGCAAAGACACAAATCACATATAAACAGAGGTACAGAGAGATAGTCCATTTTGGGGATCCAACTTGCAAGGTTGAGGGCAATCACAGAATTGTACAATTTCCAGATTAGAAATAACTTCAGAGGCAATCTAATCTAAGTTGTACCTGAGCAAGAAACCCTCCTTAACACATTTTACAAGTGGTCATCCAAACTTTTCTTGAAGAAGTCCAGGGAAAGGAAACATACCAACTCTTAAAGCAAACCTTAAGTTTTCCATTATTTTTTAGCAGTTTCTTGAATTGTCCTTCATGATCCATTTTGACTACTGTCACATCCATGCCAAATAGCTGTAAAACTGGGGCATCATTCTTATAAAAAAGATTTCTGACTTTTCCTTTGTAAGCTGCAGGGTTGAGAAAGGCAGTTGCTTTCTTCCCTTGTGCATTTAGAGGAATGATTTGATTTCCAAATACTTGGGTTTCTTGACAAGCTGCTCTCCTTCCCAATGTCTTCTATGCAGCCAGTCTATCACTTTTGGATAGCCCTGGTTGTTAAGAATGATTTCCTTATATTACGTCTAAACTTGCCTCTTTGGAGCTCCTATTGCTTCTGGAGGACCAAACAAAACAAGCCTAATTCCTTTTCTTCTTGATAGACCATCAGATACTTGAAGACGGCTATCATGTTCTTCCACCCCATGTGTTTTATTTTTTTTCCATACTAAATATATTATAGTTGATTGGAATAGACTATTCATAGCTTTTTCAAAAATCTTCCCATTTTTGAAAATTAGCAACATCATTTTATGTGCTTTAATCTCTCCTTGGGAACATAGTAGATTCTTAACAATTGCTTATTGATTAATTTTTGGAACTTTTCAATCCTTTGTTTTCCCCTTTCTCAAATAGCCCTTTGGCCTCCTCACACTCACCTGTGGAACTCTGTGGTAACCATTGTTTTTTTTTTTAATTCACCAAATTATAGTTCATCTAGGTGCTTCAAAGTCTCTTACTTTATAATTACTGTCACTACCACAACAAACATTGCCAATTACGAATAAAGTTCAATTTAGACTCTGAGGAGAGACATCAAAAGCTACCCTTGAGGGACTCAAAAGTCAGTTTGGAAGGGAGAACACTTGACCCTGTCCAAACCTGCCTCTCAAACAAGGCAAAAACCCTTCCCTATTTAAATAAAAGGTCCTCAATTTTTCATTTCTAAACATGGCACGTGGCTGATACAGCCAGTGCCCAGGTATCACTATTCTGTGTTATTTTCATACTTGGATCCTTCATGTTGGGACTTTTATTTCCATGATACTGCTGCCACATGCCTTTAAGTGCTCTTGGTGGCAAAATTATAAGGTTCCAGCAAATAGCAATGGTACCATCTGAAAAAAATTTCTTTGACTCTTCAATTAGGGAAAAGAAAAAAAAAAGATACCTGGGGTGGCTAGGTGGTGCAGTGAATAGAAAACCAGCTCTGGAGTCAGGAGGACCTGAGTTCAAATCCAACCTCAGACACTTAACCCTTACTAGCTGTGTGACCTTGGGCAAGTCACTTAACCTCAATTGCTCTGCATTTCCCCCTCCCCCCAAAAAAAGGAAAGAAGAAAAAAGGATACTACACTTTACTTAGGAGAAAAGGATGTTAGGGTTATTTTGCTTTGAAAAACAAATAGAGAGATGACTTTTAATCCACCCACAAACTCCCCCCCCCCCCACTATATTTATAAGCCTTAGGTAAGAATAAAACACATTTAAAATAAAATGTCTTATAATGCTTACCCTTATAAATAATTATTTTTCAAAAAGGATTGAAAATTTCAAATTCTAGCATAACTAAATCAATTAGAAATTGGCTTCTCAGAGATATATAAGGGTAAAGGGAGCAGGAAAGGTCAGTTAAGAGTTCCATTTTTGAAAAAATTGGCCCTTTGGGGTCATTTCCATCCAGAAAATTAATAATAAGAAAGAACTTATATTTATATAGCCCTTTAAACTTTATGAAGAATTTCATAAATATTATCTCTTTTGATCTTCACAACACCCCTGGCATGTTCTATTTTCATTCCTATTTTACTGATGAGGAAACTGAGGTAGTAAGAGGGTAAGTGACTTGCTATCTGAGGCTGGATTGAATTTAGGCATTCATGATTCCAGATTCAGTGTTATTGTGTTACCTAGCTACCTAAAACAAGCAACAAATGTTATTTTTTCAAATGGGGTTTTCTGCATTTTCTATAACTACATTAAGTGACAGGCACGTTTTTCCAAATCGTAAATTGGGTCAAAGATTGGCAAGGTATGGTTTTTTGGCAAAACTTCCTTAATGGTGTACTTTCTGTTCATAAAGTCAGAGCTGGTAATCCAGCATCTAAGAGAAGCCAAGGGTCAAACTGTTTTCATTTATCCCTCTTTTTGGCTCCTGATTTTTGGGGTATGTGCTCTGGAAGATTACTTTTCATCTTAGAAAATAGAATAGATATAAATTTTCAGCTGATATGTATGCACAGCTATCCTTGGTAATTCTTCAAGGTGTCAGAATGCTGGGAGATTTGCATATGAGTGTGTGTTTGTGTGTGTCTAAAAGATATTTGATGATTTAAGTGTGTTCTGAAGAACTTGGGTTGTGTTTTTCCAGAAGTTATCTGGAGAGTTCCCCACAAGTATACCCTCATCCCTTGAAGTGGTTCAGAAGACTTTCTTATACTGTAGAAAGAAAAAAACCCCACCAACTATTAGCATTAGAAAAATAAAAACAAAAATTCCGAAGCCTTGCTTTGTTTATTCCTAGATATAGAAGAAAAAATGAGACCAAGCTCTTTAAAATGGCTAGCATATTGTGTTTGAAGATTTGCAATTAGATGAATTATCTTATATGATTCTCACAACAACTCTGTGAGGTGTATGCTAACTGAGGCAGATTAAAGATTAAATGATAGATAATAAATCTCCAGGGGTAACTAGGTGCCTGTAGTGGATAAAGTGTCAGGCCTAGAGTCAGGAAGATTCACTTCCTGAATTCAAATCTCACCTCAGACCCTTACTAGCTGTGTGCTCTTGGGCAAATCACTAAATCCTATTTGCCTCAGTTTCCTCATCTATAAAATGAACTGGAGAAGGAAATGGCAAACCATTCTTTGCCAAGAAAACCCCAAACTGAGTCATGAAGAGTCTGAGAGATCTGAAAAAATTGAATAGTAAAATAAAGCAATGAAATCAGCTATTTTATATTAGGTCCACAACACTTCCACTATACCATTTAGAAACCTTACCTAGCAATAAAAAATGATTAAGCAAGGTTAAGCCCCAACCAACACCAATCAAGGTTACAAATACAATAACCATCACATACTACAAATGTTTGGTAGGGATAAGAGGGAGATACTGGACCTCTGATTTGTGAGGAAATGCTCTCTACTAATGCAGAATGTCACATTCTCTGTAACTTAAAGTCTTAGAGAGTTGCTTAGGGAATTGAGAAGTTAAGTTACTTAGCCAGGATCACACATCTAATATGTGTGAAAGGTGGGACTTGATCTCAGATCTTTCTGGCATATATATATATATATATATATATATATATATATATATATATATATATAACTCTGTCCAATGAATCTGATTTAATCTGTCCCAGTGTTTCTTCTAGGTCCTCTTCCCTTGTAAAATAAACACTCCTTAGGCAAAGGGATCTTTTTTTGTATAAGTCATATAATACTTCAAATAATGTCATTATGATTAGGGATTGTTTCATTCTTAGTAGATCTCCAGCTCCCAATACAATGCTTAGCACGCAGTAGGTCTTTATTAAATATTTCTTGATTGATTGGCTAAAATGTCTCTTTTTCTCTATCTCATTTAACTACTTATCTGCCTACTTCCCTACCTATCTGTTTATTTAAATTGTAAAGCTTTCTTAGTGGGGTTTATTTTAAGCTAGTTTACCTTGTGAACAAACACACAAAAAAGCCAAAAGAACCAAATGAGTTAATATTGTAGATGAAGTATTTTGTAAACCCTAAAGAGTTCTTGAAGTACCAAGTATATATGAATTTGAAGTTATCATTCTAAGGTCTATGAATAAGGGTCTTGATATCTATTACACCATAAAATTGAAGTGAATAAAGTGCAAGTCCTGGAGATAGGAAGACCTGAGTTCAAATCTAGCCTCAGACACTTACTAGCCCTGTGACCCTGGGTTTGTCACTCAGCCTCTGTTTGTCTAAAGAAAAAAAAACCCTGCTGGATCACTGTCTTGTCATGGCAGAAGGGCTTGTGTAGCTCAATGAAACTCAGAGCTATGCTGTACAGGTTACCCAAGATGGGCAGGTCATAGTGGAAAGTTATGATAAGAGGTAATCCACTAGAGAGGGAGATGGCAAACCACTCCAGCATTTTTTGCCAAGAAGAGTCAGATGTGGCTGAACAACAATGCCTTAAATTATACCTTACTGAATATTCAGTATGTACACCTGGAAATGACATTCAAATCTTCTCCTCCAACTGTCCCATTTTACAGATCATTTAACTGAGGCTCAGAGACCTGTAATGATGTGCTTAAGTTTGTATAATTAATAATGAGCAAAACCAGGATTTCAACCAAGATTCTCTTCTTCCAAAGCTCTTTCCATAACAGCTCCTTTTTAGGGAGACAGAATTTGAGATTTCTTTGGTATAAAGAGTCCATGGTGAGGAAGTTCATCTCCCAATAGGTTCCAGCATCTTTTCTGTAATTTACAGTTGCCTGGGAGCACTTTGAGATTAGATGACTTGATTAGGGTCATACAAAACCAGTATGTAATAAAAGCAGAATTTGAACTCAGGTTTTACTGACTATGAGGTGGGACTGCCATCCACTCTGCCATTTTTCCTTTCCTAGTTACAATATTACCCTTAAACAAGCCTGAACCAGGACCCTAACTACCTAATTTTATTAAAACAACAATATCAGTGCTAGCAAGAATTACATGCCATCGACATTCTTTCCATCCAAGCTGTCCTGCAGTAGGGAACACTGTCAGAAAATAATCATCCAGAAACTAATGAAGACCAGAAAGAGAAATAAGCAGAGTTCCACAGCTGTTCTCTGTCACTTCTCCAACTGAATCCAGTTTTCTTTTCCTTTAACATTTTGTTTCAGTGACCTGGAAACACATTCAACATGTCTTCATTCCAAAGTAACACTTTTGGCTCTAAATTAAATTACATACAATTAATCAGGAGATGACAGACATAGTGGGTTAAGAATTTATTTGGAAAAGTTGCCTATTTTATCAATTGCTGTTCAGTTGTTTCAGTGGTGTCTGACTTCATGACCCTATTTGAGGTTTTCTTGGCCATCCCACTAGAGTATTTTGTCATTTCTTTCTTCAACTCATTTTAGAGATAAGGAAACTGAGGCAAATAGGGTTAAGTAACTTACCCAGGGTCACACAGCAAATATGTGTCTATCTTTTATGTGTGATAATTTCTCCCATTCTTCCTCTTCCTTTGCCTTCAAAGAGTGGATCCCTCTTTCTCACCACTGTGCCTCAAAAGTGATTTGTCCAGCAAGGTCCTTGGCTTCTTGATCAGCCTGACTTGAATCACTTCCTGATGACAAAGGCAACATGGAAATCTTCATTGCTGAGCCATATCTCTCACAACAGAATTCTTGTGACTTTTTGGCAAATGCTCTTCTTTCCTCAGGTGAGTAGTCGAGAGACCCTATGGCATCCTCTTTTGTTGGCATAAATCCAATGATGACTAACAATGCTCTTCTGATACTCCATGAAGGCTGCCAAGTTTCAGGATGATGTCCTGAGATGCTCAAACAGATTTTCTTGCCTACTTCAAACTTTCCATTAGCTGTTAATAGAAAAATGCTTGGTGGTTTCATGGGATATTCTGGTGGCAGTACTATGCATCCATGATAATCTCCTCCATCAAAATCAGAATCTGGGGGGCCCCTAACAGTGAAGTGCCATTCAAAAAGGTTATCCTCTAAAGGTTGAACATGGTAGTGATTTGTAGGATCTTTCAATTCTGATGCTAATTTCATTAAATGTTTGACAGCTGGGCTCTTGAGGTTGTAGCGGGTCTCCATCGTGACCTTGATCCCCACTCCAGACCTGTCACTGCCTCCAGCTCTTCCACTCCACAATAGGCTTGTGGCCCCAGCTCTGGCACTTAGGATTATCTGAGCCAGGGAAGCTGCATCCCCCAGTCCCTGCCCCTCCAATAATTTTTTTTTTGTTTCTGGAGGGCAATTGGGGCTAAGTGACTTGCCCAAGGTCACATGGCTAGTTTTTTGTGTTGTGTCTGAGGCCAGATTTGAACTCAGGTCCTCCTGACTCCAGGGCTGGTGCTCTATTCACTGCACCACCTAGTCACCCCACCCTCAATAATTTTTTTAAATAAAGTTTTATTGTATTTAAAGATGTAAAAACTATTCACACTTTGGAACAATACAAAACTAGACTGCATCTGGTGTTTGGTTCATAGTTTGCAGACTCTTGATCTAGACAGTTGGCCTTTGTCATCTGCCTTGTTTTTCTAGAGTGAAGAGTTTAATGATTTTGTTGAAATCACCCCAGATTGTATCAAAGAGAAATTTAGAATTTTAGGACTTGATCAATCAAATATAATATCTGTGAATAGGAAAACTTTGGGAACATTGTCATTTATAAGAAAATCATTTACTAGTTGGATTTTATGAAGGACAAAGGATGTATAAGATTACAAAGTTTAGAACTGAAAATGACCTTCAAAACGATTTTGGACAAATAGCAATCTCCCCTTTAAACATGTAAACAGATATCTATATTTCAGATCATTTACTAAAGTAATCTCTATAGTTGGACCATACAATCTTCTATTATTCTAAGACTTATAACCGAGAGACTTATTATTCTGAGAGACTTATAACACAATAATAATGGACATATCTTCATTTTTTGAAAAGTTTTTGAGTTTGAAAAGAATTTTATAGGAATGTCATTTGAGCTTCACAAGGACTCAGTGAGTTAGATTTTATAGATGTTAATATTCTCATATTGTGATTGGGAAAATGAGGCTTAGAGAGCTGAAGAGATAGCCTATGATCACTTAGGAACTAAATATCAGAGGCAGGATTTTTACCTAGAGCTTTCTCACACCAAGGCCAGCACTCTATCCTCTGTGCCATGTTGCTTTTTTTTTTTTAATGTTATCACTGCCTTCTCATGACAAAAAGTTAGTCCATCCCTATTCTATTGCGCATATCATTTGTTTTAGATGAGAGAGACAGAGAAAGACAGAGAGACATAGAGAGAGACAGAGAGAGACAGAGACAGAGAGACAGAGACAGACAGACAGAAAGACAGGGAGACAGACAAACACACACACAGACCATTTGAGCATTTATTAAAAGCTTAAGATGTCAGGTGTTGTGCTAATTGCCGGGAATACAAAACAAGCCAACAAGGTAGTCCTTGCTCCTTAAGGACTTTCATTCTAAAGGGGGAAAATTCATAAAAGGGAATAGGAAAAGGTTGGAGGCTGATGGGAAGATGGAGAAATCTATAGAGTGAGGAGTGGATCTGGGAGTGAAGTGCACATGGCTAGAGAATTTTATGAGATGGTGGACGAGACTAGAGATTCACCAATTTTTTTTTATTAATGTAAACCATTTAGAGATATAAATTTCCCCTTACATACTACTTTACATTTCACAAATTTTGGTATGTTGTTTCATTGCTTTCATTCTTTCTTATAAAATTATTGATTGTTTGTACAATTTGTTTTTTGACCTATTTATTCTCAGGATTAGATTAGTTTCTAATCAATTTTTATCTATGCCTTAAAAGTCATTTATTAAACTTAATTTTTATTGCATTTTGGTCTGAAAAGGGTTCATTTAATATTTCTGCTCTTCTGAATTTCTTTGTGAGGTTTTTATGTCCTAAAATACAGTTGGTTCTTATGAAAGTGTCATGTACAGCTGAGGGAAAAGGCATACTCCTTTTTATTCCCATTCAGTTTCCCCCAGAAGTCTATCATATTTAACTTTGCCAAAATTCTATTCATTTTCTTCTTTCTTATTAATTTTATAGCTAGATTTATCTAGTTTTGAAAATGGAAAGTTGAAGACCCCACTAGTATAGTTTTATTGTCTATTTTTTCCCTATAATTCATTTAACTTTTCCTTTAAGAATTTGGATTTAAGAATTAGTGCACACATTTCTAATATTGATTTTGCTTAATTTTCTATGGTACCTTTTAAAAATGTATAGTTTCTCTGATTTTTTTTTAAATAGAACTATTTTTAACTTTGTCTCTGATCATGATTGCTACCTCTGCCTTTTTTTTAAAACTTCAGTTGAAGTATAATAGACTCTGCTCTTGGCCCTTATTTTAATTTTGTGTGTCTCTTTGTTTTGTGTGTTTCCTATAAACAACATACTTTTGAATTCTGGTTAAAAACCCCTTTTTCTCTCTGCTTCTCTTTTGTGGGTGAGTTCATCCCATTCACATTCATGTTTATCATTAACAACTGTTTATTTCCCTTTGTCCATTTTTTTTCTGTTTATCTTTCTCTCTCTTTTTTTACCCTGTCAGTCTTCAAAAGTCCTTTTTGCTTCTGACCACTGCGTCTCTTAATCTGCCCTCTTATTTTACCCCTTTACCCTTCTCTTATTTCCTTCCCCCACTACTTCCATCTTCTGTAAAAAAAGATTTCTATACCCAATTGAGTGTGTATGCATATTCTTCTCTCTTTAAACTAATTTAGATGACAGTGAGGTTCAAGTGTTTCCCCCCCATTTTCTTCTCCACTGTAAAAAAAGAAGCTCTTTCTTGCATCTATCTTTTATGTGTGATAATTTCTCCCATTCTTCCTCTTCCTTTGCCTTCAAAGAGTGGATCCCTCTTTCTCACCACTTCATTCTTTTAGATCATCCAAAAATATTCAACTTATACCCTTGTTCTCTGTCTATGTAGACTCGTTCTAACTGTCCTAACAATGATATAGTTCTTATGAGTTATATGTATTGTAGTCTTATATGAGACTATAAACAGTTTAACTTTATTAAAAGTCCCTCATGATTTCTTTTTCATGTTTACCTGTTTATGCTTCATTTGAATCTTGTATGTGAATGTCAAATTTTCTATTCAGCCCTGGTCTTTTTTAACAGAAATACTTGAAAGTTCTCTATTTTATTAAATGACTAATTCCCCTTCCTCAAAGGATTATATTCAGTTTTGCTGGAAGGCTATTCTTGGTTGTAATCTTAGCTCCTTTGACTTACAGAATATCATATTCCAAGCCCTCCACTCCTTTAACATAGAAGCTGCTAAATCTTGTATGATCTTGTCTGTGGCTCCTTGGTATCTGAATGGTTTCTCCCTGCCCACCCCGTCTTTTTCATAAAAAAACAAAAACAAAAACAAAAATTAACTTTATTTTTTTTATGATTGTTTCATTTCTCTAGCCCTCAAATTCCATCCCTCCATCCTGTCAGTGCTGCCTACCCCCACCATGATGATTATTCCTCTTGGGATGTGCAAGGGGACCTCAAACCACATTTAAGTATAGATATCCATTTCCTTCTGGGACATGGGGAGGGGGTGGGGTTCTGTACAGAGGAGAGGTTGCTGTTGTACGGAATGCTGAGCTCCCAGCACCTAAGGATATTTGGCCAGGGGAATGGCATGAAGTCCTCCCAAGATGACTAGTCAGCCTGCTGCTCCCTTTCTTGGGAGGGTTGAGGCAGAACTCAAAAGGGAAGACAGGCTTAGGCCTGCCAGCCACCATCTATCTGAATCAAAAAAACTACCCACATGATCCTACTTCTGTCCATTTCTTTCCAAGCAGCTTGCCCTTTGTCCCTCTCCCTGTGACTTAGACCAACATTCCAAGACCTAGACTGGTCTCAAAGAATAGTGCTGGAACACACAGGAGAATGGAAAAAAGAAGCCCCATTGGGGAATTAATTAATTAATGCCCTTAACCCCTTCCTCCTTCATCAGACAGGCAGGCAAGCAGGGAGAGGGAGAGGAGGAAAGAGCAAAGGAGGGAGAGAAGGTTTGGAGAAGGAGATGAGAAAGAAGGAAGGAAAGAAGGAAGCTAAGGTAGAGAGGTCTTTTCCACTTCTTCCCTGCAACACTGTCCCCCCCCCCCCCTTCCCATTCCTAGAAGACAGAGGCCCAGAGTAGAAAATAGAGCACTGCTTTGCTGATTCTGCTGCTTTTGATGCTGCCATCCTTGATGCTTACCTCTGAATGGGGATAAAAACCATAAGGAGAAGGAGCCCTGAAAACCAGGGATGGACCTTGGGTAGGTAGGCTGTTTCCAGGGTCCCAAATCCATCTATCCAACTATGCAGGAATGTGACCTGGCATATGGAGTCATCTAGCCACAAACCCACTGAATTCCTTGGCAGGCCAGGCAGGGACATGATAAGGAGTGGTGAAGAAGACCTGATAAGGTCTTGGGCTGATTAACCAGATCTCTTCACATCCTTCAATCACAGGTAAAGTGTGTTCCAAGGGTGGGCTAGGTGGTGCAGTGAATAGAGCACTGGCCCTGGAGTCAGGTGTACCTGAGCTCAAATCTGGCCCCAGGCACTTAACACTTACTAGCCATGTCACCTTGGGCAAGTCACTTAACCCCAATTGCCCTGCCTTCTCCCCCTCCAAAAAGCAATAAACAAACAAACAAATAAATAAATAAAGTGCTTTTCCATGGCACCAACAAACTGTACCAAAGCACTGAGGGGTTAGGGTGGGGTCATCCTTGTTCTGTAGCAGCTACTGATGAAATGGTTCCAATCTGGGTGCTCTTGCCCCAAAACAAGGGGATGTATTGTTAGAGAACAGTAGGGTAGCTCCGATCAGTTTCTTTATGACTGCTTACAATATTTTTTTTTTCCTTGACCTGGAGCTCTGGAATTTGACTTTAATATTTCTAGGAGTTTTCATTTTGGGATATCTTTCAGATGTGATCAGTAGATTCAATTTTAATTTTACTTTCTGATTCTAAGATATAAGGCCATAGTTCTTTCATAATTTCTTGAAATATGACATCAAGGATTTTTTTTCTGCTTGATCTTGGCTTTCAGGTAGTTCAATGATTCTTAAATTCTATCTCTCTTCAATGTATTTTCCAGATCAGTTATTTTTCCAATGAGATTTTTCACATTTTATTCTGTTTTTCTTTGTTTTGACTTTATTGTTTTTTGATGTCTCATGGAATCATTAACTTTCATTTGCCTACATCTATTTTTTAAGGAATTATTTTCAGTGAATTTTTCCTTTTGACCAATTTTTTAAGGTATTATTTCTTTAGAAATTTTTGTGCCCTTCTTAACAAACTGTTATTTGTCTTTTTATGATTTTCTTCCATCACTCTAAATTTTAAACCTATTTTTGCCTCTACCACTCTTACCTCTTTCATTAACTCTTCCAGAAATTCTTGTTGAACTTATGTTCAATTTCTATTTTACTTTGTCGTTTTTCTTCTAGCTGTTTTCATTTCATTTCTTTTTTCTGAGTTTGTGTCTTGATCTCCCCTACCATCGTGGTAACTTTTTATAGTCAAGTCTTTTTATTTTTTGTTGTTTGCTCATTTCCCCAATTTATTTCCTAACTTTGAACTTTATGTTAAAGGTGGGCTCTATTCCTGCGATGGGGGCAGAGTACTTTCCCAACCTTCAAATTTTTTCCTGCTGATGTTTTCAGGGCTAGTTCTGGGGGACTGCAAACTTTTGGTGCTTCCAAGGTGGTATGATCTAGGGAGAGGTGTGGTAGTTGCTTTCCTGGCTTATATTCTGATATTTTTTCCAGGAAGAGCCCTCTGTTCCTTTGTAGCCACAAGTACTAGTATTCTTCTCTGTCCTGGAACTGTGACTAGGAATTGTGTATCAACAATGCAACAGGTTCTTGTGCCCAGTGCCAACTCCTGTAATCCCTTTCTTATTAGTTGTCTGACCCCCTTACTATCTCTGGGCTAAGAGCTCCCAAAGCTGCTGCTGCCACTTTCACTGCTGTCTCTTAGGTCTACCAGTGGTGCTGTCCCTGTGTGTACTTTGGATCAGACACTACCCCAGTGTCATAGACCTTTCCAGTTCACTTCCTAAGTTGTCTTAAGCTGGAAATGTCTTACTCTGATATTTTGTTGGTTCTGATACTTCAGAATTTGATTTGATTTAAATAATTATTTTAGTTATTTGGAAGAAACAGTTGGGAGAGTCCAGCTGGGTTGCTGCATCTACTCTGCCATCTTGGCTATAAACAGTATGTTTCTAAGAGTTTTTTTTTTTTTAAACCATTGCTTTCTTTGTTTTTTCTTGTCTGAATTTAACCAAAATGTGAAATTATTTTTGATATCTTTTAGTAAGGAAAATATGTGTGTGTGTGTATATATATATACACACACATATACAATACATGTGTATGTATGTACAGAGACATATTATATATATATATATATATATACATACACACACACATATTATTAAAATATTTTGGAGATACCCAGTTTTCCAGAGCTAAGGCCCAGTAAGCAGGCTGTGACCTGAGTTTAGCATAACGATAATCCTTTGCTCTCTGGAATGATCTCACCCTTTGGCAATGTATACTGCTTGGACCAGCACCAGGTGTCCTCTGAGGGATTTAGCTCTCCCTATTTCCTAGGACCATCCATTACATATTCGCAATCTCTTTTCCTATTCATTGACAGGCACTGCACTCCTATTCCCACTATAGAACTCTGATTCTGTATCCGGTACGTAACCAGTACCCCCCAAGACTCGAGACAATGCTTTTTCACAGGGCCTATGGGAACAGTAACTCAAGATTTAAGAATGATTATGTCATGATCCAGTACACTTGTTTCTCTTATGTATATAAGACCTGCCTTTGGTCCAGCATGTTAAGCCCTGCTTCTTGGGGGGGAGGAGGCTTCCATTTGCAAATGTCATTTTTCTCACTCTGAAATTAATCGAATTCTGTTTGTGTCCTGACTCTTCTGTCTCTAACCTGCTCTGTTTTGGCTCCAACCACCCCCAGGCCAGTTCTGTTCCGGTTGACAATATGTATCTATACAAAATCAATAGTACCTACTAATGTTGGAAACAATAGACTCCTATGGAACTAGACATTATGAAAATATCTTTCTGATCTTCCCCAATGGACCTGAGATGGAAACTCAGAACAAGACCTAAGGATAACTAACCCACTTCATGGTTATTTATTTAGGAGCTCAGCATCACTTCTACATCAGGTTGGTGAAAGTTAGAAGGTTTACAAGAGAGCAGCAAACTTCCACAGAAACTTTTTTTTTCTAGAAAGGAGAAAGTAAAGGTGGGGTGAAAAGTACTTCTGCAGTAGCATTTTTTTCTCCATCTAATTTTTGATGGTGTATCTTTTGGGGGGAAAAGGTTAAAAAAACTGTCCCATGCTGTTGTTAGATTTTAGAGTTAAGTGTGGTCAGGTTTAGTTGTTTTCAGTCATGTTCAACTCTCCCTGACCCCATTTGGGGTTTTCTTGACAAAGATACCATACTGGTTAGCCATTTCTCTCCATTAAAAGTTAAGCACCTTAGAGAATTCCAAAGATATTAAATAAATACTGCTAAATATTTTCCAACAGAAAAATTATGATATTGTGGTAGAATGATGACACTTGATTTCCTTGTATATGGAGGGAAGAGTGACTGACTTTACTGGTGTTGGGAAGTCCCAGGTGAGGAAATTCCCTTATTGATGCAGGGATAAAGTCTTAGAGAGCTATGCAGTACTTAACCAGGGTCATATAGCCAGTTTGTATTAGAGACAGAATCTGAACTCAGGTTTTCCAGCTTTGAGTCTGAATGCTTATTGGGTATACCATAAACCCTCTCATAATATGGAGATCATGCCCAGGTAAAGTATATCTTTGTGAATACTAGTCTCTAAGGAACTTGCTTAATGAGTAACATGAGCTAAATGCTGAAGGTAATAGAATCAAGGAAAGGAGGAAGGTTTTAGGCTGTACTGTGATTTCCAAGGAAACCAACTTTCCCTTTATTAAAAATATTTCTCAAAGCAAAGCTCCTTATGAATGCTTCCCTCTAATGTTGATTTTTTTCTCCCTCAGCTATCTTTTAAGCTCTTTGTCTCAATTTGCACTGTCTTGCCAGTGGAGTTTTCATCCTCTCCCCTCCCATGAGCCACACTAATGTTCCATCTCAGGCTGCTTTTTTCCCATCCTTAAGTCCTTAACAGCTCCACTCACTGCACACCATCTGCTACCTCTGACTTGCATCAACAGCAGAACACAACACAAAAGCCTTCTCTATTTTTTGAAAAGAACAATTTCATTTTCAAATCTCTTTCTCTTTGAGGGATAACAAATTACTACTTCCACATACTTCCACAGTAGTGCCCAGACATTTTGAAATAGAAGAGGTGATTGTCAGTGATCTACATTGAATGGTGGCATAGCCCCAAATCTGCAATGACAGCAACAACAGCAGACTGCTCTGCTTCTTGCGATTTTTTGTCCTTTTCAGCTGGAAAAACTACATTTCCCAATATCCCCTGCTGCTAATATATGGCCATACCTATTCTTCTCTTCTCTTTTTTTCTTTTATACAACAGAACATAAGGAAATAAAGGAGATAATGTGGTAGGATAGAAAGTGTTAGCTCTGGAGTCAGAAACCTTAACTTCAAATCCTCATTGCCCCTTACTGCCTGTGTGATTGGAACAAGTCATTTCATTTGGTCTAGCTGACCTCTGATGTCTGTTTCATCTTGATATCTATAATCCCATAAGTTACAGTATCAAATTTTCCCAATGAAAGTCACCAGTCCATCAACTAGTATTTATTAAACACCTACTATGTGCCAGGTGCTATGCTAAGCACTGAAATTATTTTGGTAATAAACTACTTAGGAGGAAATGATATAGCATCTATCATTCAAGATGTTTAATTTGTCTTTTTAATGTCACAAACAAAGGCAGCACTGAATAAATAGTACACATACACAGTGAGCTAGGGCACTATATTTTACCATTAGTATCATTACTCTAAAAAACAGGGTGGATCATGGGTAGAAGGATAGCTTTGGAGTCAGCAAGAAGTGGGTTCATATCCTGTCTCTGGCATGTGTCAATTCTCTGACCATGGCCAAGTCACTTAATTTCTCAGTACTCCATGAAGATCACTCAAACCCCACCTCTGACACTCACTCCTTGGGTGACCTCTGGCAAATCTGACATTCAAAATATCCTCAAGTTTCCTGACCTATAAAATGAGGGGATTGGACTAGATAGTCTTTGAGAACATCTAGTCCAATCAACTCTAGTTTTGTGATCCTAAGTCAGTAAACCTTTATTAACTACCAACTATTTTCCAGGCACTATATTTAGCACTGGGGGTAGCTAGATGGGTCAGTGGATAGAGTGCAAACCACTTCAGTATCTTTACCAAGAAAACACCACGGACAACATGGTCCATGGGGTCATGAATAATCACACATGACTATATGACTGAACAACAACAATATACTAAATACTAGGGATACCAAGAAATGTAAAAGCCAGCCCCTACTCTCAAGGCGTTCACAGCCCAGTGAGGGGAGAAAACATGCAAACAACTATGCACAGAAAAGATTTCAAGGAAAGGTCTTTCTACAATGAATGTTCACCATGCTGATTGAATTAGAGGTCTGGATCAAAGAGGAAAAAAACCAAATTCCTTGACATGCAAAGTCTGGGAGGGCTGGGGAAGGAATAGGACAGTTAAAGCTACATAAAACTGTCCACGTGGATATCAAACATTTATTAAATTAAAGCAGTATAGCATGATCAACTATTTATCTGTATATAGATTAACCATCTCATAAAACCATACACACAAACAAGAACCACAGAGAACAAAGGAATAGGGAAGGAAATATCTGAGGTGCTCTAACAGCCCAAAGGCAGCCAACATTTCCATAGTCTAGAAGTGACTGTTTTTTGCCAAATGACTGTACATGATAAATCCAAGTATGGTGAGAGCTTGTCTGTGATTGTCACAGATCAATAGTATCTGCGTGGGGGGGTTAAGGAAAGTCAAGTTTTTCAGGTTTTGGACCCCTTGATGTTAATTCTATGGCACTTCATGGAATAGAAAAATATTTAAAGTAAACCAGAGCTAATGACAACTGACATTTTTATTTAACTAAAACTGATTTTTTGCTTTTTCTAACATGTTTTACATATTGCATCTCAATTGAATTTTGTGACAATTATGCAAAGAAAGTACTTCAGGCATTCTTTTTCCTGTTTTGCTGATGAGGCTCAGACAAGTTAAGGGATTTGCCCAGGGTCACACAGCTAATTACTGTCAGAACTTAGGTCTTCCTGACTCTATGTCTAACACTCTAGTCACCCTAGCAAGGCTGATTCTGTTGAAGTTTATTTTAAGCTATGTTTCAGAGGTATATGAAATCATGTCAAGTAAAGTATTTGATGTAGCATGATAGAATGGGGAAAAAATAATTGGATTTGGAGTTAAAGGGCATGGGTTTGATTCCTAGCCCTGCTATTTGGAACATATGTGACCTTGAGTTAATTACTCCAATTGTCTCAGACCAGTTTCTCATCTCCAGAATGAAGACTAAGTGGCCTCATTGGTTCCTTATGATTCTACATTTTTCTTTCTATCTCAACGAAGTTCAGTTTAATTAAAATTTTTATGGCTCCTCTAACTTAAAATAAAAGTTTTTCCTTCCCCCCTACCTTATCATTCTCTATTTCCTGAAGGTGATAAAAAGGGCGTCTCCACTTGACCCATGTTTACAGGGAAGCCTGGCACTCAAGGCCTTACACATTTGGCTCCAAACTACTTTTCTGGATTGGATCCATCAAAAACACACTCCTCACTGTACTTCAGACTATACTTTCCTACCTCCATGGCTTTCCCCGCACTACTCTCTTCTCTTTCATCTCTTCCACTTGAATTCCTACCCTATCCTTCGAAATCCATAATTTATATTTATTTACTTTTTTTTGGCAAAGCAATTGGGATGAAGTGACTTGTCCAGGGTCACATAGCTAACAAGTATTAAGTATCTGAGGCTGGATTTGAACTCAGGTCTTCCTGACTCCAGGGCTGATGCTTTATCAACTGTACCACCTACCTACCCCATAATTCTTAAAGAGTTCCACTCTTTCCTGGTTTTCCTCCTGCCTATCTGACCTCTCCTTCTCTGTCTCCTTTGCTGGATTGTCTTCAAGATCATTTCCTTTAACCCTCAGAGTTCTGTCCTGGGCTCTCTTCTCTTCTCCCTCTGTACTACTTCACTTGGTGATCTTGTCAGCTCCTATGGATTTAATTTTTTTCTCTCTGTTGATGTTTCTCAAATCTACCTATTCTGTCTCAATCTTCCTCACCTCTAATGTCACATCTACAACTGCCTTTCAAACACCTCAAATTGGATTCTAGTAGACATCCTAAACTCAGTACATCCAAAATGGAAATCATTATCTTTCTTCCTAAACACTCCCCCTCTTACCTTCCTATTATAGAGGGCAATGCAATCCTCTAAGTTCCTCAGGCTTATAGCCTAGGAATTATTCAGAATTCTTTACTATCTCTCACCCCTTGTACCCAAGCTTTTTCCAAGTCCTGTTGATTTTACCTTTGTAACATCTCTTAAAGATGTCCCCTTCTCTCCTCTCACACTGTTCACACATTGGTCCTGGCCCTCATCACCTCAAACTTTGATTATTTCAATTGGCTACTGATAGGTCTGCCTGTCTAAAATCTCTGCCCACTCCAATACATTCTTCATTCAGCCACTAAAATTGATTTCCCTAAAACATAGGCCCCATCATGTTACCCCCTTACTCTATAAACTCTAGTGTCTTCCTATTACTATTACTACAGGAGCAAATACAAAATGTTCTGCTTAGTGTTCATAGGTCTTCATTACTTGGCCCTCTTCTACTTTTCAGACTTCTCATACCTTACCCTTTGACTTTAATCCCGTGACACTGGCCTTCTGGCTGTTCCATGAACAAGATACTCCATCTCTCAAATCTGGGAATTTTCTCTGGCTATCCTCCATTCTTGGAACATTCTCTCTCTGCTCCCTATTGATCTTCCCAGCTTCCTTTAAGTTCCATCTAATATCCTACCTTCTATAGGAAGCCTTCCCTAACCCCTTCTTAATTCCAATGCTTTCCCTAATAATTATTTCCTATTGATCCTGAATATAGCTTGCTTTTTATATATTTGCATATTATCTTCCCCATTAGATTGTAAGCTCCTTGAGGATAGGTACTGTGTTTTCCTTCCCGTAACCCTCTCCCCCCCCTCCCCCCCAGTGCTTAGCACAGTGCCTGGCACATAATAGGGACTTAATAAAGCTTTATTGATAGATTGAATGATACCCTTGGTGAGAAAGAACTTTTATTTCATATGAACTCCCATACTATTTATGTTATAGCCTTTTAAAATAGTACTTAATTACCCCTTTGTTTGGAAGCATATTCATTTGGTAGGTATTTAATAAATGTTAAATGGAATTTTGTTATTTATTTAATCTTATATATTAGCATGTCAACTTCATGAAGTAAAGGACTATGCCTTAGCTATTATTGTATTTCCTTCAGTGCCTAACTCTATATTTTGCATGTATAAGGGTAGGCAATAAGTATTTCTTTAATGAATGAATGAATGAATGAATAACCCACATATCCCATTGTGTAATGTACAACCACCATTGCCTGCTTCCCTGGAAATAATTTTTTTTCTGATTTCTGTATATGACATTCATGCTTTATAATGTCACATACCTTGCTCACTTAATCTATAGCTACTTTATGTAATAAAGTCACAGACCTCAGGTACACGTGGGCAGGGGAATGTTTATTTTGTCTCAAACTTGCAAAAAAACACATAGTTTTGTTTATAGGTACACATCCTGATATATGCACAGATGAGGATTCAATTCTGTCATTGAGTTAGTCAATAATCAACAATTAGTCAATCAAATCAAACAATTATTAAGGGTCTACTACTATGTGTCAGTCACTGTGGTATTCAATTCAACAAAATGTTTATTATGTGCTTATAAATACAAAGTACTGTGCTGAGTGCTGACAATACAAAGACAAAAAACCAAATCAAAACAAAGCAAGACAAAAATAATACCCACTGTCCAGGGGTTTACATCATCTTGGGAGATAAATTATGAAACCAGATAAGGAAATATACCATAATATGATGAAAGATCAAACATTAACAACCAGGTTTCCTATGGGGGTAGGAAAGGCTTCCTATAGGAAGTGGGGCCTGAATTGAACCTTGAAAGAAGCTGACCATTCTAAGAGGTGGAGCAGAAAAGGGTCTACTTTCGAAGAAGGAAAGACAATCTATCCTTGGCCACTTTGGGAAAATGGCTACGTGATTCACATCTCTACCGTCATAAATGGTTCATCACTTTGGGAAAATGGCTTATATGCCACTTAATTTCTCTGTATTATAGTGAATTTCAAAGCTACTCAGAAAGGAATCAAAGAGAATTGGCTGAGTAATTGGGGGAATGTGGGGTTTGATCTGCTAACTCCATGAGTCTTGTCGATTTAGCTTTACTTAGCTCTCATTCCCAAATAATGTCTAGCTCACATGATTACTGGGATGCTCATCTCTCAAAACCTTTTGCCAACACAATTAGGTAGACAACAAAAATAGTATTGTTGTATAGTAAGAGAGAAGAGAAAGCAACTCCCTACATGGTTACCTCAATTTTGCAACTACTTATTTCAAACTCTTTGTTTTTCACAACATAAATTAAAGAGAAATAAAACTACATTGGATTTTTTTTCTAGTATGATCATGTGATTAATTTTCCAAAACACTAAAATAGTTATGGTGCAAAAAAGAGATGACTGTTCCATGTTTGGACCTGGGAAAGACTGTTTCTTAGGGAAGTTTGGATTTACTGGCCATTTCATAGGCTGGGAAGGCCATATTCATCTTCCCCTCTGGGACCTTGTAATGATAATGGAATTTGAATCCCACAGTGGGATGGACTTGCTGACGTGATGAGAGGGGGCTGAACTGGGAGGAGCTGGTGCCCTGTATAGGGAGGGGCCCAAGGTGAGAGAGGCCAAAACTTTTGGGAGCAGCATCTTGGAGGTAGAGAGAGTTGCCAGGAATGAGGATGCTGGGAGAGGGAATTGCCGGGGGCCAGAGTTGCTGAGAGAGAGAACTGCCAGTGGAAGCTGCCTGGACTGCTGAGGGCCAGTTGGAGTTGCCCAGGACTTTTGAGAACTGCCACCCAGAGCTGCGGAGAAGTGAGGAGGCATGACTGTGGTACCAGTATTTTGTCTGTCTGTTTTGATGTTACTTTGTCGGAGTCATTTGTTGATAGAGGCCTTAGACCTTGTTGGGCCCACACTGATTTCACAGGCAGAAGGTGAATTGAAGAGGATGCCGGCAATGTGCATAAATGTTGTGGTGTCTTTGTTATGCTTTGTCTTCTCAGGAACAGAAACTGCTGAGAATTTGGCTCTGGTCAAGATGAAGAAAAGACCTCTCCTTGGGTATTGAATGCTGTGATGATATTGTAGCCTAGTTGTGACCTAGGGATGGATGGCCTTTGTGCTCTGTGACTGACCAAATGAATGTACTTTGTTTATGATTGGAAACTAATCTCCAATTGAGACTATCCAGGGGTAGAGTACTTTGTGATTGAACTGAGAACTTACTAAATGATTGAATTACCCTGTATATTGATTTTTTCTTTTCTGTGAATGTTTTGTCTTAATTTGTTACTGAATATATAGAGAGTTACTATGCTTGAAATCAGAACCTGGAAGTTGTTTGTGCTTGGTGTTACAGACCTCTCTTACAATTATTATTTGTCTCATTTTAGCATTAAACATGTAACCTTAATTTGTGATCTAACCAATTCTTATGTATATACTTGCCTTTTCAACAATATTTGAAGTATCTTGGGGGAAGGAACCACATCCTATATACTATAGTTCCTTTGTGTTTCCCTAGGAAATGGATTAGATGTTTGCCAATGCACTTTACAGGTCTGAGAATTTAAATGATAAGGCATTCAAAAAGATCTATCTTTTAGTCAACTCTTGAATATAAGTACATCATTATATATCTGTAACCAAATGTTCTTTTTCCTTGTTAAATTACCAAAAATTCCAACTAAAATGTCAAATATGGAATTTACTCTAAAGTGGGAAAAATGCAAAAAAGAGAGCTAAAGATGGGTTATTGTTACAGCAGTTAGGTGGTCCAGTGGATAGAACACTGGCTCTGAAATCAGGATGACCAGAGTTCGGATCCAGCCTCAGACACTTACTAATTGTGAAACCCTCGGAGGGTCTGAACCTCTGCTTCTCTAGGATTCCTCATCTACAAAATGGGGATACTAATAGTATCTACATCCAAGGGTTGTGAGGATAAAATGAGACTATCTATAAAATGCCTTGCAAATGTTAGAACATTATATAAATGTAGTTGTTGTTGATTTTATTATTATTACTTTTACAGGTATCAGCTCCATAACTTGAGACAAGTCATTCAATATTTCTAAGCTTTGGTTTCTTCATTTGTGAACTGGAGTTTGGCCTGGATGATACTGAATACATCTTTCAGTTCTAGCTTTAGATTCCTACACTGAAAAACAAAACAAAACTATATTTATAAAATGTGTCTA
Source organism: Petaurus breviceps papuanus (assembly GCF_028583685.1). Taxonomy (NCBI): domain Eukaryota; kingdom Metazoa; phylum Chordata; class Mammalia; order Diprotodontia; family Petauridae; genus Petaurus; species Petaurus breviceps. The sequence goes on along the minus strand of NW_027187358.1, from coordinate 3,282,058 downwards.
ACCCTGCTTTTAACTACTTAACTACTGAGTTTGCAGAGCTACAAATATTTGATTAAGATAAAGCAAATAGCTGAAGTACTACTGCCTTCCAGATTTAACTCAAACTAACAACAGAGCCCATAGGTGGCAGCACCCGACAATAAAAATCACAGGACAAATATTTCCAAGGTTGTACAACTTAGGAAAAAGGCAATAAAGTAAAACTCATCTATCATCAAGTTTAAAATGGAAAAAATAATAAAAGCCAAATGGCCCTCACAGTTATAAGGGCAGAGACTTTTAGTTTGCAGCTGCAAAAGCTGAGGAAGCAATGTGACATACAGACTTAAGGATAAACAACATAGTTTGTTTCTGGTAAGGTCCGTGTGAAAGGCTTATGCAATGCATTTAAACAATTTGCTATAAAGCTTCCAAAGGAATAGAAAGTGGAAAGACATTCTGACATATTATTTGGACAGCCAGGGAAAGAAGTAGACTAGAAATGTCGCCTTCATAAAAATAACTAACTGTTAGCCTGGCATAGGCAGGCAGAAGGTAGTTCTTGGGAGTCAGAGAGACTTGAGTTATATGTAATAGTGGCGATTTCTTTCTAGTATGGACTGGATTAAATAAAGTTCCTTGCAATTCAGAAATCCTGTGATTCCATGAGTTCACACCCCACTTCCAACATTTATAAGCTTTGTGACACTGGGCAAGTCACAACCATTCAGTGTCCTAGGCAATTCTCTGAGATTCTAATTTATAGGGAGAAATTACAGGTTGAGACCCAAAGAAATAGCCAATCACTTAGAATCAGATTGCTTTAAAAGTTTTTTAAAACTTCATGAACAATAGCAATACATACATACATGCATACATATATAGATATATGATATATAGAAGAGACATGCTCATTTTTAAAGCACTTTTGCCTTTTTATGCCCTATGGTATTCATTTTGCTATTGGAGCTATTTGTATGCATTTCTCATCTTCCTTACCAGAAGGGAACCTCCTTGGGTCCAACAGGCCTGATCTCATTCACTATGTTTGATTCCTGTTGAGTACCTGATACAACAGTGGAAGTACCTCTCTAGCACCTGATGTGAACTCAATAAATGTTTTTTGTTGAACTTGTTTAATTTCAAAGCATTGTCATAGGCATTACCTCATTCAATCCGTAAAGCATTTCTGTGGGGGTATGTAGGTAGGGAAGACTTTAAACTGATGCAGAGTTTTAAATGAACAGAAACAGAAGAACAACTTATACCATGAAAAAAACCTGTAAAAATGAATAATTTTGAAAGACTTAAAAACTCTAATAAATACAATGATAAATCATAATTCCAAAGGACCAATTATGAAGAATTAGACCTATTTCTTCTCAGAGAGGTGATGGTCTAAGTTTGAGATGCACTTTTGTGGGGCATAGCTAATATGAGAATTTGTTTTCCTTGACCATATGTATTTGTTACAAGGGTTTTTTTTTTCTTTTTTCCCCTCCCAAATTGGGGGAGGGGAAGGAGGAGGAGAAAATTCTGGTTAAATGAAAAATAAAATAAAATTCAGTTGAAAAATGAAAAGCATTGTCAGTACGAAGAATCTGAATAAAGACTAGAAAATTATCTGTTCAGAAAACTTGTATTCTTCAACCTCAATCCATATTATTAAAGCACTGGCCAGGGAAAACACTAATGTTCTTCATTACTAAATTCATTGAAGTACTGAAGAAAGAAAGAGAACTCATTAGGTTTATTCTTGATAGAGATAAAACATATTTCAACTGTCAAGCAAATGACCCATGTATCTCAGTGACAAAAATAGGGAAAAAAGGAAGAAATTAACAGTTAGGCATCTAATTTGGTCAAATAACAATTAGAAAAATTATCCTTAAAACCAAAACTTCTTTTACTCATTCACAGAATCATAGAATATTAAAGTCTGATAGCTCCCAGATACAATCTCATCCAATCCATATGAAACCCCTTTATAATATATGCTCAACAGACATCATCCAGCCTTTGCTCAGAATCCTCCATGAGAGGGAGGTCTCACTACTTACTCAGGTAATCCATTATGCTTTTGGATAGCAATTGGAATAATCAACTCTCTCTCTCTCTCTCTCTCTCTCTCTCTCTCTCTCTCTCTCTCTCTC